>NW_026533254.1:14582603-14908933 GCF_026225885.1 Hylaeus anthracinus
GAGAGAGAGAGAGAGAGAGAGAGAGAGAGAGAGAGAGAGAGAGAGAGAGTGCGCGAAAGCCCACGCTGTCCCGCTAGCGAGATTCAATTAACGTGGGCTGTTCTCGCTTTAAGGATTTAAAAAAATCATTTTTTTATTCTTTCATTCGGAGTCCCTTGGGGATTTACGTTCTCCACGATGGGGCTGTGAAATGATATGTAGAAATCTGGGAAATTGATGGGGTCGGAATGTTTTTAATGAGGTGAGGCTCCTAATTAGTCCTTTTTTTTGGATACAATATAGTGCAATAATTGCGATCAAACTTCCATGGCTCTTATAACAACCCCTACATATTCTCAATCACTCGCCAACGATAGTCCTCCAAACATTTCGTCAAGAGTATAATTTAAAAAGTAAATACTGTAGCAATCTTTCAGCAGTGATCTGGTCTCAGTGAAGCAACCGTAAAATGTCCTCACCTCTGTTATTTTGCGATTTATCTGCAGTTTTGGAAGCATATGTTAAGAGTACAGAGTTCGAAAAAATACAGGAGGGGGAAACATGATTTCTTTTAAGGCGACGAATTAGAATAATCCTCCCCCTCAAATCCTCGTCGCGAGTGATGATTCGGTTTCATCGCGCGCGATTGAGACCGTGCGCTTGTTTTTGCACAGACGAATTAAGAAAAACGGACGAAAATAGCCGTACCAGGAAATCGCCTGTTACTCTCCAAGGTCACCGTTGTCGATCTAGCTGTGCGTCGCGCAAAGTCCGACTCCAAACGTGTTACCACGTTCTCCAATGTCTTTCTCTTTCTCAAATGCGCCTGTTTACTTCCGTTCCGCTGAAGGAGATCTCTAGTGGTCCGTCGATATTGTTATGGTCAACTAGGTCCAATACGAATGACCAAAACATGATGAATCGATTAATTGAGGTGGGTTAGGTTTAAAGTGATCCTTAGCCGAACTCTATTTGGTTGCACGCGTTTCAGCATAAGAGATGTTTATTTCATGTATAAATATAATTTAATAAAATTGAGTAGTAAAGACGTTAAATAAAGTCTTAGGCTGGTGCAAAAGTAATTTTATTATATTGTTCAAGTTTACTATTCGATATCGTAATATATTTCTATACCTATAAATCATGTCATTTAAAAGGGTAGATGTTATACGGTGTAAATATTGTATGTATTTTTATTATTTACGTTTTATTCTGCTCTGAATTTTAACGTTTCAAAATTAATATGCAAACACGAAATTATTTTTGCGCCAGTCTAACAAAATAAATATAGTTGGACTGTACTGTCTTGGTTGCTTTTTCAACAAAACGGGGCCAGACAGACCGAGAATGTAGATTCGAAGAACTAAACATTCATATTTAAAGCCTTCGCATGTTCCAGACAGAGTTTCAAGTACAACTTAAAATTATTCGTATTGTCATGTCGAGGGTACCGTAGTTTCTTATTAACCGTTAACAAATTATTCAAAAATTTATTAAAGAAAGTAAATAGCGTACTTTTCTCAGTCTTCCAAGACTGTTTGCTCCAAATCATATCAGATGATTTAGGACAAATGGGATGTTACATAATTCTTAAAATTTATTTCTCTGAAGGGGGCCCAGCACAGAGCCCACAGGACGCAGTTTGATCTGGGCTGGTTTTGACCCCAAGCGCGACTCTCTGGACGCCTCGCGAATTCCCTCTGTCGTTCCTTTCAGCTTGCACTAGTCGTCGTCGTCTCTCCACCCCTTTGGCTCCTGAACGTGCAACGTATCCGTGCAGATCCCCTATTTTTACGATGGACGCGCGTTTGTTACACGATGCTGCTGCAAGTTGAAAACACCGAGCGACTAGGTATAAATAGATCTCGCGATACAGAACGCACGGGAACGTCGGTGAAAGAAGATGGAAAATTGAGGGTGTCGAGGTCCAGAGGGAGACGGCGGAATGTGTTACAGGGGACAAGGGGAGGGCTTTGGTAGCAGCGGTAAAAAATAAAAAGCGCTTTTCTTTCCCCTCTCCCTACGGTGTGTGATGACGCTGTCGTGTTGCTGCTCATAAAACTCAATGAGATTCAATCGTGCATCCGTTACTCGTTAAATATAAGTCAGAATTAGAATTATAACTGAATAATTAAATAAGAAATAAAACTGCTGGCGTTGAATAAAATAAATGTCTCGAGTTAATCATTAAACGTCGAGTTTAATCATCGTGTACTGTTCCAATCAGATCGTGCCTATTTTTGGTTCGAAATAGAAATTGGAATGGCGATGGACAAATGAAGGGCTAGAGGCTTAGAAGAAAATCGTGGAATGGTTTAGAAGGGTCACAGAGAGGGGGTGAAAGGAGACTCTGGTAGCAGTAATAAAAAATGAAAAGCGTCTCTCTTTCCCGTCTCCTCCTCTGTCGCGCGATGACGCTGTACGCGTGACTTTTCGAAAAATAAAAAAATAAAAAATCACCGTAGCCGCTTGCACGCGTATATTATGCGCGCGTCAGACGCTGCGCGCCTCGGCCACGCCGTGTGTCGCGGCCAATAAAAATTCCTCTGTACAAAGCCGATCCTTGAACGTGAGTTTGGAACCGAGATCCAGGAGCCTTGAGGCTTCGACGCTCGCCTACGAAGCCGTTGATTCTGTCCTCGCTAGAAGGATACGCGCCTCTTTTTTTTTTTTTCTTTCATTTATTTCGCACAGACCCCACGGTTGCGTCAGGTTAGGTTCCTGCGGCCGTTGTCGTAGTGCTATAATTGTCGCAAAGCGGATATCAAGTCGATGTCGGAAAGTCATACGAAATCGAGTGCAACACTTGACAATAATACCACTGCAATGCATTAATTAAATAAACCGGAGCAATTTTGGATAGAGCAAAATTAATTTACCGAATATAATGTTCGTCATTCATTCTCTACGTCTTGGTTTTGAATCGAGTCTTCGACCTCGAGTAAGGTCGAAACGTCGGATTTATTTAAGTTATTCTTTAACTATCGAAATTGAATTTGCTCCTATAACCGAGAAGAAATGTCTGATGATGAACGATCCAATAGTATCTCTGACTAAAATGAAGAATATTTTCTTATATTTAATTTCAAGTATGTAGTATTTCTTTCTCTTGTCCTTGCTCTCGGCATTCCAATGGACAGTATAAAGAAGTGGGATATCCTTAATTGGGATTTGACCTCTTCATTGTCCAATTAATCGGAGCGTGTCATATATACGCGTTTAGTATCAATAAAATAAGGATGATAAGTAGAAGCAATAGGGGACCAATAAAGTAAAGGTGATAATAAAGTACAGGGTACAGTTGAAATCCACTTCGAAGACAGATCGCTCGAAAACAAATCGTCGTAAATTAGGATACGTCTAAGCTCGGTTTCTAAACGCTGGTCGTTGACCGTTCGCCGAAAGAAAAGTGATCATAAACGCACGAAACGGCCAAAACGAGGATGGTACAGCACCGGCCGGTAGTAGGGAGACAATAGAGCCTCCGGTTCGCAAACAATGGCACTCGATGCCAGGGAGAATGACGTAAACGCAAGAATAAAGATATCCCGGTTTCGCGCAGACGCTCTCGAGACATGCCGGTCGGTTTGAAAATATTTTTAAAAAACAGGTACGACTTTTGAGAGCTGTTTACGCGCGTTAGACCGAGAATACTCACCGTGAGGATGTTTGTTCTGGAAAAGGAAAGTGTATCCGAACGCGTCGATGATCGCCATTGAGGAGCACTGCGGACCATCGCTCGTAGAAAAGAAGGGAAAAAGACAAACCAGCTTTACTAGTCGAGCCGCTGCTGTTTTGTCGACGTTCTCCTTGCGTTATGGCAGCCTTACGGCTTTTTTTTTATCGTCCACAATGACGCATAGATGCCCAGGTGCTCCTTGCCTGGCTGCGTGCATACATAGTCGCGCTAGCGAATGAGCGAGCGTCAGCAGCGGGGCCACGCATACAGCTATATAACAAGAGTGTGTGCAAAAACTCGTGCGACGCAAAAATCGAGAGAAGGACCCGACGTTACTCGCGTCGACCCACCAGCAAACCGCCTTTTCAACGAGTTCGACAAACGAGCATCGACGGATTTTTGCGCTACTTGAACCGAGTCGAACAATCAGCGATTCGTTAATTCAGAGTCGATTGCCATATAAGAATATTTTCAAAATTTTATGTAGAAAATTACTAGTAGTCCATTTTTTATCGAATCCCGCTCTCTTAACGTTCAAATGACGGCTGTTCGGAGGTTCGACATCGTTAAAACTTCGTTAGTATTAGATTTTAAAGGAGCAGTTGTTTAGATGTTCAAATTTATTAGAAGTTTCGGGAAATTTTGTTTTCAAATTCAGCATTCAGAAATTTAAAGAAAAACTGCCGATTTATTCTCCATTACTTCGTTCCTCATTAAGATTTCACTTCGGTAAGAGTTCCTCTAACGTCAATTTTTTTTTTTTTACAAGTTGATATTCCAATCTTGGATAAACTATCGTTTGGCCTGGTTAATTACACCTTTTACAATCGTCACGCCAAGAACTGTACGAGAGGTTTCGTTCGAGTATTGAAAGTCAACCGAGCATCAATTTTTCGAATCGGGGAAGCTTCGAACCGAGCTCTAACCCGGTGCACAAGCGAGGGTTGCCATTTTTAAGCAACGCGCAGTCGAAACGAGGCGGCTTGTTCGATGAGTCGGCAAAACGGTTCGTTTACCGTGAACCACTTCGACCGGGTTTCGAAACGCCGTTACCCGCTTCGACGAGCTTTATTTTCGCCGATCTAACGACACACTTTCGTTGACTTTAATTTATCTACCTGTTTCTCCTCGATTATCTGTATGTGTGCGTACACAGCACGAGAGGAAAGTATTCGCACGCTCGGTTCATTTTTTTATTTTTGTAACAACTGCTTGCGAAGAAGTGGCACCGTTAACCCTTGGCACTCCAAGATCTTTTAGTACAAGCAAAATTATATTTTTCAAGACCGAATGAACTGGTAATGTAATATTAGTTGCACCCACATTAGAAATAACTTTGTTACTTGTTATTATAGAATTATTATTTGAGCATTTTATAATTTATTCGCACATCTAACAATAAATACGACACTCCTTTACAGGCAGTCATCTTTGAAAACCTGGGTTTATATTTATAAAATATTTATTCGAACCGTTCTACATATATGCGAATGTTTTTGCAAAACAATAACAGATAGAGAAAGCAATCTGTCGTCGTTGCAAAATGCTCAGCGATATTTCCATTGGGCCCCCTCCTCGATGACGATTTGCAATTGGCCTCGTTTTCGTTTCGCGTCAGGATAATGCCACGCTCAGGACCAAACCGGTCGAAATTTATTCGACGAATCGCGATTGCATTCCAAACGCTTGTCGTGGAAACATTGTCGACGATCGAAAAAGAAGGGGTAAATTCACTCGAACGAATAAACCAAGCTACAGAGAGATTTTTTAACGTATATAAAATATAGAAGGTTCGCTATGGATCTTGTAAAATGAGGCTATGAATAATTAATATAAAAGAAAAAAATTGAAATTTATGTATCTTCTGCATTTGCAAATATCCAGTACAATTCATCAGATTCTCTATTGGCATTCAAACGAAACATCCTCGTTTATGAGTTGATTCACCAAGAGAAATAATTTTTGGTAACTTCGATGAAAAGCCTAAAGCATGTGTGCATGTGTTAAATTAACCTGCTTGGTAGTTCTAGTTATCAACACCCGCATCACACGAGCTAAAGAAGTTCAACTAAAGCCATGCTATCGTAAAAGCGAAGCAACTTCAAAGTCTCCCAAATCGAGGTTTTACCAACGGAGAGAACATTTTGAAATCTTTTGTTCGATACATTAGCCTGCGTCGAAGAATTTCGATGCTTTCCGTGGCACGCAGCGTCTGACGTCTCGACATGATCCTTTTTCCCGTCTTTGTCAGACGCCTTTGACGCGGATGTACGCTTTGTGTTTGCGGTTCTTTAAATTCTCTCGGACGGGACAAACGTGGCTGCGATCGCAAACAGTTTTTGCAGCGACGACAATCCTGGCACGGGACCGGTGTCGAGGACCGATTCGTTCGGGATGAAATTACAATGTCGTCGAATTTCCAACCGATCGCCGCCATTAACGCGCTTTCACGGCGTTCCCGCTCGGCATTTGCACCTGGCAAGGGGGTATGTATATCTTCCGATAACGGTTTATTCTCCTTGAATGGCGGAGGGGGCTGGTTCCCGCACCCGTTATTTATCCCATGTTCTTCTCCGCCGTTCCGTTTCCTCTTCCGCGAGTTCCGCAGGAACCTCGTGTTGCGGAAGTCGGAGTGGTCGCTGTCGGCCCAAGATGGCGAATTTTCTCGATACCGTGGCCAAAATTAACCCCTTGCGCTTTTTCCACGAGTCTGACTCGCGATGAAAATTTTAGGCGAAACTTGAAAAAATCACTTGTTCATTTCTTGCTAAGAATTTACATATTTATATAAAAAAGTCTGAAATTGTCTTATTAGTTAACACACTCTTAAATGTACAAAAATAAGGAATTCTCCTCATTTATTTAAATGTCAGCGCTAACAAATAAACGGTGAAATTCGTGAGCAGCATAAAGTTTGCTTTTTCTACAGGTATCGTTGTCAAAGATCCATTATTTTGACGACCGTGTGAAAGCCGAATCAAGCGAAGAAAAGTACCCTGTAAATGAGAGGGGGTTAGGCGTGTCCCTAAAATGAATTCAACGATCGCAGAAATCGCGAAGGAACGGTCGGTGGGCGAAAAGAACGGGCATCAGCGACAGGATCGACCCAGTTAAGCGGCGTTTTTAAAAATAAAGGGGGGCCTAATTAAATTTAATGAGCGGCAGCCGGTTGTCGCGAAGCGTTCGAACGAGTCATGCTCGCTCGCCTCGGTTTTCGGCCGAGACTATTCTACGGTCGAATTTTTCTCTTTTCTTTCTTTCTTTTTTTTTTTTTTGATAGTATTCGCGCAACACCGTCTGCGCACAGGTATGCTTGCACATAATCCGAATCGACCGATTAGATTAGACGCCTAGTAACTAGATTACGCGACGGCCGCGTTATCTGTGAAATTAGAGCCCGGCTTGAATATGTTATTTAGGCGAGGCGGATGCTAGAGTAACCTCGGCGAGGATTTAACGCCCCGGCCTTTGCCTCGTGATTTACGATCGTTGCCGTGGATCGTTCCGATTATTGCCGAATACGAAATGACGCGCATGTTTCACGATTTTTGCGTGTGGCCTCGTGTTTCGTCCACCCGCCATTGGAAATTCGCGATCGTTCGATCTGCGGTACCGCGATCGATAGGCTACGCCAGTGATGCGCAACCTTTTACGTACCTGGCGCAAACGATAGAACGTTTTAATTAATTCACGATGTCTTTCCAAACGTGTACGTGTGTGTTTGAAAATACATTTATGTGAAATTATGAATCTTTCAGAAATTCCATAAGTTATATTTCTCGAATGAATACAATTTTGTACATATTTAACTTGTCTTTGTCTTTTATTTATGCATTGAAATATTCGAATGTGTTAGAAATTTATTACACATTTAATATTATTCTTTTAATTTATTATGCATCATGAATGGTCCATAAATTTTATGATTGACGTTTCTTAAATTGGGACAGTTGTATACCTTTTCAATTAATTTTTTTG
Source organism: Hylaeus anthracinus (assembly GCF_026225885.1). Classification (NCBI taxonomy): domain Eukaryota; kingdom Metazoa; phylum Arthropoda; class Insecta; order Hymenoptera; family Colletidae; genus Hylaeus; species Hylaeus anthracinus. The sequence goes on from NW_026533254.1 coordinate 14,590,240, forward strand.
TATTTATTATTTTTTACAAATTGTGTACATCAAAGCGAAAGTTTGCCTTTTTGGAACGTTTAATTACCTGCAACGATAAAGTAAAAGTACATGTAAAAAATGAGCTCGATAAGTATATTTTCGTTATCAAACCTAAATGACCGGACTACGTGCGTATCTTATCGCTGTCGGGATCGCCGCAGTTAGCCAAATGTTTCTTAATTAAGAATGCGATTTCTTATTTAAGAAAGGTCAGGAATTAACAATTAATCATTGGTTATTCGACGTGAATCGTATTCAAGCATTTTTTTACTCTCGTATGTCGAACAAAACTGCTGACCTTTTTCAGCAATGCCAATGAAGAAGTCAATATTAATATAATTCTTTCACTGTGATGCATAAAGTGCCTCAAATCTAAAAATAAGCTAAGTAAAATGTACATACCGTCGTTAATATAATAAACTTTCTTTTTCATTGAAATTCCTTTATAGGATTTGTTTCTTAACGATGACGCAACTTACTGGCTTCTTTCCTGTAAAGGAATTCCAATGAAAAAGAAAGTGCATCGTATTAACAACTGTATGCACATGTTCCAGTTGAATTAAACTCAATTGTACTATAAACACGTCATTATTGAGAAACTATATTGATATTGAAAATTATTGGCATTCCTGAAGAGAGCCAGGAGCTTTAAGCACACCGTCCAAACACCAATCTTGAAGAAACACTATATTTATCTCTCATTTCTTTCTTTTCTTTTTCTTCTTTATATTTGTCTACATTTCTCTATATTTCTCTATATTTGTAACATCTTGTTTGCTGAATTCGTGATAAATTTTACACGAAATAGACCAATTCTGTTCGATTGTACATAAAATAAAATTATTTGTCGACGATCGAGACAATGGGTAGTTCCGTTCGATTTGTCACGAAACTCGTCCCGTTTAGAATAAATAATTCAAATATGCATTTGACATGGCCGCTAATTGTAATTCATCGCAGGGCTCCGTTCGGTCTCCTAGCGCGCGCGTTTCAGAGAAACACTGTCCATTATGAGAAGCACTGGCGAGACGTTCGGCGAATATGCATGCATTTGAATGTACGCGTTGATCTGGCAACCGTCAAGAACCAGAGATGGGCAAAACTCTTATCTAGATAGAACTATCGACCAACGAATAAATTATATTCAATCGTTTATCTCGTTCTCGTTGAATAAAAATTGGAGCGATGCAGAGGAACATTTTCGCAGGTGAACAAAAAAAAACATTGAACTTCTTGTGTTGTTATATCACTCTACATGCATCTAACCTTCGCTTCGATAAGTTGTATTTAATTTACTCCTGAAGCGAATCAGCGACAGTGTAATTAAACTATATTTATAAAATTACAGGGAAAAAGGGACAAAGTTACAGAGAAAAATGTTAATAATTAAATATTTTGGAATAATCGAATAAAAATTGATCTCCTTCGATCGTTGCATTATTCTATATGAATCTAACCATAACTTTGCAAACGTTGCTATAGATTGAATACGAATTATGTATTTAATTAACTCACGATGAGAACTTCTGGAAATAATAGTAAACTTTACCTTCGGGGAAGAGAATTTTAGACAACTAAATTACCTATACTTTCCAAAGTCAGTTATTTTTCAGTACGTGTCGCGTTTTTACGTTGTATTATAGTTTACGCGCATAAGGAGGATCTGCGTTTGGCCCAAAACGTCGAGGAATTTCGATAAACCTTTCTCGGAAATTGAGCGCTCTCTGTACAACCAAACAAAAGCTCCATTTCGATCAAATTATTCAAGAATCAAATTTATTGATAGTGCATTTCGACGTACGCTCGGTTTCAGGTCAATATCGGTTCTGGGAACGTTTGGAATTGCTCGGGCCTGGATTGAAAAACATTTACATAGGGGTGCTTAGACTAAACAGAATGCATATCTGAGGCTCGCGTGCGCGTCAAAATATAAACGTGGAAAATATCCGAGTTGTATCGCGGAGCAATTCAAGGACGGAGAAACCTGAATCCCAAAAGGTGTTATCTCTTTTTAACACATAACGTGGCGCACAAAATGCCACGTGTAATCGTGTAAAATTTAGTTTTATTATTAAAATAATTATTTTAAAATTTGAATTCATTTATCGTCATCATCTTCATGATTATTATCTGATTCACTTGAAACTATAGGGCAAAAAGTAATTGAATTTATCAATATAATTAGCCCCGGTGTTAGTTTAATATCCATTAAAATTTCAATAAAAATTTTAAAAAGAACTTTAATATACACCAGTCATTTTTCGTAACGTATTATAGTAGCTCTGGCATCAATCAGCAGGTTAAAAGACGTAAATATGGATAAAGCGTAATTTTGCAGTACCGGTTTAATAACATCTGCCTGCATAAAGGGTAATTTTTCGGACCCAGTCGCACTTTAATAATTTCCATTAAAAAATTGTAGCAAAAGCATCGTTAATAGGTAATTGAATAATTTTAAAAAGCAGGATAAATCAATTTGTGAATGCAATTAGGCTCGGTCACGCTTTAGTAATCGCCGTTAAAAATTGTAACAAAAGCATCGCTGATAATTAAATAATTTCAAAAAGAACTTCAATATACATCACTGATTTTTACTGGCAATTTTACTGTTAATACATTAGCGATCCCTGACGCGAACCTGCAGACTAAAAACCGTAAATTTAGATAAAACGTAATTTTACAGTACCAGTTGAGTAACGCCAACTCGCGTGTAATTTTACTGGTACCTATACCTGGGTAACTATTCTTTTTTTCAACGCCACGGATAACGTCACGGTAATGTTTGGCGAAAGCAGCGAGACGTTTGTCAAGGTTGACGCGTCCCGCGAATCATCGTTCCACGTTCTACCTACTGGTAGAAATTCTTTCCGCGTAAAGGCGGCCGGATGTCGCATGGAATCCCGATTAATTAGTAGCGCGCGCATATCGTTAAGGTAACAGTAACCATGGCGTATTGCAACTGACCGTCGCCGAATTAAAGAGAAACAATGGCACGGCGTTTTCGCGCGCCTTAAAATTCGGCTGACACAGCTGATCATGACGAATCGCACGGACAACCCACACCGACGCACGTCAAATTTCATGAAAACTTGACCAACGTCAAACTTCTTAACGCTCGACGACATTTTAGATTGAGTAAAATGATTTCAATTCTTCGAACTGGGAGATTTTTGTTGTAGAGCACAAATGATAGTAAAGTAATGTTGCGTATAAATTATATCAGGAATATTGGGTGGGTTCGTTTGCAATTTATCTTTAAATCAATTTACCTTTCATCTTTATGCATTTATCCTCCCTTAAATTCAGCCTGATAACTTCCACCAAGCCCTGTAGATACAAACCGAGCATCGAAGGGTCAAGCCGTGGCACCCTTCGGCTTACGGATCCGGCAAAAACGCGAGATCGGTTCCCGTTGGAATTCCGGAAGCGCGCGGTCTTCGAAGCGAGTCGAGATTGAAGTCGTGGCGGGGATCGCGGTTCCCCGAGTCGTTCTTGCACCTTCCTCGAGGGACCGTTATTCCTCGGAGGCGTCAGTCGATTCAAGCTTGGCGCGAAACGAGGCCAAGGGACGCCTAAGTTTTTCTCGTTGCCGATCTGTAAATGGCGCGCGTTGGGCGAAACGCAGACGAGCGTGGAACAGAGGGGGGCCAAACGAGCGAGCAGATATTTTTTCATTGGGACGCTCGTGGGTGCGCGCATGTGCGCGTAACACACGACCGAAACAAAGAGGCAACGAAAGAACTGCACGATCGCTCGCTCGCATAAATACTCGGCGCGGTTTTAGCGATGGGATCAAGTACAGCTCAAGTTCGCACATTGAAACGGTGGTTTTCAACATTTTCGCAACGTTTTTTTTTTTTTCGCAACAATTTTGTCTGTCCTGAAATTTGTAAACAAAGTTTTGGTACGTTTGGTTTTTCTACGTCATAGAGCGTCTCTGTCGTAATCGAATCAAGTGGTTTAGCTGCACTTCGTTACGATCGTAGTTCGCGATGACAGATACACCCGTCTACGTGGATGTCTGCGGCGCAATTAAAAATACAGCTGCTGTGACCCATTTCCTGTATTTTTAGGTCGCGGTATACGTATATATTCGACGCAAATATATTCGGCGGATCATCGTGTCTCAATTAATCGCGCGGGCACCGATGGGAAACTGGGTCGACGAGAGATCCGGCGACAAGCTGGGAAAAGTAAAACGGTTCAAACCAAGAACTTTTACCGATTGACTATCTGTCCCACCCCCGAAATAGAAGTCGCGGCTATATAACGCGAGCCAGCGTTAATTCTATTCAGCAACCTGTGCGCAACGGTCGAACTGCGGGATTCGTTAAAATAATTGGGAGGAGGAGAGGGGATTAATTTCACTCCGAGTTAACGTACTACGATTGTTCTGCTCTGTGATGTGAAGATTGATACGATATCGATAGAAAAAAAAAAAAAAAACTAGAAGGATTAAACGTTTTATTTGATATCCTCTTGATTGATCGATTGGCTGCGAGTAAATGGTATTTACGTTCGTTGGTTGTAAATGGTCAGTTTCTTTTTTTTTTTTTTTCATTTTGAACGAATGTTCATTTTTAGTAGAGTCATTTATAGGAAAAAGAATTGTAGTAACAAACGTACGCCTGCTCGTAATAAATGAAAATGTAGAAAGGATACGCATACTGCGCAATAGAAGCAATTAAGGTTCGAACAGATTCGGAATAATTAAACATTTTTCCGCCACCGTTATTATTTTTATTGTTTCTACGAACTACGAAATGATCACTGTCGCAAAATTACATATTCCATTTGCTTTTTTCCGAGATGAGAGAAACTTCAGTCTTTATTATTTGAGAAAACGGAGATTTTGCTACACCGAAAGACGTAGGAATTTTTCCATCGTCGCTTATTAAAAATTCTTTGCACACTTTTGACATCGAACGCGTTAGAAATTCTATTCGTAGGGATAGGCGTTCGAACGCGTCAAACTAGTAGTGAGAAGCGACGCGAGGCAACGGCTGCAGTAGTCGAGTGCGGCGATAGTTGCATGCCCGTAGTGCAGTAGAATAGGACAGTATTGGACTAGACGCGCACTAGGCAGCGCGTCTCGGCGGGGCAAGTAGTGCGCGTCTATTGCTAGGCAGACAGGAACGATGAGCGTCCGTCTAGCGCTGGCCGTTTTCCCTGTCACTGTTCAATTTTCTCTCACCAGCATTACTATACAGGGTGACCTAGTAATCGTAGTATGATCAGCAATTATGCATGTAGTATCTAATCTTAAATTAAATTACAGTTAATTAGCTACCTTAATAAAATTAAATTTTGCTTTCAAAAAAATTCAAAAAATTTATGTTTCTTTGCATTACAAACGAAGTATAGTTTACGTTACATTGTTCGATTACATTCATTTGATACCAATTATTTTAGTAGCTACATCATAATAACTTGGCTTAGACTGTTAGGAACCGCTCTTAATTCTGTTTTACATTTTCGATTGGTTTTTGCATGAAAAATCACCCCCATCATGGCTGAACCACAAAGCTACTGGAACACTTTTTATGGACGATACTATCAGTTTCGGCTAATGTATGGAGAGGACCCGTATCTCGTCGAGTCCAGATGACTCTCGAACCGTTTAGGAAATATAGCTGGCGAGGAAAGCGTGGGAACGTACCGGCGCGAGCCCTTACCCGCTTCGTCCCGCAAACGGAGGCGTCTGGCAATTTCAGACCGAATAATCGATATTTTTATTGCATTTCCTACAACTTTCAACTCCAATAATGTAACAAAACTATATACATTTAGTATACATTTAGTAAGCTACATTTCTCAGTTATTCTTGTAAGTACCGCGTCCTAAATGTTTGACTTTAGGAGGAACAAGTAAAAATCTACGAAATCACATTTCGAACGTCATTTATTTCAACAAAACTGTAGCCAAACACACAGCGATAACACCGCTTATAAATTCTACCTGTCGAGACACACCGGTCGCACCTTTTTCGCCGTAAACCAATAGGATTGGTGCAACCCGAGCGGTACAAATGTGCCTCTAGGACACCGTTGCAGCTCCTCCAGGACAAATCGAGTACAGTTCGCACCTGGAACCTCGGTCCCACCTCCTCCGTTGAAGATACGATACCAAAGGTCTGAAACCAGTCGAAGTTACGGATTCGATGACTAAATCTGTTCAGGCGGTGGTTATTTTCAGACGGGCAAACATTGGCCCCGGTGATTTCCGCCATTCATCCTGGTTCTCGTTGGTCGAGCATGAAGTAAAAACGAAAAAAAAAAAAAAAAATGAAGGAGACGAGCGAGAGTGGAGGGAGACTCTTCTAAGTCCGTCGTTCGAACGACGGGGAATGCAGGAAATTGACCGAGCAATTCTCACCTGACGCGATGCTGGCGTCCTGGGGCTCCCCTCGCCGCCGCCCGCCCCCACCCCCCTCCTAACACATTCCCACGTTTTCGACGGTGTATCGGCCCGGCCAGAACTATACCGACGAAAAGAAATAATTGGTTGTTTGGCTGTCGGCGGATTAGCCCGTTCGGGGGTCGACGACCGCCAAATGTTTGCGAATGCAGAAGGTGGGAGGGAGAGGGTACCGGTTCGAACCGAAACACTGGCGCGGAGACGAGGGATGAGGAACGATGGAGGTGACGGCCCCGCGGAGGGAACGAGAGGGAGGGAGGGAACCACCGAGAGGGGTCACAGGGGGGCCGGGGGTTGAGGGGAATGGAAAAAGGTGGAGAGGGCACGTACGATGCAGCCACAGAGAGACTCACAGACCCCGCATATTCTTGCCCCTGCTCTCTGTCGCCCCCCCTCCTCCTCCTCCTCCTCCTCCTCCTCCTCCTCCTCCTCATCATCATCACCTCCCCAAAGTATGCCTCGCGTGTGTAGAGTGCATTTGGGACGCGTGTACGCTCTGCCTAAAGAGGATGATATTCTTTATCGCTGCAGTTTTCTGTCTATTGGGACGAATTCATGCGGCGGTCGTTGGCAACCGTTAACACCGGCAGGTGCGCCGGTTTAATGAGCATACATCGGGGTTCAAAACTTGCCGAAAAAAAAGGGCGCTTTTCAGGCTTCCAGGGTCTCCGTGTGCCTGGCACCGTTACCATGGACGAACGTTTATGCTTTCTTTCTTGCAAGGACGGACTATCGATGTTTTATCAAATTTTTAAGCGGTCAGCCCTGGCGGCCCCTTTTAAGACCGCGCGCCTATATGTGTCCCGAAAATCGAGCGACGACGAGTATAATCGTCGTACACGGCTGACTAATCTACATAAATAATGATGACAGTTCCGAATGCAGAAATGAAGTTGCTTTTAGGTATTTCGTATGTTACAAGGTAAACGTTCTGAATAATTAAATTGCAATTTCTAATTAAATAAATAGCAAAGAAAGTGGCGGTACTTTCGATGAATTATTCGACGAATAGAAAGCTTACAGCGTACCTGACCAAAATTCAGATGAAATTCCTCCGATTCGACCCGAAACATCAATTTATTTTATAATTTAAATGAAACGAATTCAAATATTCGTCGAATAGATAACGAATTGAAATTCATTTATCCTCGGTTAGTAATCTTGGATTAGAGGAGAGTTTCGTTCGTCTCTGTTAGACGACGCGTTAGCACACGCGCGAAGGCGGCATCACGACTTGGTAGGTCTCGTTACTTAAACAGAGATGAGTGCGAGGGCAGAGAGGGATGGTCGATGGAGGAGTAGACACGTGACGTGGTACGGGTTGGGAGGTGGTAATGCGTGTGAGTGAACCGATAGGGAAGGAAAGGTGGGACGGTAGGGGCGGTTACGGGGTAGGAATGCTTCTTGGTCCACTGTTCCGCGATAGCTAGCCTTGAACTCGGTACAGCGGTACACGTCACTGGCTGATGTATACCGGTTCTGGATTAACGGAAAACCAATCGGAATTAAACTATTCCGCTATTTCGTGCCACGGCGTTATCCGACTGACACGATTTTCGACCCAATTATGGCCGACAGGGCACGCCGAAATCGCTCGATGACGCCGAAACCATTATCCTTTCATATTTCAAGACGGTTTAACGCGAAGGAGGACGGATATAAATAATGCCAGCAATTTTATCGATCCGTTCTGGAAAATTTCTCGCGTTACGAACTGTTGATGTGCGATTCAACGCGAGGAATTGCGGGGAGGGAGGTTTCTCCAGCAAATGTCTTTCAACGTTCGTTCATCTGGCGTCTGCTCCTTCCAAGCGACATCCGGTTATCTTCTACAAAACTCGAGACAACAGCTCGGAATTTCCTTAGGACATCCGCCGAGACTTCGAAACGTTAACCGCGATGCTCGAAATGTTCGCGCAAACAGGTCGCTCGTTCCGCCATTTTGAAATTCTGAGAAAAAATACAGGAATCCAGAAATCAATTTTTTTTTATCTCCAAACCAAACAGAGATCCCTCTTGCACACGAACTCGCACCGTCCCTCGGTTATCTCCACGGTTTCCTCCGGCGAGCCATTAATTTTTCAGCCGTAGCCTTGATTCTGCAAACACGAGGAGGTGTACGGGAAGCGGCGCGAAGCATCCTGAATATGCACGTTCAAGGGCAACTGACTCATAGATCCGCCGTGTGGTATTCCGTAGGAAACGATACGACGAAGGTATCGTCCACCGATATTCGAGGGATGGGAGAAGAAAAAGGGCGTCCCGGTGTTTCTGTTTGAACGGCGTATCGTTGAATGAGAATAGCGACATCGTCGACGGACAATGACGCGCTCGAGGGATCTCCGTTTCTAGATCGTTTGATCGCTATCGGTCCCGCACACCGCCGCGCAGTTCGTTTAATTGACCTTTCGATTTGAGCGGGGAATAAAAAACTGTTTCGCTTACCACCCCCTCGCCCACTATGTACGTAGTATCTGTCTATCAGAGACGAGTGAAACTTTATTCCAGTAATTGATGACGAATGAAAACATCGGACAGCGATTTATTCTCAACGTTTACTCTATGAGACGGTTATCGAGACTAGTTGCTGTCCGTTCGATATCAAATTAGACCTATACACCTATTATCTATGTTTTCAAAGTCTAATTTGATCTTATTATCGGTATGTATAAATATCAATTGTAGGCTTAGAGCAATAGTGTGGCTTTCGAATAATCTGTTTAGAACGAAATTGATTGTTTTACAATTCCTTATAGCAGGTCACGTACGATTTAAAATTTATGTTTATTAAAGTTATAAAATTTGTGTCCTATCATCAATGTTTATTTATATTGTCTGATATCACTTCTTTCGGACATCAAACATAATTTGGATTACGAAGAGGGTTAAAATTGTCTTAGAATGCTTCGGTTGATGGACAGTTAAACAATTTGTTATCTGCACATTCAAAAATAAACTTTTATCAGATTTCTATCCAAACACCTTAAATCACATTTTACAGTTTTCTCCTCAAATTGGTGTAGCGATGAATGGTTAAAATTAACAGAATATATTCATAGAGTACGAATATAGAACAGCTGCGATCGTGCGAGGAGAAATCGCGTGAAAGTGTATGATTGGTAAGTCGATAATACGAGTACATTTATTGGACATCTGTGCAACCGCAAAGAAACGTGTCTTGTTAAGCTGTTTGTGTTTTCGCCATCTGCTGTGTGATCCTCTACAAAGTCATACTACTTAAGACTAAAATTTTCAAGGTTAAATCTATATCTAATTTTATCACATTCATCGGTTTTATGGATCGCATTTTTAAGTAATCGTGATATACCAGCTTGTATAATCAGACACGTTTCTTCATATTGTTGATTTAATACTCGAAAATTCATTCGAGAAAACTATAGTTTCGATAAAAATATATTTACTCGAATTCTGATTCACGATACTTCGGGTCAAAACTGACCCACTATCGCAAATGGACGATTAGCGTAGAACATACCGTCGTTAAAAACGAATAAGTAGTAACCAATCCGTAGAAATTTACACCATTGTTCATTTTGTCATTTTCATGGACGGAATCAAAGAGTCGACGTATTAATTTTCACATAAATATCACACATCCTCGTCGCGGGCCAACATTTGTTCGTGCACGTTTCATCGTCGACGATTCTTGAGCGTGGAAACCGATTCAAGTTTGATTTTTCATTTAAACGAATAAAAGTGAAAAATTGACTGGATTCGCGCCGCGTTGCTCTAACGGGTAAAATGGACTGCGAGCCGTGTGATTCATCGCGCAAACGCTCGATTTTTCTGTTTTTCAGACACAGTTGCGCTCTCGCGAAGCGATAAACGTTTTATTTAGAAATATTTCCCGCTAAATTGATTCCCGCATAAAAGGATTAACTCCCGCTCGCCGTGTATGCTTTTTTTTTTTTATTTTTTTACCTTTTTTTTTTTTTCTTTTGTATCCCCAATGAATCAACGATCGCCGTGGTTAATCCACGTGTATTTTCACCTGAAACGTTGTTTCGCACCTCGTGCGTCGGTCTCCCGTTCGCGGGCCGTGAATTACTCGACCAAGGTCAATGGGGAAACGTACCTCCGGCCATGGCTCGACCGAAGAAGTCACGCAGGAACCGGGAAAGCGGGATCGCACGGCTGGCGGGGCTACAGGAAATATTTCTAGGCGATCTAGCCGGCGTATAGGTGCCACAGCCCTCAGCTTTGGCTCCTAGGAATCCAATCAATAAATATTACAATGGAACCCCTAGAGAAGTAGGGGAGCGTGTCTCCTCCCTCTCGCCCACGGATCCCTCCGTTGCCTCAGCGACGTCCTCTTTCTCTCTCCGGGGTGCTCCTCCGGCTGTCGCGTCGGTGGAAAAAGGATCTGTCGCGTTCCTCGTCCTTCCACGCCTCTCGTCCTCGGCCACGTCCGCGAAACTCTGCTTCTTTCTCTCTTGCTCACTTTTTTCCATCGCTTTACCCTACTCCTTTTACCCTACTGTCGCCCCTCCGCCTTTGCTCGCCCCGTTCCACGGCACCCTTGCGCTCCCTTGCGCTCCCTTGCCCTTCCTCAGCCCGCACCGACTCCTGTTCAACCATCCCCTCTAACCCTCTATACTCACACATACACATACACACACACACGCGCGCGCGCACACGCACGCACACATACACACACGAACGCACGCGTACACACGCACACCCCACATCCCTTCGTCCCTCTCATCCAGCGGCGTTTACATTTTACTTTTCTAGTAGCGAATTAAAACCGCGTTCATGCGCAGCCCGCGGAAGGGCGTAATGATTTTTTGAGGGGCGAATCGAGTGGGCTCGCCTACAGCACCGACGGAGGGGGTAGTAGCTGCGGGCGCGAGCTTAGCAGGAGCAGGATGGCAGAAGGGATCGCGAGACAGGCCGACTGTCGAATAGATGGATGGAAGCTAGTCTCTAATCCCCGGGGGTGGGGATAGAACCGGCGAGGAAAAGGGGGTGTGTAATATGCCACGAGAAACTAGCAACGATTATGGGAATTCGACTTCTGTGCCGTTGGAAATTTTGCTCCGAGGAGTAGTTTATTACAGGAAACCGTTGAATTCTTAGTAAATTCCAGACCGACTCGATGGACGATCATTTTTTTATCCTATTTCGATCGTCATGCTGCGTCATGGACTGAGTAGGATACCGAGGATACCGAGTGACTCGTAAAGTGAGACACGAGAAACTAGTAATGATTGTGAGAATTGGAATTCTGACAACTGGAAACGTTACTCCCAAGGTGTAGTATATTATAGGAAAGCGTTGAATTCTTAGTAGATTCGAGATCGACTCGTTAGGCAACAATTTTTTGTTCTATTCCAACCCACATGCATAGATCGAAGGATGTTACGTGACTCACTTGATTCAACCGAGTAACCAGTTTCGAATATCTTAGACAATCGTTACAAGAACGTTCGAGACTGACGCATTATTACGAGACTATTCTTTGTAACCAGCAGTTTTACAGTTTTATTCTGACCCACTAAGTCGCCGGTTTAACGACTAAGATGTTGCAAGATTCATAAGCTGACTCATCAGTCTCGAATGTTTTAGACAACCCTTACTTCAGGGACGGACAAACCCCATGGTCTCCAAGCAACGCCTTAATCGGAAAGAAACGCAACCTCTGTACGAGCTGTATAATGGGGTGTAATGACCCGCGTACACGTCCAAATAGGACCAATAGAGACTCCCACGCCTTCTATTGTTAATGTTCCACGCCACCATTATTCCTAGATTACTGAGGCGAAGTTTGATATGATTATGAAGATATAACGTATTCAGTAGAGTGTCCAAGAGATAAATAAGCAACTCTTGAACTTAGGAGTTGGGCACTCTTAGGTACATACAAGTTTCGAGTATCGATGAAAAGATAAGAAATTTTGTATCACTTACTTGTTGAAGTAAAACGAACTAGAGTTTGAAGTGGAGAAAGAAATATTTCGAAACGATTTCCTAACCATTTAATCAGTCTATCGTATAAGTTATACTATACGTTGGTATATTCGTTATCTATTACTTCGACGAAATTTTATTCGGTTCTGTTGAACTCGAAACGAGAATGAGGTATATTTTCTGATAGCTATAGATAATGCATCGAGCACGTGGCCTATAGTAGACAAGTTAGGCATCATGCGAAAGGTCTTGGCTGGAAGTTGTGCCCTTCCGCCGCTCCAGGTCTCCTTCGCTTCCGGTTTGAAAATTACCAATCATTCGCTGTTAGAAGTATGTCAACGCGAATATACGTCCAGGTACGAAATCATAGTCTTTCGAAGAAGTTTGTTATGGCGTAGATCTATATCTTGATATAATTACAAAAGAATTTTAAATATAATTAATAGACTCACAGACCAATGATTTCAATGATCGCTAGTTCAATAAAGATTACAATATTTTTACGAAGAAGTTGACGAAATACAAACTTATAGTTTTTCAGCCCTTCTACCCCTACAGGGCGAATCGTGTCTCTTTACTTTCAAGTTTTGTTGTTTCTCTTATCGCGAAGAACTAGATTAAATATTAAATCCAGAAAAATAAACAAAGAATTCATTTTTCACGAACGATCATTTCATCGTACAATTCGAAGCGGTGATTCCCGTTTCGAGGGGGTTTCGCCCTTCTGCGCGATCGTCGTCAAGCACGAGCTGGCTACGGCCGAACGTCCATGGAAACCGAGACTAATTACTCAAAGTGTAAGCACTTCAGCGCTCCCACCCTTTTGGAACAAATCGGGTCCTTTTACTTCCATTCTTTTTCTTTATCTTGAAAAAACCAGCTTAAGCAGCGAATCCTGAATACCAAAAAATTAATTTTTTCCTCTGCGACGCGATCGTCGTCGAGCTCGAGCTAGCTATTGCTGAACGTCCATGGAAACCGAGACCGCTATCGTTCGGGCGACCGAAATCGAGCCGGACACCCGAGCAGCCTGTCGGTCTATCCGCGATAATCCGCGCGTTTGGAGCGCGCGAGACGGCGTTTGGCGCCTTAAAAATGCCGGGGACTCCCGAGCGCTTTTAATTGGAAGTCGTTAGCTTTGCGCATTTTCGTCTCCGTGGGCTAACGGATGGAAGAGGGCCACGATGGGGGCGGAAGAGAACGGGAGGGTTGCGGAGGAGAACGAGAGGAGATCAAAAGAGTGGTGGGCTTGGCGGGCGGAGTGAAAGGGGAGGCCGATGCGGCCACAGGCATAAAGCTCCCCACCATCGAATCCATCGTCTCTCCGTCTCTTACTCTCTCGCTCTCCTCTCCCTGCGTACGCACTATTTTTTAGTCCGCACTTATTACGACAGATGTCTCATGCTCCGATAAAGAATAACGGCGGCCGGCGGGCGTCGTTCCCTCCGCCCCCCCCCCCCCCCGCGTGTATGCTAGTCTTAACCAGGCTAGGGAGCTGTAGCCCGTACTCTCGGCGCTTCTCGTGGCTCCTCTTTCTCTGGTGTCGTCGTGACGCGCCGCGACGCGACACGGTTACGTTACCTTACGTTTACGCACACCTCCTCTTTTTTTTTTTTCCACTCTTGCTTCCCTCTCTTTCTCTATCTCGCACACACACTCCCTCGCACGCCACCCTCGCCTGGAGCGGAGGGCTCCACCTCTCCTCCCTCTCTTACGCGCACGGGACGTGTTGCGCCGCCGTGACAGTGACTTTGTTCCACGACGTGTCAACGGCTGGCTGGCTGGCTGACTGGTGTGTCCGCTCCGCTAACGCGATCACCGTTCGTGTGTCCACGCGAGAGATAAACTCGCGCTTTAACGGGTGTAGTGGTAGTGGTGGTGGTGGTGGTGGTGGTGGTGGTGGTGGTGGTGGTGGATCTAGCTGTGTCCGAGTGCGCGGAACGTGAGCGGACCGAGAGAGATCCTTCGCATTCCGTGGAGTGTGGAGCGCGCGGCACATTTGCGTCACGGTGGCTGCTCGCATCCCGAACACAGGGAACACGTGGCTAGGTGGGTAGCTCGTGCGTGCGTGTGTGCGTGCCAGACGCCGTTTGAAATTCCCGCGCCTCGGAGCTCGCTGCTTCCACCCGGTGTTTTCGGATTTCGCGGGGATCAGGAAAGGTAGAGAGAGGATTAACACCTTAACACGGGCTGCGGGACGTTGGACGCACGTGTGCGCTCGCGGTCCAACGGGTGGGTCATCGTGCGCGGTAAACTCATATTAGCTTTCGGAGCGATTCCGTTGCTTGTTTCTCACAAACGTTGATCTGGATGGGGTCTACTATCGAGGGAGTCCACTGGGCTCGACGAAATGTTGTGTGGGATGTGTGCAAGATTCTCGTGCGTGATGAATTGATGAGGATGCGGAGGACCCGGTGAGCTCTTATGTTACAGAGCTCCATCGTCGGATCGTGTTTATTAATACGGGCTTATCGATGCTCAGGACGCGTCTTTGTGGGAAACTAGCGAGAGAATCAGCGTGTGTACACAGAATGGTGATTGACCACTGGTCCCATGCTAACTGCGGTTCATAAGCACACGAGTGTGTTTGCTAGAGGACCTAACCCAGACCTATCGAAGTCTGTCCGAATGTGTGGGAAACTAGCGAGAGATCACCATACTGTACGCTCAATATAGAAGTATTTCGCACACAGCGCGCGTCTTGCTCCAAAATTTCAGTCTGCAAAAGGTTAAGAAACGATTTTGTTTTTTCATAGCAGTGCAGTTTAAGGGTAGAGTAGGAGGGAGAATTGCGTATTGAACGACGCGATTTAACAGAGATGATGCGCTAACATAAAAGCACCCCATTGATGATGTTAGGGCCTGAGTACTTTACCTTAGTCGTAATGGTATCCGAAGATCGGTTGACTGTTTATGTAGGAGTCGAAAGCTGATCGAGTGCTTGCGAGAAAGCTTGTCCTCTAGTGGTGAGTGCCGGAGGTGTCGCCGCATGTTCGAAACAGATGACTCGTGCTACGTATCGGTTATCCGATCCGTGACTCCGATGATTTCTCCAGTCTTAAAACAGAATTATAAAAAAAAAACTGTCGGCTACTGGATGATTATCGCGCGATACATCGATCCCGAATGTATCAAAAAGAGAAGAAGGCTCCATCTTCGACGCGCGCGGTGTGTAGTCGCTTGGGCGTTGTATCGTCGGCTGGCGAAGACAGACTTCCCCCTAGTGTCGCGACAGGCCTCGAGGCCGGAGATGAGCAGAATTTTATTCCAGGGGTCGGCAGACATTTTCCGAGAGAGATGATACAAATTTGTTGGCTTCGCTAGCCACGAAGCGGTATCGCGAAAATCGGATGTACATTCTTATATGTCGAATTGTGAACACATTTTCTACAAGTTTTTTTGCCAACAACATGAAACATGAAAATTCTACGATCAAATGTTTCGTATCTTCGATTGTTTGCAACATGATCTCATCTTTTTAATATGAAGGGCGTCCCGTAACTGATGGTACAAGCGAGTAGCCTCTGAAAATGTAGAATAACATTCTTTTATACGACGCTACATTTTCGAAAAAAAGTAAATTTCAAAATTTCCCGTGCTACTCGTGCACTTGTTGAAGTCGAATAGTTGAATTTTTACTCAACGGAAAGTATTTCGTAATACAAATTCTAACTTTTTCATTCGACGGGTGGATCGCGGTTGAATCATCTCTTGTTCGTTATTCGAAATCTTTATCTAGATAGGAACTTCGCCCATCTCTGGCTGGTGGCCTGTCCTCTCGCAGGTAACCCTCTTGTCTCTACGTGCGCGTACGCTGCGTGGAGGAGGAGACACCGCTTGGAAAACCGTTGGAAGGAAACCGCGGGGAAGGCGGCACGAAACGCACGTGAACGACGCGCCTGACAGGTGCCGCGAGGTAAACCTCGTTACCGTTCCTCGGGCGAAACACGCGCGACCCTCTACGCTTTACTCGCCGCGAGATACTCTACGAATTTCCTTAGGACGACATCCTACGCTTTCCACAGCGCGATCCTCTACGAATTTCCCCAGCACAACTTTCTGCATTTTTCTCAGCACGATCCTGTACGAATTTCCTAAGCACAACCCTTTACAGTTTCCTCAGCACGACTCACTTTGAATTCCTTTACCATGACCTTCTACGTTTTCCTCGGTACAACCCGCTACGAATTTTCTCAACACGACCTGCCCCATCGAGTCCTCATGTTGAACAAAATTTGATTTCGCACCGTTCCTCATCGGCATACAGCGCTCCAAAATTCCACGAAACTAACAAAAACTGCTTTTTTAAGCTTCAAATCCGCTGCTGAGAGACTTCCAACGTTGCAGAAGCCCGTACAAAATTTCCTGCTTTCAAGAGCCAGAAGTAATTTAATTTCCATTTTTGTTTGCCGTACATAAGTGACGTCGGTGTCCGTTCCTCACATTTATTCCGTCGAATCCTCTCAATGGAGAAAATACTACCTCTCAGTAATCCTCACTAGCACGGTGTTTAAATATCACCCAAACTAACTAATTAAGCTCCAAAATTTGTCGCTGAAAGACTTCCAACGTTGCAGACTTTTCTCCGTATTAATTTGAAACGTATTAAGCTCTCCTGCTTTCAATGGTAACAAAAAAAAAAAATAAAAAAAAATTGATTTTAATGTTCGTTTGCTATGACTAAAATACTTATTTTTTCAATTTCTGAACTCTGAGTGGTCACCACGGAATACTCATGTAAATCACATCTCCGCACCTATGTCAATTTAAGCTACTTTTAAATATAAAATTTGCAACACGCACACTAAGAAACGTTCTTTCGAGTACCCTGAAACTAATCACCAGAAGATTTCCGTTTGCCCCTAAAAAAATTCACAAACACGAACCTTTTTCGGACCCCTAAAAATAATTCCTCTTACGTTCGATCCTCCTCGGAATAAATTTACCTGTCGTACACGATTAATAACAAATGCAACCTAGGTAGAATTCAGCGTCAGAGTTGGCATCATTTTTCTCGTTTCGGTCCAGCGATGCGGTGGCAGAAAATTCGAGACGCGTCGCTCCGCTCTTCTCCGCGATCCTTCGCGAAATCTGCTCGCCCTCTCTTCCCGTCTTCGTTACTCCCGCTCACTTTTTTCCTCCCTCTTTAACCTCCCACGCCTGCATCTCTCCGTTTCGTTCGTGTTCGCGAGTCTCTCCGTGTACGTGTCTCTCTGGCTTCTCTCTCTCCCGCTCTCACTCTCTTTCTCTCTCCCCGTCTTCCCCTTCGAACTTGTTCCTCGTCTCTCCTGTGGCTCGTTCTCGCTCGTCGTACCGGCGATCGCCGGCTTTTCGTACGTTTTCGTGCGGCCTCGCTGCCGCGCCGTCGACGTACGCCCGCCGTCGTCGACGAAGGCGGCACACAGCTGCACAGTCGTGACGTGACGTTTCGGGGGTTAGTTCGCACGGTATGTGACGGAGAAAGAAGCCACCGGTGGACTGTGGTGCTCACGCCAACGTGCTCTCTGCCCGAGGATCGTGCGTTTCCGGTTTTCGAACCACTTCTCGCGCCGGCACTACTTCGTCTCCTTTCATCTGGTCCCGGCTGGTTCGTTGCTCTCGTTGCGCGATATTGTGATCCGTCGTCACGATTTCCTCGATCAGCGAATCGACGAAACGCGTGTACCTGTCCACGAAAAGCGGGAAACAACGCGCTTCATCCGCCTCGCGCTCGCCTCCGGACACCAATTTGCTCCGTTTCGCGCGTGTGGCCGACCACGCGCCCAAACCGCACGCGGATTTCCTTCCCGTGCGTAAAATACAACGTGGACGACGATCATTCGTCGCTAGAACCGTCTCGCCAACGTGCAACGCGAGGTGTTCTCTTCCTTCTCCTCCCCCCTTTTGCCCTCTCCCATCCCCCTCCCATTACCCCACACTTTTCCCTCGAATTAATATCGATCGTTAATCGAACGGGCGCAGATTTTCCGGCGATCAGGTCGTCACGACGATCACGACGAACGGTCCGACGAGAATGACTTTCCGTCACGAAGCAACAGCACTACTGGCCAAGTGTAGGGGACTTGCTCGCGAACTTGTGAAGTGCGCACTTTTTTGCGAGGTGGCGTTGTGGAGATAAAACGCAGACCAGTTTCAATTCAGTTCATTGTTACGGTCATTAGCTTACGCGGCATGACGAGTGATAGGTGTGCTTTCGCGATAACGCATCCGCATTTTTCGAACTGTGATTCCTCTCTGGATAGTGTGGTGGTGAATGTGCCTTAGAAAGCTACGAAAACCGTATAAACAGCCAATTAGCCGAGATCGGAAAGGAAAAGGTAATCAGTGCACGCTGTCATCCGGTCTCTCGTCGATTTTCGGAGTTATTATTGCTGGTGTCATTTTTATACAGTCTTTATCGCTTGTCGAGGTATACTGAAATCGTATTTAAAAGTTGTTCATGTCGCTTGAAACTAAAATATTTTTATTTACTTTGAACATTCCTTGAATACAAAAAATATGGATGAAAAATTGAAAAAAAAAAAAAAAAGTTTTGTTTAACCCTGATACTTTTTCATTTAATCAAGTCATTTCGGATGTCAATCAGCTGAAGTATAACTTCATTCGGTGATTGGGATTCTAACTTTTAATAACTCCGTGTTCTTTTTCAGTGAATAACTAGTTTTACGTTGTACATGCCATCTTCAAATACTCTTTACTTCGAAACTCGATATTTTCTGACCTCTATTTTGGTTGAAATAACGAAAAATAAAAATGAGATCGACGCACATGGCGGCTATCAATCTTGCGATGATGTAATTGTTTCATATAATTATGAATACCGTTCGTAATTTTACCGGTTACTTTTGTGAAACGATATTTAAGACAAATCATAAATTAAATGTACGCGTATGTGCCAGTTTTCCTAAAGAGTGCTCCGAAAAATAAAATTGATCTTCAACAGCAAATACACGTATCGTAACTAGCTTAAAAAGTTTAACGGAAAACAGTATCTTCAACCTTGTACAAGCGTTTCCTCTCTGTCTTCAACCTCTTCGAAGACGACTGTCTTGTCTGAAATAAATAAAACAGCATATTATATTTCAATTTTAAAAGGTATCGTGATATTCGTGATCGTAAATAACGGTTATTTTTACCTTAAACACAACGTACACATGTGTATGTCTCAAGAGGTTAAACTATTTCGAATAACATACAAACTAAACGTGAACGTAAATACATGTCAATCTCCTTTAAGAGGTCTAAGGCAGTTAGAGTGCTCCAATTGATGTGAAAGTATTACACGCGGTAAACATAGAGCAAAGAAAATTCCCAACACCGATCTATTTACTGACCTCGGTTGTGTTAACGGTTTCGTGTCCATGTTTTTGACGTTTCGGCGAATAATTCGGTATTTTCCGCACTGCGTCTCTTACTCGGTGTAACAGAATCGTATCGCAGAGACGGACGAAATTTCATGCGACTAACGAATAAACACATCGCCGCGCAGCGACTTACACCTCACGTTTATATCCGATTAAACCGTCCCACGGATGTCCATTATTTATTCGTTCGGCGTAAAATATTAGTAATATCAGTCGTAGTAGTTAATTCTGCGTCATTTAACTAATAATCTTTCGGAGCAAGTCATTCTTGGTCCAAAACAGTACTTTAACATAATAAAAGAGTCTTTTGGAGCAAGTGATTCTTGCTTCAAAACAGTACATGTAATTTTAAGGATAAAATGTCGAAATTAGTCCACGTGCTTCATTGCTACGGCGGTACCATAACGTGACGAATGGCCAGTGAAGAATTTTTGTATAAACTAGAGTGAATTTCCACACGTGATAATTGTCAAGAACAATCTGTTAGTCTTACTGTTAGTCAACTTAATAATCGTCAATTGAACAAGCAACCAAGCGCAAAACACCTTTCGTCTTTAATTCCCCGCTAGAAGTACATATTTATTTAAACGAGACAGTCCGCCGATCTCTGTGTACCTTTTTTTCCATTTTTCCTCCGTTTCGGTTGTCGCGTGTTCGCGCGCGTTGGAAACATGTTTAGGTCCGAGTACGGTAAACAAAGTCGAGTTTCATCGATCCCCGTTTCGTCCTCTGGATCGCCAATAGTACCATCCGGCGTGGTTCTATTATCGTGGCGTTTTTGCCGGCCAGGATTTTCACGAGACTGCGAAACTTATCGCGAATTCGTCACACATAAATTTAGCAGTGCGCGATAGCGAATTTAAAAAGAATCTGAAAACAGTTTCCGAATCGCGCACTGCCGGGGCTTATGATAAACGAGTACGTATCGAGAGAGAAAAGTTCTTTTATTTTTTTTTTCTGTTCTCTCCTACCTCGCCACACGGTGCCACCGATAATCGGGTTCGCGGCGTATCCGAAATGTTTAAGTAAATATATTTACCCGTCACCGGTCGTCGCGTGTGTTTGGATTCTTGCGGTCCCGCGGTACGCTGCGCGTTAATGACTATTTTCTTCGGAACGGACGAGGCGTGAAAAATAATAACCAAGCGTAAAAATACCTTGCGAATCAGCGATACGGCGATTTATCAACGGAAACGTTGTAAAATAGTGTACACGGTGTCTGTGGTGCTTCTTATCGTAAACAACGCCATTACGGAATATAAAGTAAGAAAAAAAATTGAAGGAACTGGTGCAATCGACGACCATTAATTCCATTCTCAACATAGAGGCTTTTGTCGTGGCAACACCACCACGCACGGCCTCGTAGCCGGCCAAGCACTGTAAATTTGTTTTAACATCTTTCCTCGTTTTTTTTTTTCTTTCCTTTTCTCTTTTTTTTTTCTTTTATCATTTTGCTAAGATAACACTATCAGCATACATTTAATGCCTGCGCTTTTATAAGTGGCGAAGAGAATTATTTAATCGTACGTTCTGGCTTCGCTCTCAGCCTGGCGACCTAATTTTCTCGTATGGTGCAAATAAAAAGTAGTGTATGCAATTCCTCGGACGTCTATTTTTACGCCATGCACTCTTCAATTTTTATTCTTCCCTCCCGACGTCATCCTCCGCCCCGATTTTAATTCGTTATACTCACGGTGTTGCTTTGCGGTTCTTCGAGTTTTACGCGAGATTCGCTGCCTGCTCGCTGCTTTATTGCACGATATAAAATTCAATTTTCATTCGGATGATGACATATTCGCTTGTACAGATTGTTTTAGTGTAAATTTAAGTCTATGATACAGAATTGAATTTTTACAATTAATATTTTTACTCAAATATTAATTTTTTGACTCGTTATTCGAAATATGTGTCTAAATAAGAATTTCGGACATCTCTGCTGCCCGTTGCGTTTTCAACGCGGCTTGACTCACCATTTGCCCACGTAAAAATACCGCAAAGTCAGAAGTGTCGCTTTGCAACAGTCTGTAGAAGAAGAAGCGTTTCGCTTCGCCGTATTTCTATTCCGTTCGGAATTAATAACATGTGTTTCGCGGGACACCTTTGGTCCACTTTGTCCCCATGCTGGGCGAATCTGCGTATTAATTCGTCATGTTATGTAAGTTTCTTTTTCGCGGCTCCGAGACCCTAAAGAAATTGACATCTGTTTTGAGGCCACGCCTATGGTAAACACGCCGGTTAAATATCAATCGATACAAAAGCATTATGTAATCTGCGTCTTGTTATCTAGTGGACCCCGGGATGTTTCTTTTTTACGAATGTATTTATTCGCGTAAAGGAAAAGTTTTTTTCTGATTTTTTTATTGGCAATTCAAACGTGAATTTTGCAAGGGTTGAAAATATTAAATTTCAAGAAGAACGGATTTGAAGGAAAATCAATTTCAGTTTTCTTTTTTGTCTCGGTTTAGTATACGTCTGGTAATATTTACGCGCCAATTGCAACAGCGTTTTTAATTTCGAAACGACGTTTATCGAAAATTATCAGTTTTGGGAATGCTTATCGACGATTTATCGCGTAACTAGAAAATTGGAAGATATTTGACGCTTTCGCGGTCTGGCTCGTCATAGTTGATATTAATTAAGGCTTACAGGTATGAGCCGTGTCCTTCGGCCAGCGTAATCAGCTTCTTTAGGGGCTGTATGACACACTGATATTTTTGATTATTTTAACATATGTATGTGTATATCTGTACAATATACAGAATGCTCCTAAAGTTTGGACACGTAGAGATTAGATATTTATTAATAATTGTTATGTGCCCAGCACGTTAGGAGCACTGTGTATATTGTCGTATACGTATATATTATACAATGTACACTGTTCAATAGACGTATCCGAAAATTAACTGAAAATTTTGGAGACCGAGATGAATATATCGTTACCTGTTTAATATTACATTCCTTAAAAATAAATATCCTCGAAATAATCTTCTTTAAGAATTAATTCCAGAGAAATATTTGTATGTTCAGAAGCGTTATTACATACTTAAGTTTTCTTTGGGAAATAATTCCGAAAAGTCATAAATCCAGACATCTCCAATGGTTATACCGATCGACCTAGAAAATGTTCACTTACTCCGTTTCCTCGTCTTCTTCCGATTCGCACGCGCGAATCGCCGCCGATTTCCAGCAGTCGATCGATGCCGGTCGATCGAACGCTGCTTAATTTACTCGGAGCAAAGCATATAATGTTTTATTAAGCGATAAGATAAAGCGTCGATGTGGGTTTAAATAGCAGCACACATTATTTCTGATTATAGGTGAATAGATATAACGATGGTAGATACGCAACACTTTTGCCTGCGATGGAATAATTACCAAAGCAGTATAACGTCGGCGTTTGAAAACTTGAGGGACGATGAGGATTTCGTGGACGTCACACTGGCCTGCGATGGCAAGAGCCTCAAAGCGCACCGCGTCGTACTTTCCGCCTGCAGTCCCTACTTTAGAGAATTGCTCAAGGTAAGATACGTCTTCGTTTGTTTTCCTCTAAATCCCATCTGTATTTTTTCTTCATCCCCATACGTGTTCCCTTAACTGCGGGCTCGATAAGTCCGTCGAGCGCAACGTCAATGTTTAACTAATCCGAGAAAATCTCCCTACCCCATTTTCCCGACGATATCCCACCGTTTTGCAGAGCACACCGTGCAAACACCCGGTGATAGTACTTCAGGACGTAGCGTTCAGCGACTTGCACGCTTTGGTGGAGTTCATTTATCACGGGGAAGTGAACGTGCATCAGCGTTCCCTTAGCAGTTTCCTGAAGACCGCAGAGGTCCTCAGGGTATCGGGGCTCACGCAACAGGCGGACCAAACGGACAGGGACGAGGTAAGCCGTGCTTTTCGTTTCTTTAAACCCTTCAACCTTGGATCACGCGTCAGAAACGTCCTGGAACACCTTAAACGGTTCCTAAAGCTTTATCAGTCACGCAACACTCTTGGTCTTGCAAGATACGTTTACGGAAAGCTTGCATTCTTTCGTGGATAATTACTTTTTAACGTTTTCACTCTGAACGATTAGGTTGTACGTCGATAGTCGACTTTATAGAGACCTTTATATCGTCTGGCCAATTTGTTGGATCATATGAGCTTTTATTAAACCTTTAATGTTATATTATATATGCATGCAGTTTAGTGGATATATTATATTTATCCTAAAACTGTGTTGAATATTTATTCATTAGTGGCAGAGTTTAGCAAGCCTTTGCTAGGAAACCTTTCTTAAATTTTTTTAAATTATTCATCATTTAATTCAGACAAATTTCTTGGATAGACATAGAGGATACTTAAGGGACTGACTGTATATGTTTTCCTTGATACTAACAACGTAATTATATTTGAATAATGCTTAACCTAGTTCTAAAGAACTTAGTACGTACACCTTATTTATCATCTATTACTTCAATCGGATTCTGTCCTTATTCGTCTTTAAGACTCGAGCCTAGCTGGAAAGGCATTTAGAAAAATGATCTCCACGAAATGCATACACCAGGCTTACCGACGTATGTAATAAGCCAGGCTTCCGCGCTCACCTCGCAAATTGATTATGCGTTGTATGTTATCTCTGACAGAGACGTGACTTTCAACTAAAGTGCCGTCTTATCTCGGTGCGCAATGTATGTATATCCATCTTGATTCCAATCCATAATTGTCATAGGTCAAGCAAACAAAGATAACCGGATCGCGTTACAAATAGAAAGTGAATAATCCTGATCGTGCCCTGATTGGAATATACGCGTACGCGCGTAAGAAGAAAATAAAAAAATGAAATTTCAAGATTTCCAATTACATTCGAAAGTGTCCCGAAGTCGACACAATTTTCGTTTTTCCTTTTCTTTTATACTTTTCGCGAGCATTGGATGTCTAGAATACGGATGCTAAATATTATAAAAAAATGTTAAATTTGATCGAAGTTACAAAGGTTCGAAGTAGGTTGCGAGTAGATAGGAAGTTAATTTGTGAAATTAATTTTTGATTAACTTTGACGACGCGCGACGTTACGATTACATGGTGGTCCTTCTCGAATTCGCCAATTTCGTCTACCTTGTTAGGTGGTCAGGTAAGAGGCTTGGAAGGAGGCTCAGGCACGCTGGGTTGCCTTGCGAAGACCTCTGACCAAACGTCCATCCAACTTTGGGTTTACGATACGTCAATTGCTATTTGAGATTCAGAAGGTTGGCTGCCACGGCAGTAAACACTCGCTCTCGAAACCTGAAAAGAGCAGCATAAAAGCTTCTTTCAGAGCATTGATTGACTCCGCGACTAATGATAAAAAGGATAGCAGACCACGGTTGGCCTTCGAAACTGATCGTAAACTACGGTCGCGTTAAAAATCCCAAGGCTAGTGTCTGTCGTGTAATTACTGGTAACATTTTATTGAATAGATGTTTTATTATTATGTGTTCGAATTTTATTATTTGAAAGTATCGTTTTTTTACAGTTTCCCGCTCCAATTCGTGGTTAGATTTTTCAATATCTTCGTTAAATAAAAATTGGATCGGTTGAATTATCTATTATTCCATAAGAAAAAGAATATATTTCTCACAAAAAAATATTAAGCCTACTCTAAACAATCAATCCTGCGACACTTGATGCCTACGCGACTCGGAGTTCCTAGCCATTGCCAGGCGACCGTTCGCGAGGGTGCATGGTTTATGTAACAGTACCATTCAGCCTCTGGCCCGACTATAAACCTATAGAAAGCGAAATAGCGTCGAGCTATCCGCCTCCAAAACATTCCTAAATTAGTTGACTCTATCATCGTATGAACGTTTCAATTATCGACACCGGTTGACCTAGCGACCGACGCTTCCTGTGCTTTCAATCAAATATTAAATTAAGCTGTGAGGTTAATAGCGGTGTTCTAAATTCATTGGTAGTTAGAATATTTTGCTGGAAATCCGTTTGAGGTGTCGTATTGTACGTCGAACAAGAAAAAGAAGCTTGATTTTTTCTTCGAGATAAATTTATTTATTTCGAGCGAAATAAATAGTGCACTAAATCATTGTCCCTTGTTTCATTTGTCTTCTCTCGCGACAAATAAACATAAAAAGGTCATTTTAAGCTCTTCCGGATCGACGATATCCAAAGTGTCGATTACTGGGTCAAGCAAGCCTAAATCTATACCTTTGATCGACAGACGTGTCTGCTGCTTGTTCATTTATCGCTTGTCGATGGCGTCTTCATCTTCATTCATTGTATTTAGCTGCGTTTGACAAGCGAAGGGTAAAATTGGTTTGTCTAAAATATCTAGAAGCGAGAAGCCAGAAATCGACGTGTACATTTTCACAAGCGAATGATTCCGGTCTTGTTATGGCTGGGAAATTACTGTCGATAATCGATTCATTTTCACACCGATGATTAGGACATTTCTCTGTTATTATTCTTTCTAAGCTCCTTGACTAGAATTGTAAAAGATAAATTCGACAAATTTTAGTTTTAATTCAGTTTCAAGTTCAGTATGTTACTCCAGAGACATATACGTAAATGTCAATTATGTAGTGAAAGAATAGAGTATTTTTTCTTAGCTTATAGTACGAAATGTAAATAGTTCTAAAATTGTCTGGTTTATTTCAGAATGCTTACTCTGTTAACACGTGATTTACTAATTATGGAATATTTAGTGTTTGTTGAGAAAAACTGACTCCACGAATCGCTATGTTTTTTACCGTATCACGTTAAAGTAAACTCGCAACTTGGGTATTAATTTTTAACGAGCGTCTAGCTCGACGGGTTAAAGCAATAATATATGAGAAAAGTAGCTTTATTTTATATGAGTGTAAAATACTGGTTCGTTTCTATGTCGATAACTGGGACAAATCGTTTTAACGAAGCGTCGGTCACTGGGACAACCTCGTTTTCCAACTTTCCTCTTAACTTTACGGCTCGAGCACTATAAAATTTCAATAACTAATTTCGCTAATTAAGCGTGAGTTCCGTAAATGGTGAAACGTAAACATTAAACAACGCGCGATACGTTTCAGCATTCAAACTCTGTCGCCGATAATATGTCAAGCGAAACGGCGTTACGCACTTATTCGGATTATTCCTTTCCAGCTGTCCCCGAATTGCCAAAATCGTTTATCTCGGAAGCTTCGAAAAACTGTTAATTTGGCCGTCGTTGTAGCTGGTGTTTCGATTGTTTCTTTGCAGCTGTCCCATGTCCGAGCGTTGGCCGCCGGTGGCAATCATCTTCCTTTCCACGAGAAATTGGATGAGAGCTTTCCCAGGGGTGGTTCCCCGCCCACGCCAGTGACCCCGATACCACCCACCGTGCAGCAATTGCTACGCAGAGCGCAGATACGCAAGAACGAGAGACGAACGCCTGACCCGCACGAGGAACCCACGAGGAAGACGAGGCTGTTGTCGCCGCCGTTGAACAACAACGACGCGACGCCCACGGACTTCTCGATGGTGAAGAACAACCATCTTTCGAGCAAGGTCGAGGGTAACGGAGTGCACGAGGAGACCAGCCCCCTGGAGGACAACATTAAGTGCGAACCGTTGGAGCTGACAGGTGGCAACGGTGGCAACGGGGGCAACAACGAGGACTCGTCGGATTCTGGAGCTGCGGCGTCGGATCGGCCACCGGCGTCCGCGAGCAGTAACGAGCACGAGGTCGAATCCGAGCACACGTCCACGCCGAATTTTTTGTCCGAGACGAAAATCTTCCCGCCCACGCCTGGAAGCTTTAATTTCAGTATGGCGGCACTAGCCACGGAACACATGCCGTTGTCAGGTACGTGGACAATTTACTTTTCGGATGGGCCTGTACGCATTGACCAATTTCGATCGTCTACCCCTCACCGTCAGGAGTCTCGATCATTTTTCGGGTGAATCGTTCAGAATCTAGAATTTTGGTAGAAATTTCTTGAAAAAAGGTGCCAAGTCTTGAGTGTTCAAGATTAGAAGACCCCTTCTAGAACGAGTAACATAGTTTAGGAATCCTACATATCTGCAAAACCTAGTTTGAGCAATTTTACCTCCATCATTTCTGGGTTGAATCGTCCAGGATCTGGAATTTTCGTAGAGTTATCGTAGAAATTTCTTAAAAAATAGTGCCAAGTTCCGAGTGCCCAAGATTAGAAGACCCCTTCTAGAACGAGTAACACACATAGTTCAGGAATCCTACGATTCTGCAAAACGTAGTTTGAGCAATCTTATCTTAAATAATATTCAGGAATCACGCGAAGCTGGCTCGAAAAATGTTCGCTTCATATCCAATAATCTATCATTGCTTCGGTGTCACCTAATTCGGTCGTGCTGTCTTTTACCGTTGTTCTATAGCTTTTTATGAATACAGAACGATGCTTTCATTTTATTATTCATCTTGATAATCGATACGAACCAAGATGACGACGTTACAGAAATAAGGATATCCTAAATATAAAATCAAATTCAGAATATGACCTGGAATTCCACTGACACCGGTTTAACCGGAGCTCGAATTGGTCTTTTCGACCCTCAATTATTTTCCTTTAGATAGAACCAATATTTATTGCATACTTCATTTTTTTTTTCGGTTTCGAAAAACGAAACGCAATTCGATTAAAGAATTGCGATACGTTTGTAAATTTCAATAATTACGTTGAAACTTCTTACACGTGAACAACATTTATTGACTGATTTCTAGTGCGAAAGTCATCTAAACGAAAGCAAGGATAATTTCAATTTCCAATGTAAATTCGATACGAATGACAAATATTATTTTCTACGTAAGACTCGCGTTCCACGAAAGATTAGTACGTTTCTCTTTATGATCAGTGGAAACAGATCCCAGAATAATAAAATATGTGAGATTAAACCTTGCGAAATTAATTATTTCATTGAAAAAGTTAATCATTATACAATAAAAAATAATTTTAACGCTCACTGAAATATGCCAGCAGGATTGAAGCGGTTAACCAAGACACTGATTGAGACTCAATTCCACTCATTCATTCATGAAATCTTTTCATTTATTTCGATACTTTTTATTTATTTATATTCGATTTATATTTCACCACAAACAACAGGTCTATGGAATAACAAATAGAGAAACCAATAATATTTTACATTTTTCATGGATTCAGGAAAGAACAAGTATCTTACGTTTCCTTCCTCCATTTTCTTCGTGTTTATTTTTTGTTCATTTTCAATTAAAGAAGACGATTACAGAAGATTCATTTGCTCGAGTCTCTCCTAATTGCGAAGTTGCGTACAGGCCGTTGATTCGTCCCCTCGCTACGGTAGAACGTTGGTTGCTACGTGTGACGATAGTGAAATTTCCAGGGCTGGGCCACGGGTTGCAACCACCGGACTTGGCAGGAACTTCGCAAGGTAAGAATATTTTCTATCAGCTCATGCCCCGTTAAATCATCAGAACCGATGCTCGAGGTATATTTAAAGAGGTCGCGCGTAACCACGCGCCGTCATATTTTCCAATTCGCGAGATCGACGGGTTCTATGAAATTGATCCTCAACGTTCCATTTGACTCGATCCTTTGTTCTTTTGATTTTTCCAAGGGCACACTCTATGCTATTCCATTATTTTCCACCGACAGTCGATACATCGTGGCCGCAATCGTCTGCGGTGTAAGCGGTTCGCTCTAATAAAAAAAAAAAAACAGTAACTAAAAAAAAAAAACAAACTTGTGCAGTTATATCAAACTAACAAATCACGAATTACAAGAATGATAATTTCTTTTTATTTATATATATCTATATACATATAAATATACATATTATTTATTTATTTATTTGGTTGCGGTGAAAGAGCACTACTGTCTGCTTGGACGATTAAAACTTCTTCTAATTGGCATGCGTTACAAAAATCATCGATATCATCATTCCTTATTTGGTTTACCATTATACGATTCGCCTGCATTTCGCATTCTCATGATGTTCATAACGTTTCGCGATTTACCAACGAACTCGCCATCCCGTGTCGAAACGAATTTATCTGCTGACTTAATCGTCCCTTTCTTCTTCTTTTTTTTGTCTTTTACCCCCATGTGCCACGGTTTTCGCTCTCGAGTACCACAAATATCCGCTTTAATTGTTTACCTCGCGCCACAGTTTTGTACCTGGCGCTCGAATTGAAATCGCGTTACTGTTAGAACCGAGCAGTGACGCAACCGAACGGGGGGGGGCAGATTATCCTCTATGGTAAAATAAAAATTTGTTCGATATTCAGTGTTCGATATTAATCGGTATTTTTCAATCAAAAAATATAAAAATTGAGAGCGTTTCAAATGTCAACTCCCTCCTTTCTATTCGAAATATCTGTTCGCTCCACTGGCGTCGAGAAACAGCAGATACATTCGCTCGATCGGGTCGTCGAATTTTGTTGCGATCATTCTAATTGGCACCAAAAATTTAAAAGAATACAATCGATGAAACCATCAGTTTGGCATCACTGTACAAAATATCCGCTGTTGATCTCTACCACGACTAAGGAAAACGAGAATTCTCCCCCCGTCCCAAAAACCTGAAAAGAATGAAAGTAAAGGGACAGAAGAAGTTGACGAGTAACGATGCAGCGACAGACTGTTCTCTTTGTGTACACCTGTAATAGTCTCCAAGATGTTCGCAGAGGTTGTCGCCGATTTATTAAAGGTTTAACGTTTCTTCGAGTTCCTTTTTTTTCTTTTCGCGAGATCGCGTCGAGGCGTACGATCGACGTTTGCTCGTTCGCTGTACCATACGGATACAACGTAATTATATACGTGCCGTGCTCGTATTGTCCAATTCTCGTCGTTGAAGTATTTTTGTATCATTGTTGTCGTCCCATTAACGTTTGGTAACGAAATTCACGCCGCTGCCCGCGATATCGCCGATACGACAGCGTTATGACATTGCTTCACCAGATTTCTGTTTACCGAATACGCATGCATACACGGTGAGTCAAGATAGTATTCGTACGCTCACTTTTTGGGGAATAACTGTGAAGAAGTGGGGTGTTATATAATGGGCGTCTTTTACAGCTTTTTAATGTAAGAAGATAATAGATTGACCTGGAAACGTTGGTAATTTACTGGTCGAAAATCGTATGGAAAAGATAATGAAGGTTTCTATGGTCTGGAGAGAGTATTTGCATATTTAGGAAAGATGCGGTAATAGAACATTTCTGTACTGTTATACTGTTATACTGTTATGTACTGGATGTTCTATTGTTCGTACTTAGAAATGTTAATATTCGTATCATTTCATACGTAGTGGAATATTTTCATATCTTTTTTAATTCAGTCGATACAACGTTTCCAAGTCATCGTTTTCTAATACAGCGAATTCTTGAATTATGTACGTTATGCCAATGTGCTACTTTTCTACAGTTATCATTAAAACAAAAAAAAAAACAAAAAAAAAAAATCTGGCCGTAGAAATACTTTTTTGACACGCCGTGTATATTATTATATATGTATACGTATGGCAGATGTTCTTAACATATGTATACGGTTCTTTTAATTGTATGTACTTTACAGACGTTGACGTTATCTACTAATCTAAAAAGCTTGCAGTGTACACCGTGATTGTACGTATTTATAATCGCGAAAACGTTCCGTTGCGAGACATCACTTTGCAGCATGCTCGTTTTCAATTGCGAAAGAGGATGTGATAGGTCAGGCCCAAGTTTGTCACGCTCCTTTATGCGACATTTGACCCTGACGCGGATACCACATGGCAACGACATTGTTACGGTGTCATATCTCGACTTATTGGCGATTTTTGGTTCGCGCAATGTCTGCCAGTAGCGCAATCAGGTTAGGTGGAATGGGGGAGGAGCAATCGATGAAGATCGTCTCCCCCCCACCCCCCCCCCACCCCTCCATTGAAGGAGGGAGAGCAGATCTCTACCTCAGAGGCAAACGTTGAGATCAAAATTTTCGAACTTAGGGAATATTACGTCACTTGACTGATATCCTATAATATTTTTCGTTTCTATTTATAATATCCAATTCGAGTATATCCTCGAGAAGAAAAAACAAATCTATATTTCAGAGACAAACCGTAAGCCCAAATTTCAGAGCTCACCCAACGTCGCGTCGCTCAACAGACATTCTATTTTTCATTGCTACTTGTAATATCCAATTTTGAAAATGATCTCCAAGGTACAGAAATGGACTCGTCTGCATTAACTGATATTCATAAAGATCGGAATATACCGGTTCAATTTGGCGATACAGAAAGGTAATTATTTTTACTCATAAATAATGTTTGAAATCTCTTGTTGCGCCACTGGCGTGTCTGCTCTCCCCCCGCCTCTCTTTCTCTCTCCCCCTATGCGGGATTAACAGTAAATACGGTTAATGACGGTACCAGGTTTTAACGTTCGGTTTTCGCAGAGAGGGAATACGAGGCGCTCTCGCGTTTTCCACGCAGAGAAATATTGAAATAGACTTGATGTAGTATTCTTTCGTTTTTCTCCATAGAGACGGGATCGCGTCCCGCTGTCGCGTATTTTCCACGATATTACCAGCATACATATTTCACGCATTCGTTACGTTCCTTCAGAGGATTCGTTGAATTTTTAACAGCGGCTCGACCAGCCCGATTCCGCGATAACGCGTTGAATTATCGGGCGGACCCAGTCAAAATGCAATTTGCGGGTTTTCTGTTATTCATTTTCATAATAAAATTTATTCTTAGTGTTCGATTGTGGTGCAGAGTTACAGGGTTGTTACTAAACAACGTAGCCCAACAAATGCATCTGTATACTAAATCCAAACTAGCGACACAAAATTGATTAAAAAAAAAAAATGAAATGATGCCACCTTTGTAAGCAGATTTTTTTACTTAAAACGTACGGATATTAATAAACTCTATATATATGAATTTATACATGAATATATAGACTTTGTACATATATTTTATATAATTTTATATATGCATAACTTTACATATGAATTCTTCTTATTAAAACCTTAGTTGACCACCGACAGACTTACAAAAAAATACTCGGAGCGTAAAACGTTCATAGCTGCAATTAGTTATTTTATAAATATAGGGAATACGACACCAGTCCTAAAGTGTCAAAGAGGAAGCTTTTCCACGTGAATTCAGTTAAAAAACGAATTTCCGCCCGTAATGTCCTCGCTGGAAGGTGAAACATTGTTTTCGTCCGCGATCCTTGGCGAAAAGAGAAGGTCTTTAATATAAACGCGTCCTGACAGCAGCGGCGTCGTTAAGTAAATTCAGGTGTGGCCCCTCGGCCGTTTTCTCGATTAATATTTGAACGGCTGGCTTATACTAGGTTAGTACTGAAAAAGTTATCAGGGGCCGTCGATAAGACCGCAGATGTTATCCGCGAATTTCAAGGTCCGTCTATCTCCGCCGAACGTGGCCAACTAAACATTGGCCTAACTAAAAATACGACGACCTTGGTACGCCACTCACGTTCCCGCCGCGTACTGCGAATCATTAGACACATTAAATTATACTCTGCTCGTCGCTCGCGAGTCGTTCGACCCGGCCGACGTATTTTCTCCAGGCGTCTCGCAGATGGGCGAAACAACTCTTATCTCAACTGAAATCTCGAATAACGAACTAGAAATAATTTACAAAAATTCATTTAATTACCGAGCTTTCAACGATTGTAGGAGAAATATTCGGAAGCGTATTTATTTGGGTTTGAATAGGAGAAATATTGAATATAATCGGGGAAATAGTGATAGTGAATCGGGGAAAGTGAACGTTATTTTCTTTGACTGTTGAAGAAAAATTGGAATTTATAATTAAACGCGAGATCTTTATTTTTGTTGTTGTCAGATCCGTTGCTTTCAGGTTTCCTTTATTTTTTTTTTCGTTACACGAACAACTTCGACTTAGTTGGGAGGAATTGTTTTTACGAATGCAACGCATATTATTTATTCCGTGCCTCGACCTTACTTTGTTTCCTCTTCGGGAATAAATTAAACGTATTTGAATCGTAGAACGACATTGCTGACCTTTGCGATGTAGTTTAATGGGGTATAAATTATTTTTACGGAACAATGTTGTTGTTTTTCGTAATGCAAAACACGATAAGAGAAACATCGGCCCCGATAGTGTGCATGATCACAGATAAATCGCTAATCTGATAGAAACGAAGATCGTGAATCTAGATTAGTTTATCTTTCGAGTGAATCACCATGAAATATTCAGTTCTTCGTTTTTTTTTTTTTTTTTTTTTTTTTTTAATTTTTCCTTGAGGCAGTTGAACATTATCGGACATCAAACCTGGGTAAATTTTAATTGATATGAAAATGGGAAATGGACTATTTGAGAATATTGACTTGGAGTGTCAAGAAAAGGAGGACTTTCTTGGGTCCCAGTTTCGAGTGGAGCATCCAATTCACCGAGGAGAAGGTCGTGGAAAATCGAAGCGGGAATAGCACGCGTTTCATTCGAACTTTATTGTCGTTAACGAACCGAGAGTAGGTGGAAAGTTTCTTGGAGACCGACGACCCTGCAACTATCTCGCGTTCGACGCTTGAAACGTTGCCAAAAATCAGGGCGTTGCAATCCGCCGCGGAGGAACCGAAAAATATGCCTGTCGCGGGATATATCCGCGGCGCAGATAAGCACGGATGGGGGGACGGGGAACTTTGTCGAGAAAAAAAGCTGGGAAATACGAACTGACTGGGTTTGTCGTTGGCACGTCGAAGCAAATGACCGATCAGAGATAGAAAGCATCCTGAGGTGAAATGTTGAGATCGACGAAAATTTTCGTTCCGGCGAGAAACTGACATTGTTTTGCACGGATCGACCAAACAAGCATCTATTCCTGTCTTCTGTTGTCTCTCTGAAGACAATCTGGTGGGGTTCGTCCCCTGGTGTTTTCGATAGCGATAGACTTCACCAGATAGAAAGGACCGAAAAGTAAAACTCGTTACAATTGCTCGAGACTGGTGTTAACGAGAACTCCAAATACTTGCCTCGATGAAATGTGATATTATGTATACAGGATGTCCCGTAACGGGTGGTACCGGCGAGTAGGAGGTGATTTTACGTAAAAAATTGAATCGAAAATGTAAAATAAAATGTATTCATATGACGCTTCATTTTCGAGAAAAATAAGTTTGAAAATATGTCGAGTACGCGTGCACCTGGACCAGCTTCGGCTCGACGGATTTTATTGCAGTCATATCTATTTTTGTTCATAAACGTTGACAATGGATCGATGAACAGATTTCCAGAATTAAATAAATTCTTAATCCCAAAGTCATTCTTATATAGACTCATACGACTTTATTCGTATAATGTCCAACACCTCGAATTCTATAATTTAAGATTGCATACATTTATATTAAATTAAATATATTGTATAGAATCTGATCATATTCCAACTATTCCAACAAAGTTAGTTCTAGATGCGAAGTACATGTGATGCTGACAACATCAAGTTCAATCTAAGTCTACGTGTACATAACGCAATATAATTAATTATAGCTATAGAGTGAGGAGAAGGAGATTGAATTTCATTTAAGATTAAAGTATGTTGAAATGTTTAGTGCACAAGTTTACCTTCTTCCCTGAGAAATACTACTTCACTCGAGCCTGGTAGGCATAGGACGTCGTACGAGTAGAGAAAGTCCGATTTCTAGCGTGTCTGACCAGGACGGTCTATTTCTACTGTTCGGAGTAACTGAATTTCTATCCCTTCACCTTACAAGTAATGGATGATTTCCTGTTTCAATAATTACTACGATAATTTCTTTGTCTAAGTATACATTGTTTAATACAAATGATTCCTTATTTACATAATTATTCAAATAATAATCGATTTAGCCTTTAATGAACTTATGTCACCTAAAATGTGATTTACTACAATTTTATTCTACTGGACGTGATATAGTAACTTTTCGAGGAAAATAATTAGCTTTAGCAGCTATTTAGGTAAACAGTTAAAGGGAAAGTCTTGCATTTTTATGAAGAATTTAAAAATTATTCATTATTCGTGTTTCTGTAATGAAATAGTTGAATCATAATAGAAATGAATAGACACATACGTAAAGTGTATTGGAATGGATCTTTGAAAACAATGTTGTTATTTTTGTTAATTCAAAACATACTGAGCAAAAAATTGGCCTCGATTGAATACGTGACTCCAGATAAACTATTAATCTGACACAGAGAAATGACGATTATTATTAATCTAAATTAGTTTCTCTATGGAATTAATTGTTTCGAAGGGAAAGTTTTAAGAATCAAGGAATTTTACTTGTTTCACAAGAACAATTGTTTCGCTACTTTAAGACCGTTAAAAAATTGAAATAGTCGATACCTTGGACTGAAAATCACGTTTTTTCTATATTTTTTTTTTTTTTTTAACGAATAAGTAAATCGGAATGTACATTACCGAACATGGTACCTTTAATAATGTAGTGGAATGAGATACACGTTAATTTTCGCAAACAAGTTTTTGTTGTTGTTTCTCGTAATTCAAAGCCCGATAAGAAAAAAAATCGACCTTGATGGTGTTTATGACTCCAGATAAACCGTTTATTTGACGAAGAGAAATGGCGAGGATTATTAATCTAGATTAGTTTATCTATCGAGCGAACCACCACGAAACTAACATTTTTAAAATTTGGAAAATGGAACGCTTATATAAAAAGTAATCTGTTTTTAAGTCAATTAAAAAATTAAAATATCGAAGTTATTTTGTCCATGGTAGTTCACTGTTTAGGCAAATGTTTTTTTCCATAAAATGTTAAAATGCTAAATGGATCGACTCTGTTTCTTCTTTGTGACGTATCATTAAACTCATGTATGTCCGAAGTTAAACTTTGAGACCTTGCAAAAAGTACAAATTCCAATATTTGGACAAGTTTGGCGATAACATAGAACGAAACTATCACCTTCAGTATACGAACAATACTGATTACTTTATCTATAAAGACTCTTTCAATATAATTGATACTGAATCGTTTTCTATGAACTAAATTTCGTATGAATATTTTTTAAACGCTCATTATAACATACAAAACTCGTGGCACAAATATGACTATTACAAAGTATCGAGTGAATTTGTTAAGCATCAATTCTATAAAATTTTAAAATCACATTTTCTACGAGTATAAATAAACATCTTTATGTGTGCATCAAATTTGAAGACGATTTAATTGCAATATCATACGAACCATCTCGAAGAATATAATTTTGAGGGAATTCAGATAAAATAGAATCTCTACAGCTTTTTATTCGTCTTTGCCACCTAAAACCGTCAATTTCGGAGCTGGTTATTTTCACAAGAATGTTCTTCTCAAGACCCTAGGCTACAAAGAAATACAAGGAAAAATCGAAATATCGAAAACGTTAAAGTGGATCGCTTTTTAAAGCGAAAATGTGATAAAAATTACGACGCTTCTCGTCGCGACCTTGTAGAAATTGCGATCCAATTAAACGCGCAAGAAAGTTAGGCAAACCCAGACTTTCGCGCGATAGGGTACCTCGGAGTCGTACGTTTCGAGGATCAGACGATTATATGGCCGACGATAGTGGTAGTGGTAGTAGCGCGTCGATCCTTATCGAGTATCGAAAGAAAAGAGCAAGGTCTAAAAGTTACGTAGATCAAATTTAGAAAGCGCGTTATCGAGCCGGTCCCTGATAAAGTGAAATTTTATATTCGCGTCGGTGAATCGTGTTTCTCTCGCCCTCCTCGCCGTTCTTTAATCGTCTTTAATTCGTAATGGCTGTGGTTACGTAAAAAACAATCGTGCCAGATAGAAAGTACAACGTACGACCACTTGTCGCGCGATCAGACTTAAACGCACGGAGCTTCTTTGTTCGTTCGCCACTTCTACTCGGCTCCGTTAACATCTTTTTATTCCGACAGCCGGCTGCGAGCATATGCTAACAGTCTGCGCGTTTCTAGGCGGATTCGTTCGCGCCGTCGAAAAATTTCGGTGAAAGGATTTGGCAGAGATGAACCGAATTTTATTCTAATTATAAACGACGAATAAAAGCATCGCGTACCGATCTATTTGCGATAGTTATTCCGTTCAACGAACATTTCGGCGAATTTTTATTCGTTAAACGGTCAAACATAAGTTTATTTTACAATTTAGATTCCATTTTAATAATTATCACTTATCTAACGCGGAATATAATTTCGTAACGTGACTCAGATTACAAAAGTAACGCGTTGAAAAATTGTTTATCTCCTATTCGTTGTTCGAATTATGTCGATCACCGATTTGCCCGTGATTATTGCTCTTTGCTCCAACGTTTCTATTCGCTCCACTTCCGAATCGAAACGACTTTTCCGCGTTTATCGAAACGTAGCTGCGAGAAAACATCGAGTTCGAGCGCGACCGGACCTCTATCGATTCGCAAAGTTTTTTTTATTGCTCCTGGATACGCGGTTTTATAGATCGCCGAGAGGAACCGACACCAAACAATGGGAATTATACGATCGATTAAGTTAACCTTTTGCACTCCGACTGTTATTTTTCTCCTTGAAACAGTCAATTTCGCGTGAGCGAGCGCGCGCGCGCATCCGACATTTGAATTTAAAATAATTGCGCGACCGATTCGATTTTCTTTGATTACCTTCTCTGTTCCAACAACACATTTATTATAGATTTCACTTTTATTTTCTTGTATATATTATAAAGTATTTTATTAATATAACAGTGATTCAATTCGACTTAACGAAAAGTAATTCATCGATCGATCTATAATTGAATATACGTTTGTTACTATAATAAATTAATTTCCTTTTCTCATTACAACCATCCTATAGAGCAAAGACAACATCTTTCACTTCTTTTTTCGCGTCTTCTCGTCTTCTCTTATCTGAAAGTATAAAATACCAACACGGTCTTCTTGGTCCAGCTTAGTAACTGTTCCGAATAAATATTATTCTCGGCCATAGGAACCTAAAGAACAATTCATCGAAACAATACGCATTCGTACCATAACTGCCCATTTTATTTGATCTCGTTTATTCGTCACACCAAAATTCGCTACCTAGATGAAAATCTTTGCCCATTCCCGAGCAAAGGCAGCGACGCGGACGTAACATCCAAGCATCACGTGCGTTGGTGCTCGTGTGTCCAGCACTGGGAACGTCCCGTGAAATAAATATTTGCCCGATGCGCTGCAACGCATCCCTCCGATACAAAGAGACAGCGAGAAAGAGGATAAAGTGCTCGACGACTCCGGGAGGAGCCACGGCACCCGCTATTTTTATGCAGCCGGGTTTTACAACAGGTTACTACCGCGGATGCAGCCGTTCGCGGAAAAAAGAGCTGAAAACCAACGACACGGGGGAGGGGGCTGGAGTTTGAAGGGGGAACACACAGAAAGAGGGGAAAGAAGGGGTGGGGGGTTGTAGAAGAAGCGAAAAGGGAATCGTCGCGGTCGCGGGCGGCCATTCGGCCTCTCTCTCTCTCTCTCTCTCTCTCTCTCTCTCTCTCTCTCTCTCTCCCTCTCTCTCTCTCTCCGTATCGGTTTTTAAAAACAATTTTCGGCGGCTCGGAAGTTTTCGGGAAACCGAGCTAAGAATATCTAGGCTCCGGGCGAAAAGAATTTCTCCTCTCTTTGCGATAACGACATCGAAACCCGGCCGCGAAGCGCGGGCATAGACTAAGCGCGCGCGGAGTGAAAGGGGACCGGAATGAATAGATTTAAAATTAGACTGCGATAAACGCATCTTTCTCCCGAGTGTTGCCGCTCTATGTGAAACTTCTCTCTCTTGGGCACGCTCAATAAACAACGGGGAGGCCGCGAGCGGAGATGGGCAAAATTTTATCCGTAATAATAGATGACGAGCGACCGCAGCGATTTATTCGCGACGTTTGTTCGATTCGATGGCTTTATTTTTAACCGTTCGCGCTCCGTGAATTCTGTTGCGTTCGCCGGGTAGTCCTCGCACTTTTTCGTAATAGCGGATTAGAATTCTTTGAGAGCAATGTTACGATGTTTTCGGAAAATAATTTTTTTATTGGAGAGAATTTATGTAGGGGGTGGAAATCTAGGGGAAAATGTCAGAGGGAGAACGTGAATGGCTCAAGGAAGACTACATTTCTGTTATGAGTGCAATGGTGCATGTGCAATCGATAATTGTATTATTTTTTTTAATGCATATTTTTTCCATAAATCCTTTCGCTATTTTATCAAACCTAAACTATATTATTCTAATCTACCCCACTCTACCCTGCTCTAAATTAACCCACACGGCTCTAGTTTACCTTACCATATTCTACTCTACTCTGTCGACTTTCGCGGTCCAGTTTCGCATCCGCGATCGATCGAGACGCGATAATCAGCCCGCTGTTCCCCATCGATTTTTCATCCCCGGTTTTCCTCGAACCCACGACTCGCATGACTGATAAACCTGTTCCCGCGGAGGATCGACGTCGCAGCGAAGAGGAGCCCACGGGGAGGGGGGCTGAAACGCGTTTTATATCGGGACCTCGTGAAACTAGTCGAGGTAAAGAAATTTCGGAGTTACGCAACCAGTTTGCTAATGGCCTGTTTGCGAAACGCGGAATTCATGCTGCCATCTGTCGTCGTTGCGAATCCAATGACGCGTACGTATGTATGTGTACGTGTTCGGAGGGAACGCTCCTCTTGCCCCCTGCTTACACGACGACAGCGAGTCTTCTCCTTGCGCATACGTCTATTTACTCGATACTTACTCATCTTCTCGCTCGTTGGTTCGTTTCGTTTCGGCAGGGCCGGATCTACCGTCAAACTAACGAAGTCTCAGCCCCCCACCCCCCCCCCATCCAAGAGGCATCCTTATTTATTCGTTTCGTTACTTAATTACTAAGCTGAGATACAGACATATCGTACCGTTCAGATAGATAAGCTTCTAATTATTTCCTAACATCGTTTGGAAACTCGTTGTCAGTGTTAATGATACAGGTGTGTTTGATCGATCGATCAAATTTGATAACGAACGACCGTCATCTACTCAAACAAAATGGCCTCCTTTCGCCATACGTACATCAAAGACTATACTTTTAAATAAAGGCACGTTAAAATATACCATTTTCATAAAAAAAAAAACTAAATCCACGATTGCTCTTTAACGACAAACTTTTTATATTCGATCCTCCTACTCGGAAGAAACGCGATGCTTCATTTCGTCTAACTCTTAATCGCAACGTTAGCGATCGAATGACGCCAACGAAATCGCTATGACAATATGGCGTACATCCGTATATAACATTATATTCGTTTTCAATTGTTTGACAGGGTTAGGCGCAATTAGCTTCAGGTCCCGATAAGTCTAGATCCGCGACTGCGTTTCGGTAGCCGACGATCCGAGTGGCTGGCAATTTACTTTTGTATGTCGCGGCGTCGGTGGGGTAGGGGGCTGGACAGGGTAGGGGGGAGGGGAGGGAAGGGGAGAGGAAGGTGCGGGTGCGAACGCGGCGCCTGCCAAGGCCAAACGAAAGTTCGTTCTGAACCAAATCCGACGGAATTTTTTATCTGTAGTATGTGTACTTATCGGGGACGCCCAGGTCTAGCTGCTTGTTTTCGCCTTGCTTGCGCTATTATCGATGATGAACTTGAGGTGACCTCGAAATCTGCGCAACAGCGAGCGCGGGTGTCAGACGGAGAACACCGACTGCGTGCGAGGGGAGGGCGGGAGGGAGAGAGGGAGGGAAAGGGGAAGCTAGGATGGTGATCAGGGAGGGGCTGGAGATCCAGAGAGAGAGAGAGAGAGAGAGAGAGATGCGTTTACACTTTTGTTCTACATCATTTGCACGACTCGATCTTCTTCGTTTTTTCTTTTTTTTTTTATTTCTACTTTTTCTTTTAATACTTAACAAAACGGCTCGCACGCCAGTCTCATTTTACTTGTGTCCTCGGAATATACAAAGAGGAAATACAAATTGTAGAATCGAAGGTCGTCGCGCGTGCGTGTATTAGGTTCGTGCATAAGTAATTTCGTTTCTTAGCTGGTAGCTCCGAGATGTCACAACTCTACTCGGAATCGAGGCGTGCATTAACGAATAAACACGCGATATTTTTTATCGAAATGTAGAACGGAATCCGCTCTTAATTATGTGTAATATAGTATTTTTTACGTAGGAATTTATTGCAACGCGGAGTAGTAGACTTGAACGATACAGAAGACGAAATTATTTTTGTATTTACCTAATATTGGGAAGGGGAGGTGTCAGGTGAAAAAATTAGGACATTTCCTCTGAATATTTCTTATAAATAGGCGCTATGAATACTATGATCAGCAAGATACTAAAAAATTGAAATGCTCGATTTTTCTTTTAAGAAGATGACACTTTCTTAAATTTATCTTTGAATTATTTTTCGTACGTGTCTCCGTCTATACCCCTGTAACAATTTTAAAACCCCTCTTTAATCATTGACGGTTCTGCGATGTTTTGATTGTCACAACGAAATTTGATCAGGATTTCCACATTTGGAACACGTGGATAACGATTTAGGTTTTGATTTGATATGTCCTTTTCAATCGACGTTTCGCCATTATTTACGCGGTCTATTTCAAATGGTGATCGACATCATGCACATCCGTCAGCAGTTCCCTGGGATTTTCATGTCTTCCAAAATAGTCGATACTAATTGAAGTTTCCCTTGGATAAGTCGTGTCTTTTAGATAAAAATACTATGACTAGCTTCTTCAGAGGTCAAATTACGCTCGATCCATCAAATGGTCCTTATATACACCATGTACAGGGCCATTTTGATTATATACGAGAATAACAAAACAGTAAGAGTTGTATGAATATTTCTTTTAAACTAACTAAAATAAGGAATTTCAGTACGGCTACGAAGTAAACATTTCAAAGTATCAACATTTCAAAGAGCTTTTATCTTTCACTCGAGACATTTAAATGATAATTAAGAGACCTTCGCGAACGCACGGAACGAACATCAGTGATCGTTTAATGTAGTTTAGTCACGGGGATTAATAATTATTACTATACGTAATCGAACCCCCTCCAAAAGTTGCCATTACTGGTAAACGGAGCGTAAAGGGTTAAAGTAACGTCAGAATTACACCCCGTTTCGTCCGAGATTCACTTCCTAAGAAACGCAACCAGCGTAATAAATAAACTTCCCTCGCCTGGACTCAACGTTCGACCACAATACCTTAATTATTCGATCCGTCGCCACAAAGGTAAAGCGACAAAGCTCCAACGTAAAAATCGCGAAGCGTCCTTACATTAAATTTACTCGGCGTATTCTGTAATCGCAGCGATTTCGCGAAACGCGCAACCGCATATCGGAGGGAAAGAGGGCCTGGGAGGACCTAAGGGAGGGTAGTTCTTCCACTCGTCCTCCGCGCCTCGCGTACCCCCCCAGTCTTCCTCGTCCCCACCACTGTTCGCGTAACTCTTTCAAAAAGTTGGTAAGACTCGCGTAACCAATCCGGAAGCTACTTAGATTTTTCTCTCCCCGCCGGCTCGCCCCCCCTCGGCCCTGTCCTCTCGCTGGCATTGCCCTCCTCTTCGCGAGCCCCTTTGGCCCTCCCGTCGTCGTTGGCTCTCTCGGTTTCGTAGTCGCGGCGGTAGTCGAGCTATCGATCGCCGTGGCTCTCCGCGCTTAGAGTCAACATCAGTCATAATACAGCGCAACGGCATACGGGGGTTATTAAGAATAATACGCATCCTACGTATATATCCCCTTCCCAGCCGAGGCGCACCACGGAAAATCCCGCGAGGGGGGCAACG
Source organism: Hylaeus anthracinus (assembly GCF_026225885.1). Classification (NCBI taxonomy): domain Eukaryota; kingdom Metazoa; phylum Arthropoda; class Insecta; order Hymenoptera; family Colletidae; genus Hylaeus; species Hylaeus anthracinus. Next base: position 14,633,663 of record NW_026533254.1, read on the forward strand.
GAGGGGGAGGAAGGAGCGTCGTGGTCGTAGGGGGTTCGGTTGCTAGGGTAACCGGCTGGGTAAAATCCCGCAAAGAAGAAGCATCGCCGTTATGTTCCCGCTGTTGCTCTTGCTCTTATAGCGCCCGTTACTACTGGCGCTCCTCTCGTTGTATCGACATCTCATCCTCGCGGACGTTATACTGGCTTTTATGAGACGATGAATGTACGCTCGCCCTACCATCCCCGGCTCCCCTAATCCTCCACCTTTCGAGACCCCCTTCCCTTGGTTTCCTCTCGTTCCCACCGATACACAGCTTTCTCTCCGGGCTTCTTCAAGCTCTCTCGGGCCTCTTCTCCTCCGCGACTCTCTCGCCTCCTTTTAACTCTCGGACGATTAACAACATCCCGTGCCCGTTTAGCCGGAAAGCGGGCCGCGTTTCTCTCGATTTCTACTTTTCTTTTGTCCCACCCCAACCCCAAACTCGATTCACCTCTCTCTCTCTCTCTCACTCTCTCTCTCTCTCTCCGTGACCGCGAGAGCCACTCGACGCGAGAGAGCCGGGACGGCAAACGGAGAGACGTGGAAATCGTTCGACGCTTCGATAGACGACGCCGTGTGTAATTAATCCGCGCGAATCTCGGTTGGACTCAGCCCCCTCCTCTTTGGTTGCAGACCGGGAGGTCGCCGAGGAGGACGGGGGTTGGCAGTCCGCTACCAACGGAGACGGTCAACGGGAAACCGGCCAATCGGGCCAAAGTACAGGAACTAGTCAGTGCGAGGTGGTGCAGCAAGGCCACCAGCAGCACCAGGAGCTGCCCATTATCGATCTCTTAGACGACATTAACGATCAGATGCAGATCGTGCTCAAGTCGGAACCTCTGTCGCCGAAGATCGAAGAGCTCGAGTCGTGTCTGCTCACGGAGCAGATGGATCTGCAGCCGGATCCGCTCTCGACGGCGAACAGCCAGCAGAATCGCCAGCAGAACGCCAACAGGCACCATCATCAAGCGCGAACGGTGGCTAACGAGACCGGTCCGTTCGCCGATCTGCGTTGGCTGACGCAAAACGAGAACATGCAACCGATGTCGAAGCTCCGAGAGTCCACGCGAACGGCCGTCGAACAGGAGCACGGCAAACACTCGAATCGCTCGAACAGCGCCACTTACTGCAGCTTCTGCCAGAAGACTTTCTCGCGGGCATGGTCGCTCCAGAGGCACCTGGCGGACACGCATTTCTACGTGCCGCAGTCGCTCTCGTGCGACCAGTGCGGCAGGAGTTACAAGTCCAGGAACAGCCTCGTCAGCCACAAGAGCCAGTACCACGCGAAGAAGGAGCGCAAGGAGCACGACGAACAGTGCGAGGTCACGTATTGACCGGCCCCCATGGTTTAGTGACCGAATTGCCCCAAGAGGTTCCGTCTTGTCCCGCGTACACGGATCACGCGGGAACGGATGTACGTAGCGTCAACATTTTGGGGGACGCGTTTAGACTCGCGCGATATTCCCGGCATGAGAAAGCAACGAGACGCTTCGACGCGCGCTCAAACCGATCGTTAAGCGATTTTTGTATATATCGTTGACTAGACCGGACACGTTCCGAGCTTTTTTGTACATATCCCCCGGTTACGTTCGAGCTCAACTTTTTCCACGCGAGCCTAGCACGGGAGAGGACTTACTGTTACCTCGTTACGCACGCCAAAGAGAGTATAGATTAATTACACGCGTTAACTTAAGTTTCGTTACCCCGTTCAGCCAGTCGATGACGTTGTAGGTTTTGGAGTATGCTCCGCCATCTGGACTAGTCGACGAGGGTCTATCCGCGACGAGATCGATAGCTCTCCCCTTCGGTACGACTGTGTTCTTCCTCATCTACCCTCGAGTTCTAGCCAAGGGTAGTTCACCCCGCCGACGATAAAGTCGACTTTGTACCATTTTCCTTTCTCCGTCGATCGTTAGTACTGCCGAGATATCGATGCAGCTTGCTGTATAGAGTCGACGTGACCATTGGGTGGTTTTGAAGCTTGCCGACAGAGCTTTCGTCGGTCACGGAACCAACCTCTGGGTGATCCTAACACACGTTCATCAACGACGTAGCTATTTATCGTTCGATGGGAATGCAAGCCATCTATCCGCCGACCTTTAACACTTTGGACTCCAGCATCTTTCTCTGTGGGCATACTACGCGTTAGAAATGTTCGATATATGTTAGAAATATTCGACGCATTGCGTTGTACACTCGTTATCGGTTCTTTTCGCGATATTCATTTGTTGTCTACCATACAGAACTCCGATAATAGTCTAAATGAAGTCAAATCAACACTGTTTGGTACAATTCTTTTAGAACACAGATTTCGTACGCTTCGTTTTGTTAGAACGGTTTTTTAATCCTCCGTAACGAGTGAATGCACCAGTCACCATGTGTTTATCGGATTATTCGATATGTAGGACATCTGTTATATGAATTAGTTCGGTGCATCCTGGGATTTTCGAGACAAGTGTCACAATAACGAGTATTTCTGTTCCTATTGGACCCTTTCGATTAGGATCACGTTTAATCTTTCCTTTCGATTTATACAGAGCGTTCGATAACTGCTGGTACAAGTAAAAAGGGGGAGATTCTACTTGATTCTACGTAATAAAATAAGTCGAAAGTATAGAATGAAAATTTTTCGTGTAAGGCTTTGTTGAGGCGCCGTTGAAACTGCCTGAAGAAATCGGATATCGAGTGACACTCGCCGCTGGGATGCGAAGGGTTGACAAATTTCGGTTCGGTTGGCGGACCGACGCGTCTCGTTTCTCCGTATCGTTCCTCGGTTCCTCGTATCGTTCCGTCCGTTCCCCTTCCCGCGTCTCGACGCCTTTCTCATGCGCGGGCCGCTTGGTGTCTCGTTTCCCGCGATTCAGCATGTTACCTGGTGCGTCTTTCACCAGGAGGGCCGTTAGAACGATCCCGCTGACGGAAAATCGTAGTTACGTCGCGACGTACCTAACCGTTACTAGCACGTAGGCGTGATTGTCGTTAGAAGGTGAATGAAAACAAATAAAAGACGTTTCTGATGAAAGGATATCTATCGTTTTTTACTGACAAACACCAACCCGCCTCTCGCGTAGTTGCCGAGAAAAAAAATCGTCGCAATAACGTTTCGTTGGAACGTAAAACCAACAATCGACTGTTCGCTTCATCGCATCATTCCGTTAGACCAATTATAATCACACTCTTGTATATATTATATATATATTTATATTCCACACACGTATACCTACAAGATCTACTCTGCTCTGTCTTGCTGTAAATAATACGCATCGACATGGATCCATCTCTGGTGCTCTGAAAACACTAACGTCATCGCTCACGATCGTTCACTGGAATCTTGGAATTGCTTGCACTCTACTATCGTAATGCGCTAAAACGAAAAAAAAAAACAAACAAACAAACAAAAAAGAGCACAACGACGTATCGTGAAAAGTAAAGATACGGCACGCTGCCTTTCGAACTGAAGGAACCTTCCGCTGCCAAACGAGATCGTCGCCATTGTCATCGTATCGCGGTTATGGTTAATCAAGCGCGTAATAGTCGTACCAGTTCCACGAATTGGGTCTCGTTTGTATGTTGTTCTAGTCGTTTTTAGAGAGCTTTAGAGACCGAAACAAAACGTATCCACGCCGGGACGCTCGGGAACCGGATGACGACGGTTGACAATGGGGCGGAAGGCGGTTCCGTCGGAAGGCACGCGCCGTGTGTCACGTGTAAAACGGAAACTAGAATGGACGTGCGATGAAGATGCTGTGGTAGCACCTGCAAAGCATTATCACGTGGTTCCGAAGTAACGCAAAAGACAAAAAAAAAAAAAAAAAAATAAAAAATAAATAAAATGACAGTTTGAGCACGGCTTGGTCGGGTGACGGTGCAACGTGCGCGAAACTAATCGAGAAGGGCGCACGAATGTTTCTCTCTCTCTCTCTCGGCTCTCGGATAAAAAGGTGGTAGATGGTGGCGTTTGAGAGTGAAAGCAAATAAAAAAAAAAAAAAAGTAAATGACCACGTGTCACGGGGCACGCGATACACGTGACTAGAGGGAGGACTCTAGAGCGGCCGGGGAACGGGTTTCCCCGTCTCCGCCGTGAAACGCGTGCCCGGACCTACGCGTCCGAACTGAAGTTCGAGCACAAACAAACCAAAAGTAACCCCTGTGTCTGGTTCTGCCGCCAGGTCAGTTGGCCGGCAGCGGCGCGTCCGATGAGTTTCGATGCGAGCCTTGCAACAAAATCCTGACCTCCCTAACGCGGTTGAGGCGGCACATACAGAACGTGCACACCAGGCCCAGCAAGGAACCGATCTGTAACATCTGCAAGCGGGTTTACTCGAGCCTGAACAGCCTCCGGAACCACAAGAGCATCTATCATCGGCAACACAGCAAGAACGAGCAGGAGCGCAAGAAGATGGAACAGATGCGCGAACGGGAGAGAGAGCAGAGAGAACACACGGAGAGAATGAGCTCTCAGCAGCAGCAGCAGCAACAGCAGCACCAGCACCAGGACCAACAGCAGCAACAGCAGCAGCAGCAACAGTCGAGATTGGGATAGGGCGTCCACTCTCGGTGCTCCGATCCTCGACTCGTCCTAGAGGGTTAGGGCAAGTTGATCCACTTTGCGATCAAGCGATTGCGCGCGTGTCTCCGTTCGGAGCTATGATCTAGGGATCGTGAACCGGTGTTCCACGCGTTGCGTCGTCCGTTTTCATTTAGAGCGAATTAGAACGTTGCTGGGAGCGTTATCCGATAGTCCGACGTGGGCGCACGTTAGCTGACGAGCCGTTAAAGAATCTCATTCGAACGCCGATGTTGGATTTATTCGTTGGTTTCACGGCAGTATCGTCGGGTTATCTGCAGGGTGATTTGATCGATAGTTTCTTACAAAGTCACGTTGTTTTTTTAAGCAGTGCTATAATCGTGTTTGTACATTTGATCTGCCGATTGGCGTGCTTTTGTGGGAATTTAGCGAGAGGATCAATCTGTGTATACTCAGCGTATACACGCTGATCTCTTTGCTAGTTTCCCACAACGGCGCACCGATTTCGATACGTATCTGTCACGAGAGCCCTCTGGGTGCTGAATTCTGCGATGGACACAGATGTGCGTGGGTTTTGTGGGTGTGAATCGAACCAGGCCCATAGTCAGTGGGCTGGTATGTAACATCGGAGACCTACTGACAGATTGTACGTATAAACACAGACTTAGTACCGCGACGTGTTGATAAATGCCCACCTTTGTGGGAAACTAGTCGAAGAATCACTATTGTTTCTGTCGTGCGGGATAGTGACTTGCGTTGTCGGTTTTTGCATGCGTTCTCTAGCGTCGCCGTCGATTATGGGCTCGCGTTTACCCCTCCGCTAGGACCTGGTGCTCGGGGAAAGCGGCGTCTTTGAATTCGAACCGCGGGAAAGACTATGTGATAGTAGGCGATACTGTTATTATACTTTTCGAAGGAGTCTCCGTTTGAGCGGACAAATCTCGGAACAACATCGTGAAATGCTGCGACGATCTTTGTAAATCGGCACTGATCTTCGTTTAGTTTACGTCTTCGTGTTGGTTTCTGCTAACAAACGCAAAAAAAAAAAAAATGACAATATTGTTCGAACGTCCTTCGTTTAAACAAAATTATAAAATTGAATTCTATGGATCTTAAATTCTACAGTTTTTCGACTTGTTGATGTATCTCTTGTTGTTCGTGTTTCTCCTAAATAGTATTTAATATTACATTTTTATTTTCTTTTTGTATTGGTAATGATATTGCATTTACCATTTTTTGTGCAGATTTTGTTGCATTTTAATCAGGTTGTCATAACGACGTAGCCTAAACGAAGATTTCAGTGTCAGTTTGTAGGGGCCAGTACAACATTTGACGTGTTTAAAAAAAGAAGCTAGAAGAGGAGGAAATTTAATTTTTCTACTAAGGTTACAAAGAAAAATATATATATACATATATGTATATGTTGCATTGTATGTAAATAGTTAAACTGAAATATCGGTACTTCCACTCGCGGTTGAACTCCTTGCTTCGAAGACGTTCTTAATTTAACTCTGTCCGAGAAATAGGTAAATGAAAGCAACTGTTCCCTTGTTACTTTACGAATGGTCGTTCTTTTTATCGGGACGGTGGCCGCCGTCCACCGTACTGGCACGATGTCACGAGAAATATCGCAGTACAAACCTTAAAATAAACTATAAGTTAACGTATCTAAGTTAGGGTCGCGATGCTCTCCGTTTCCTGAGCGTACAATTCACGGGAACTAAATCCTCGTTCTCATTCATCCTGTTTCCCGTTCTGTTTCTCCATTTCGCCCCGTCTAAACTCGAACGAGGAGGAACTGCGCGCCGGTACTTAAAACGCGCGTTGGTACCATAAAGACGTTAACCCTTTGAGTGCCGAATCGCCTAACAGTCGCGATCGCTGAGGACAGGATAACTTTTTTTTATTAAAAACACTTGAATGTAAAGGATGTATTAATTTGGAAATTAACAAACCTAAGTATCTGAACTTGATAAAAATAATTAAGAATATGCTGGACTTTATGGGTATGTTTTTGAACCTCTTCAGGGATGATTACTTCGTTAGAAGTAAACAAAAGTTCAAGGTAATGATTAATCTCGTTGTTGTGTTATGTCATCGGAAAAGTTTTGTTTAATATTTATTCGCGCTTGTAATGATTATTTCGACACGATAGCACATAATTTTTTTAATATTATTTAATTTACGTAATTGCGACATAATTTTATGTATTATCGTGTCGAAATAAGCTTCCAACTCGGTAATTAAATACACACGTATGCGCCAGTATCCTTGAAGAGGTTAAACAACAAAATATTCAATTTTAAAATTATATTTCGTTCAAAGAAATCTTTCATATGTTGACAAAATTAAACCTGTTTAATTGCTTTGTAAAATCATAAACCATTCTATTTCGAATCCACTAAAATTAAAAGTTCTACAAGACCCGATGAGTCTCGAAATTTCATCGATCACAAATCAATCATAGCATTTTGTGCTGTTTCCATGAATATCGCAAACATTGCATTTCCTTCTTGTTTAATTTGACTTGTGCCTTGTTTAATTTATTGTTATCGCTATATTCACGGCACTCAAAGGGTTAAATAAACGAAGAGAGTCCTCCTGGTTAGAGCCAGGAGGAATTCACTCGATGGCGTTACTCGCGGGTAATGGTGCAATGCGCAATCGAAACGGTTTTGTTTCTTCTTTCAGTTTTGAAATTTTCGGAAATCTCGAACCGGCGCCGAAAACAATTAGGTCGATGCGTGCCCGCCACGCGAGAACAATTTCGCTGAGACAATCAACGTCGATTGCTAAATTAGCGGTTACATTCAGCACGACTGATTTCGATTGGTTCGACGCGATGGTATAGCTCGCGCAACAATTTAACGGTAATTCATCCCGCGTTGGAAAACACACCTCCTCGCTTTGTCGGGAAAGCAAGTTTTCATCGGTGGCGTAACCAACAATTACAGGGTTTGTTAGCTAAAATTCCTTGCAGAGTCCTTTTAAAAGTCCTTTAAATATTTTTATTTTCGTCTTGATCGACGAAATCTGCGGAAGAATATTCATTCGATTAATGGTGCGCAGTGTACATTTCTTATTTTAAGTAAGATTTAAAAATGAAATCAGGCATTAAATGAAATCAGAAATTATCCATGTTACGTTTGCTTTTTGTTTGTTACGTCACTGTTGCTATTTATTGATCTTTAAGATTTCTAATTCTTCTTCGTAGCAGAAATTGTTGATCCTACTCGTTTTGACGCGGCGAAGGGGGAATGTTTTTCAGCGATTGTCACTGTTATAATAACTTCGTTGGGTCCGAGTGATCGTTATGTCGCAATTACTATAACCGCGATATAAAATTGTGATAACCGCCGTGTGCTGTCTTCAAAGGTTCCCTCGATCCCGTGTGCTCGCATAAGAAATAAATCACAACAACTTGGATGCGAAGAGGGCATCGCCTACACGTACAATGTAAATAAAATCCTGTTGGTTTGCGTAAGCGATTCAAGCATCTTATCGTGGACGTTTAACGTTCCTTTAAAATTCGAGAGATTCTTGGTTCATTCGATAAGAACTGAAGAGAGTTCGACGTTTTTTAAAGAAAACAGTAACGATTAGTAATCATCGCAAGGTTTTGTTTCTTTGTAGATTAATTAAAAAAATTCGTTTAGTTTTTGTTTTCAATTTGTCTCGTCTAATTTAGGGGCATGTGCCCGGGGTTATACAAAACCTGTCCACAAAATTTATGTTATTGTCTTAACCCATTTATTGATGCAACGGAAGTTGAAATTTTGTTTTAGATAATAATTAGAAAATATCGAACGAAACGTGTTAAGAAACGAAGAGAAAATTAATTGATGACGTTTCAATATTTGTTGAAAATTATAATAATAATGTTTATTTAAAATTATAAGGAAAATACGAATCGTTGGTTATGTTTTATAAACGGTATTTACAAATAAGAATAAATTACCACTTTAATATAGTTTTACTTTTTGACTTTGGAGTTTTATTCGCTATAAATGGTATATGAAAAAAAAAATTTGTTTTGCAATAAACAATGTTATGTAAAAACATGATTAGAGATTAAGTCGCTCCTTAAGCTAGCACACCTTTCCAAATAAATTTATAACCTTCCTAATATTTTTAATTGTCGACATCATTCAGAGTGCAAAATACTCGTCAAAGTTGATACTTCAATTTCAGAAAATTGTTGATGCTTTATTTCTGTTACTGTCTTTGCTGGCGCAACCCCTAAAACCACAACCGAAATATAAAATGAAAATGTTTCAAATTGCAAACGTTGTAATCCAAACAAGGAGAGGAAAATAAATTGACGCGTCCAGTTTAAATGAACCTCCAATAAAATACAGTACAACATTGAATTAGTTTTCAAGGCATGAAACAATGGTAAACAAGCGTGGAAAACGTTACACGTCCAGAATGAATTCTTGACTCGACTGCAACAACCAAGGAGATTTTCTCTAACACAAGCATCAGCCAGCATCATGTAAATAAAACTCGTTCACCTGAGAATAAACGGCGTGAAACGCGTGCGTGTACGTACTCGTGTAAATAAGAATGTCTTTTATATCCGAATTTATCGATACGAGCGTAGTCGCATACGTATTATATCCGCGCGCGTATATATATGGTGTATGAATATATACACATTTTTCTTTCAATTATTTTTGTTATCGGGTTTTCGGGGATAACGTACGTCCGATGTTACTTATCGTATCCTTGTTTCCTCGTTACTTATTATTAATCGGGTTCTCAAAATTATCGGCTATTCTTCTTACAATTTAACTCTTCGAGGGCTGAAGACTCGTGGCAAAAACGTTCTGCGTGGACGATGTTGACCACAGAATCCTTTTTTTCTTAATGTGAAAGATACTTTTCCTATTGTTATTCTTCGCGAGTGGGTTCGCATAGCAGACTTGATCACGACCGTTGCAATCATCCGAATCAAACAAACCAAAATGATTCTCAATCTGCATGGATATCGTCTGAACTAGAATAAAAAATTTCGATTTTATGTTTAACCCGCCACGCTAGAGGGATTCCTTCAACAATATATCGTGTCCCAAGGATGTTTGCGTCTCCAGCACCCGAAGGGTTAATTATTACGTTTATTGTATCGCTATTACTATTATTAACATTATAATTATCACAATCTACCATTATTATTTATGAATAAAATGTTTTTCTTTCTTTTGTACGCTGAGAGAGATAGAGAGAGAGAGAGAGAGAGAGCGGGCCCCGTTTATTTTTCACGTGGAAGCGGAGAAAGGTGCGCGACGGGGGCAACGACGGTGGCGCAGCTCGTTAACCTTCGCGAGCAGGCTGATTACGCAACCACCCGTTTGCCGGCGCGTTGCCGTATTTTCTTTTCTGGTTCCGTTTTGTTCTCTTTGGCCGCGTTACACCTCGTTGCCCTGCGCGCGCTTCCGGTCGACCCACATACACGCGCAATCCACCGGTACCCACGTAAGCCCCAGACCCCGTGACACGTATATTCGCCCGAGGGGCCTCGTCTCGTGTTCATCCCTGGAGTCAATGGGTGCGCGTTCACGCTTCACGGCACCCGAGGGTCAGACCCAGCCACCATCGAGATGTGCACCGTTATATCCGCGCGCTCGAGGACACACGGTACACCGCCATACTCTCTTTTCTTTTTAGCCCCCCCGCTCCCCCCTCACCCCACCCCCGCACTCTGCCCTCAAACCCCGGAAACGGAAGCTCTTCTCGCGCCACCAGCATCGAAGATGGACGAATCGGTTGAAATTTGAAGCGTTTAATTAGTTTGCGAAATTTTTAAACTATTCTCTTTCGAATCTAGTAAAATAAGAAAGTTCATTTTGGGTGGAACAAGCTTGAAAAGATTAATCGATAGCGCAAGCTCTTCTCGCGCCAGAGATGGACAAATTGATTGAAATTGGAATTGTTTAATTAATTTGTACAATTTTTAGACCATTCTGTTCCAAATCAGTCGCCTGTCTGATGCAAATGGTCAATCGTGCGTGCCCTTCAGCAAATAAAAATAATGAAACTAAACGATCAACTGAGTCACTCGTGTTCTTAAACCTCCAAGTAATCGTCATTAATTTACTTACATATTAATGAGTCTAAATAGCCGGCTAAAGGATTAACAAATCTAGATATTTTAACTGAAGCAATGTAATAAAAAATATAATACATATCACATCGTTCCTTATGTTTGCGCACCAGATTGTCTAATATCTAATGGAAAACAACTACAGAAATTTTACAGCGACGGTACAATGACATTTCCAGAAAGGTGGTGTCCTAGAAAGAGAGGCTGATTACATTTTTTCATAACACTCGAAGGTATATTTCGCTTATATTTCACTTATTAATTTGAATAGCAGGACAACAAGCGTCGTGCACTCGGCGGGTAACCTGATAGTAAATATACTTACATTTTAAACAACATAACCGCGTCTCGAGTATGTATGCGTCCACAGTCTACGCCAATAACATTCTCTGGACGCATGCATGCCACTATGTCGCACAAACGGTTAACTCTTTACCGGATAACGTTCATCCGAAGTGAAATACGTTCATAACAAGTTTGCCGATCTCTGGTGCGACACTCGCTTTTCTCCTCGCAACGCCTCGGGGGCCTCCGTTGCATTCCCAGACCTTGTCCACGCGTCGACGCGTATCCTCGATTGTTTTGCATCGAGCGTTTAATATACACAGGAAAGGAAGAATTCGGAGAATGCAGCGGAGACCTCGGATCAGTCACGGCTCAGGGCCGCGGAGGAACGTGCACGCGCGCGCGCGCATCGACAACCGTGCCTCCGAGATTCGTAGAGAATCCCGGACTTCCGGTGGGCGACGATCGCCGATCGTTGCATTACCTATGGTCAATGACAAACCAGAGCCCCGAGCCACATTTCTCTCTGCGATCTCTATGATCTGTTCGATCGAAACGCAAAAGATTTTAAAAGAAAAAAGAAAAAAAAAAAAGTAATCGAGAAAAGAATTATCGAGCGGTCACAGTACGTTCTGTCGCCCCCGGAGAACAGCTGCCACCACGGCGGCGATTGACGGCTTCTCGACGCATGTATCTCCTCATCATCACCCACCCACCCCCCCTCCTCCTCCCATCCTTCACACATTTTTGAAACCATCAACTTTTTGATCCTGTCGTTTCCTTCGTCGAACTTCCTCGATACCTTGCCGATAACCTCTTGAAACGCCAACGAATTCTCCATTTACGAACCATTTACCCCGCCCCTTAATCATACCATAACAAACACCCCCCCCACCCCCCTCTGGCCCTGCGCATCGAAGAATACAATCAGCGTACACTAATCTTGTCCAGTGATATTAATGGCAGTCGTATCTTTGTTCTTGTTTGTTCCCGGTCCCGCTCACTCGGCTATACGTTCGGCTCTGGTTCGTCATTGTTCTGTGTGTACCTACCCGCTACCTTCACGAACACGGATTTGCGCTGGGGGTCCATCCACACACGTGGCTCTCCGTGTGCCTCCTCCTACGCCACAAATATTGGTTCGTAACGGAAAATATCTTTTCTTTTTAATTGGGTGTCGATACTTGTAACGGACATATTGGTGCTTGGTCTTTCTCTCTGTCTATCTTTCTCTGTTTTTTTTTTTTTTTTTCAATCTCTCCTAAATTTTTCATTAAAATTTTAATATTCTTATTTCGTTGCCTGTCTCTGTTTCTACTTTAAATTCTCACCTAACGTTCCTTTCACGTTGTATATTTCTCTCTCTCTCTCTCTCTCTCTCTCTCTCTCTCTCTCTCTCTTATTTTCGTTTCCATCTATCTAACCATTAATCGCCTATTTGTTCACGCGTCATCTACGCCGCCTCTACGCGTTATCTGTGTCACTTTCACGTCGAACAAACGTAACTATAACGATCGTCGTCTCCTTTCATTTTCTACGTAAAAATTGAAATGAACGAATAAAAATAAAATCAGTCGGTGGCGGTCAAGGGGGTCCACCGTCCGCGATCCTCGCGATGAGATTGTCGCACCCGTTGCACGGAAGTCTGCTACCCCCGGGCGTGTGCTATACCTGCGACGTTTGCGGTAAAACCCTTTCCACGAAGCTGACCCTCAAACGGCACAAAGAGCAGCAGCACTTCCAGCCCCTGAACAGCGCTGTCTGCGCGCTCTGCCACAAGGTGTTCAGGACGCTGAACAGCCTGAACAATCACAAGAGCATCTACCATCGTAGACAGAAATAGAAGCCGGTTATATCGTCGCGTTACGCTCACACCGTGCCGAGGAACACTGTGAAACGAGCTTAAAGTAGACAGAATGAAATGATAAGAAAACGAAAATGATTAAAAAAAAAAAAAAAAAAAAAGAAAAAAAAATGAAAAATTAAAGGGGAAGAAAGAAATGAAAAATAACGGTGCCAATGGACGACGACCGGGGTCCCGAGGAAGGGGGACGAGAACGACCCGACCACGTCGACGGCATGGCCACTCGAAGAGGAGCGTTTTCTACCACCGCTAAAAACGGTGGTTGTACGGATCGCGCTGTGTTCTTTCTCATTTTCTTTCCACATCGTGTTCGACGTTACGGTTGCAAACATTTGTTGAACTGTCCCTTTTTTTCGTCGTTCACGGCGTCGAATACGGAATTGTTGTTATATTGTTAGTTATTATAATCGGTTGCTGGCGTCGCGACAGTCGCGGCGCGCACGTTCGTTGGTTCGACGATTAATCTGTTGACGTTTTTGCGATACCCATGGGACCAGTTGCGGTAACGAGATTCTCGCGTTGATAGTTTTTACTCGGGTCGTGAGAAAGTCGAATCGTGAGGTAGGGGAGGTTGGGGGATTGGGGGTTGTAGAAAGGTGGCCGACGAGGCGAAAGTATAGTAGAGTAAACCAGCGCGACGCGTGCTACGCTGTTCGCGACGAGAATCTGTTCGTCGACGATGGGAACGAGACGAGCGACGTCCGTAGAGAAGATGAAGACGAAGCATCATTGGAGATCGATTGGGACCGGCTTTGAGAAAACGAAATCAGTGCTTCCAGACGAAGATGAACGGACGCGTGGTGATTTTATTCTAATGCCGAGTGGCGGTGCAAATCTTTCGAGACACTCCGTTCCGAATATATTTTCATCGTGTTCCGACCTTGAACCGCTATCGCGTATCCGTATTACGTGATTTTGTCACGGACAAAAACCTCGGGAATTTGGCCTCGGTGTTTACAGCCGGACTAATGTTATCAATTGTTAGAACTAAGCGATACAAAATGAGATTATCACGAATCGCAACGGGAGAACCTCGTTTGCCAGCGATTCTCCACGAACGAAAGGGTTCCCGTATCCCCGAGTCCCAGAGGTGGGCACGATTCTTATCTGGGGCGACGATAACAGAGGCTTCCGGGTGGAAGACGGTATCCCTTGGGTAAAATTTCGTCGGCGTTGCAGTTCACTTTTTCAGGGGTTGAAAGACGCTCGTATTTACGGAGGGGGCCTTTAATTCGCCGTGAGCAACGTCATTTTTAGTATACGTGTATGTAAATAATTGGAAAAAGTGTTTTTAGTTTTTAAGATAGATGTAAACGTTGTGCAAAATGAAAAATCGGGACATGCAATCATTTCCATGGAGGTGGTTTCCAAGGAAGACTTTATTTAGGAGACATTTTATCGCTGGCCCTTTTATATTCAAATTATGGAAGTTTAACGTAGTAAACAGCAATGAAAAACGTAATTTTAGTTAAGTGACAATGCATGTACTTATTTTATTCTCCGAAATTTGGAGTTAACATAGTTTGCGTTTGTAAAGGTGTGTTTCAGATATGTATATCGAACAATGTGTATTGTACAATGTGTGTAAAGCAATGGATATTGTACAATGTACATTGTGCAGATATGTATATCGAAACAATCAAAATTATCAGAATGTCAATTGATCTCTGACGAAGCCAACTGCAATATTGGCCAAAGGACTCGGTTCACGCTTGAAAGCCTCGATTAGTATCAACCACGAAGAACTGGACCATGAAAGCCTCGAATATCATAATTCGTATCTAGATAACAATTACGAATAACGAATGAAAGATGAACTATCGATGGGTTATTCGTTTGATAATAATTTGAACGTGAATTTAAAATCTAGAATTAAATTATTACACGAGAATCCAAACAAATTAATTAATTGCATTACTCAGATTAGGCAAATAACATATACATGTAAACGAGATAATTATATAACATTTATACATGTTTGATTATGTCTTTCCGATACAAGTTCTTCGCGAAATTAACGTTTATTATCTATGACTTGTTTTGATTGTTCCAATTAAAATATTGTTTATAAGTTCGCCGATGGTCTCTGACGGCGACGACCGTTGAATATTTATCGGTATTTTTATTTTTAAATTGATTAATGCAATCAAGGCCACACTATTTACAGTGAATTTACCTATTTTATCTTCATCGAAAGAAAATACGTGCTTAAATTCGTGAAAAGACTACGCGTTATTGTGATAACGTCTAATCGACTATACTTCAACCTCTAATTCTCATTCAACAAGTAACGAACATGATTTTATAAATTCGAATTTATATGAAACGAGCAACGAACAAATGTCGTTCATCTTTTATTCGTTATTCGAAGTGCTCGTTTAGATAGAAATTTTTGCCCATCTCCGGGCCGGGGTCGACTGTTCGATAAGACACACGGCTTAACCGCAGGCTATAGACGGTAGTTAGGTTTACGTATTTCGACGAAAGAAAGGAAATGAAAGGAAACGAATACTTCCAGGTGTCGAAGACACCATCGTCCAACTAACTTTAGGCGGAAACGTCCGAAACGTTTCGAAAAGACTGTAAAATGAATATTGATTAACCAGAAAGACTCGAGAATTTTTAATTGTTTCGATGTTCGAGGGGGTGGGGTGGGGGTGAGGGGTTGGGGGGGGGGGTGGGTGGGGCGGGTGGGTGTGGCAAGGACAGACTGGACACGAGAGGAAATCAAGGGAGAGGGGTTGAAAAGTAACGCGCGGAAGAAGGGAAAAATAGGGAACCTCGTCCGTCGCAAATCGGCAACGATCGGTATCACGGCAACGCAGCTGTAAAAAGTAAACAAAAGTTACAAAGTGTTAAGCGAAATACGCAGGGTATCGTGAGCGCGCTAGAAGAATGCTACTGACTCCGCCCAATGGGAGGCGCCACGGGGAGCATTTTTAAAATACAGCCCGACAAGTCGACTACTGCTCGGTAGCGTTTCTGTACATTGTAATTACACGTCTTGTGAAACAGGATACAGCGCACACCGCTAGACGACGCTTTTTGTAGACTGTGCACGAAGACGACGGGAGCGTCTCGTCGAATACGATTGGTCGACTGGGCGGAGTTAGCAGCATTCGTATCGCGCGCGTTCTGTAGCCGTGGCGAAGGAAGCTCTGCGATTCCTCCGCGACTCGATTTCGTTGTCTATTCGCGACGAACCGCGAGAAAGGACATACATTGATATAATATAATATAATATATACATATATATTTTATCTTAATATATTCATTCCATATTAAATGCTTTAGCGGGGTACCTTGCACACAGACACATATTCATTTCAATGGTATACACCGGGCTTTACGTAAAGTACCTTATCTTACTATTATTATTTTTATGATTATCATTATAACTATTATTGCTATTATGTACAAGCCAG
The DNA here is from genome assembly GCF_026225885.1 of Hylaeus anthracinus. NCBI lineage: Eukaryota > Metazoa > Arthropoda > Insecta > Hymenoptera > Colletidae > Hylaeus > Hylaeus anthracinus. Next base: position 14,649,890 of record NW_026533254.1, read on the forward strand.
TTGCGTGAGGTGTTGCATTGGCTCCGTTAGGGGATGTTTTCGCGAACGTGTTCGCGTTCATGAAATTGTCACTTGTCGAATTTTATGGTACAGTGTTCCGTGCTATGATGCTTAATAAGAAAACAATATCGATGACGCGAACGCGTTCTCTACGACACGCCGCAACAGGGTGAATGAAACTTTTTGCAGTTGCATTTCAGTTTACTACTATCATCGTCGCCGTTAGGATCGAACGTTTATTTCCTTTCCCTTCACGCGTTCATTATACTTCTTCGTTGCCGTGCGTGATACCGCACGTTCGTGTTTATCTTCTTCTTTCGTTTATATTAAGTTGTTGCATACGAAACGTCGGATTTTCCTGGAAAAAGTGTACTTTTCCGTAACTTGGTTACGGAATTGAAATCACTCGTTATGATTCCCTCTTGAAGCGGAAGTAGGTAAACGAGTAATCTGGAAAAGCAAATTCTTCCGTCTTCTATCTATGAAAGGGCAAATGTAATAACGGAGATCTCGTGTTGGCTTATGAAATTCTTTATTTAACCACAAACGAAGTGTTCAAATAAAATGTTGGAAGAAAGAATTATGTAGACGGACTCGGGATCTCCGTTGTTATACTTGCTTCTATTGGGAATAGAGAAGAATTTGCTGTCGTTGAGGATTTGTTTAATTACTTCTTTTTATAGTAGAACTGAGAGCCGGCAGATTTGATATATTATTTTCGATGAGATGCAAGCGTATTTAATATGTTATTTAAAAGATACTATATACATTTGGTACACGACTTTCATACACTATAAATGCATCGATAAATTATAAAAACTCGGATCAAGACAAGTTTTGTAAGGAGAAATTACAGATTAATCCAGGTGTTGAAACTAATGTACTACTACAAGAAAGTAAAATTTGAATAGTGTCGTGTAATTTTTACATACAATTAGTTACAGGCTGTCTAAAATCTCTGACTCGATACGAGCCGTCATTCCGTCCAGGATTCGTCGGTCTTTCTCCCTACAATGCACGTATGTCTAGCCAAAAGCAAAGACTCGAATCAGAAATTTTTGTTTTACGTTTTCGATAACCATCAGATACGAAAATTCTTTAACGAGTAGACTGATCATTTTCTCTCTCTACAATACACGTGTACTTCACAAATATTCAAAGTTCGTTTTCGCGGCAACGAAAGCTCGAACAAGAAAACATTGTCTTACATTTTCGATTCGTTCTTTTACCTATAAATCGACCATATCGCTGCTTGTTCCATCGGTTACCTTGCACAACGAGCACAATCGTTCGACCGCAATGTAATCGCGTCGGGGAATCCGAGATTTCGCATGCAACGACATAATTTTATTTAATTTCGTTCTGTCGTCGTCGAAAGTCCGACAATTACAATACTCGGCGTGAGAACAGCAGAGAAGGAAGGCGCGTTTCACCCTCGACTCGATTTGGCCTTGGCGCGAATTCATTTGCATACACTTCCATTCTTCGCCACCTCTCCAACGCGCGCACCCAACCGACGTCGTGTCTCTACTTTCTTGCACTTTCGAATTTTCTTCCCCCTCTACCTCCCGTTCTCACCGTTTAACGCACCGCGCGCGAAAGGAGCTAGAAAGGGACGGAGCGGGGGAAGAGATACGGTAGCGGTGACGACATCCGTTTCACGGCGAACTTTTTTCAAAACACGACGGAAACCGCGTCGCGAATTTAAACGCCTTCGGGTTTCTTTTTTCATACGGTTCGATGGGTGGGAGGGAGGGGAGGGGGGGAAGAGGGCGAGAGAAGAGGAAACACGGTCCACTAACACTGACAGGTAACTTATATACTAAACGATAATAGCCATATATACATATAACCGACTACATAGCATATACCTATATTTTAGTAGAACTTTGATAAGCAAAACCACGCGAGGACTTTCTGACGATCGCGAGATCTTCCATCGTCGAACCTTCCCCGACTTCTTTTCCGGAGTCTCATTCTTTCGTTTCGGAGCAAGATATTGATTCCGTCGGTATACGGATTAAAAATCACGTAAATTTAACGGTAACCGTTCCTACGAGAGGAAAACAAAATTCCGAAGTACCGACGAAAATTGAACAACCTTCTATTCGTTAACCCTTCGATTTGCAACGCGCGGGACTCGTGAGTGGAAACTCGAGCCAAACGCGAAAGGCACGACCCAAATACGTCGCGATCCTAAATTAAATGCCAAGGATTTAGCGACGAATAAAAACTTCGCATTTGTCAAACGAGCAGAAATTTATTCGTGTCGTCAATTTCAGTTGACTTTATTCGACGTTTGCCATTCGATTAACACTATGCTCGTCGAGTTACGTGGTCGGGGAACGTTTCGCCGCGGTTCAGGAAGACCTCGAAGGTCCCCAAACGGTAAACATATAGACAGACTAGGTCCCGTCGTGCGTCGACATTCGTAGAGGATTGATCGCAAAGTAATTCGCTGAGCACACATAGACGACACATACGATATATATTTTACAGCGTACCGGGATAAGCACACTGTTGCATCATTGTACAAAACGGTGAACCCATCCACAGGCATACATACTCGCCGGAAGCATAAACGACACATACGCGCGCACGCACACACACACACACACACACACACACAGAGGACTGACACAGAACAGCTCGATACACGAATATTTATCGACGAACACGGAACAAGTCGACACGAAGACACACTTGTGCATCGTTAGATAGGCTATGATAATTTAAATTAGGTTATATTCCGTTTCAAGTGATCCGCGTCGCTCGTATTTTCGAAGTAGGTTCATTTCGCGATCCGAAGCAATTTCGTTTACCTGCCACCGTGAAATTTCGACTAGGGGCATATTGAATAAAAGGGGATCGGGTGGGGTGGGATGGGGCTGGGGGGTGGGGTGGGGTTGCGGGGTTGGATCGTTTAGCAGATTTTATTTAGCGTTCGAAAGTACGCCCGACGCCGAGCATTATTATGCAAATAAATAAATGAGTGGGGGATAAAAGAAACGATGTCGTGAAAGAGTGTGGAGTTTCTTTGTTCGGTTTGGAAAGAGGAAACTGAGAGGGACGAAGCTTTAAATTACGAAAGAGAGAGCGCGAGCGAGCGAGAGAGAGAGAGAGAGAGAGAGAGAGAGAGAGAGAGAGAGAGAGAGAAAGAGTGATTAACGAACACAATTTTATAGTAGTCAGGACTGGAGAAAGAACTGATATTGATAATATTTAAACTAGTAGATTTATTCAAAGAAATTGATTTGTGACTACTGTAAAAATGGCCAAATATTAATTGCGGAATATATATTCGCCCTCCGATCCGCGGTCGGCGCTATATTATGAGAATAATAAATTATTAATGAAATTAATATAAATTGAATGAATATTTAACTGCAAATTATATATTAGTAGAGGTTTATTCGAGTATCTTCTTTGCTTTTTTTTTTTTTTTTTTTTAAATATTTGTTTCTCATTTTATTTTTTCGTCTTTCGTTTATTATATGTATTAATTAATTTCGCTTTACGTTAACGCGATACGGATTTCTATAATTTTCTTTTTTTTTTTTCTTTTGTTTTTTATTTGCGTCTTTAAAGATAATTTATAATTATACCCGACGAGCCCGTCGAATGTGAAAATCGACGCGTCGGGAATAGTAAACGCCGTTCTCGGAATTCGCGCTCTGTAGTTGGCCTTGCGAAATTCACGCGCAAAGACAAAGGAGAGCGAAGGTGCTTCCTTACTATTTTTACGATTGGCCAGTGCAAAAGAATATCTGTTCGAATGCGTTATCGAACTTTGAAAGACTGAATCGTTGAATTGAACGTGTCACGGCTGGTCGCGTGTTCACGCCCTTCTCAAGGGCGAGGGTGGTGATGTTTATTGGTCGGATTAACCTGTTTACTTCCAGGAACATTATTATCTGGATAACATTTTCAAACGACGAATATAAGAAATAAGAAAATTAGAATTTAATTATTGGTTTGAATCATAAATAACTTTCACTGCAGGTAAAAAAATAATCATGCTTTCTTGTCTTAATCCATCGTTTGTTATTTCAATTGTTCGCCCTATTAAATTAATTCTAACAATATTTCTTATCAAATTTGTTAAAACACAAAATTATGTAAAAATTAACAAACACGAAAGGGGTTGTTGGTTTGTCGAGCCACCGAAATCAATTTCAAAGATGACGGAGTCCCACGGAGGGAAACGGGTTAAGAAAACTGAAACGTTCGACTACGGGGGAGAGCAAACAATACTTAAGGGAGAAGGCTCGAGACGCGTACCTGATTGCAATTACTAGTTAGCCGCCGCCACCCGCGACACGATTTGGTTGTCAGACTGAATTGGACTGATTTATCTATTCTTTTTCTTTTTTTTTTCTATTTTTTTTTGTCCTTCCTTTTTAATCGTTCGAGTTAGTCGACATTTACATTGGACTGATGTTTAAACGTTTTCTTGACTGATGTTACCAAACGATGTTAATTAAAAGTATCTAATTTCTAAGTTAACACGGGGTAGAGGAAAGCATTGGGAGACGCGATTTGATACGGCAGGGGCACCGCAGGAGTTCGAATCAACTGAGAAAGAAAGCAAGAAAATGAAAAATGAAAAAAAGCCACCGAAAATTTGTGATGAACGCAATTGTTTCGAGGCAGGATCGACGCAAACGCAGTGAGATTCATTCGTTGCTAAAATACATACTACATAGTTGTTTCTTTTCTTTTTTTTTTTTTTTGTACTATCTGACATACCCACGTTTCCTTCATTCGCTTCTCGTTTTTGTTTTATACGTTTCTTATGATATATCTTTTGTTCGTTTACACGATAGGCTTACGACACACAGACACAGTTTTCTTTTTTAATTCACTGTTTAATTATACGGTCATGGGTAAGAGGCACGCATCTGTATGCATAGTTACACACACATATATGCACGGGCACGCGAGTGCCTTAGGTTCTTCACATATTTTTGTTTGTTTGTTTGTTTCACGTAATCATTAATCCGTAGACTTACGCAAGATAGGAACGACAGGATCTTACGTTGTTCTTTAATTTCTCCGAGTTACTTTTCCTCTTTTAGTTTTCATTTCTATTTTTTTCTTTTTTTTTTTCTTTACATTTTTGTTTACTGTTCTTATCGCGAGCAACTACATTTACAATTACAGACGGAAAAGCGAGCAGCAGTTTCGCACAATAGCTACTCATAATTAATTAAAGTAAGCCTGTAATTCCGTTTAATTACCCGTACGATATAGAGTTTAAATTTAGCGATCACCCACGGATACTGAGCAGACACACCGTCGACGATTATGATTCACCTGCGCGTAAGCGAACTATGATATTCGCGATTACGGTTGCGCAGAATCATTTTGTATTTCCGAGTTAGCTAGGCAGAGAAATGGAGGGTGGGGTGGGGGTGGGGGGGGGGGGAGAGTATCAGAACGAGGAGGAAAGTAAAGAAAGCGGCGAAGCACTGATAGATTAAAACAAAAAAAGTTAAATAGGGGAGAGAGAAAACGAGCTTATTTCGAAATTCGTCGGATATGTAAAATTGTATGAAAAAATAAACAGAGAGAGAGAGAGAGAGAGAGAGAGAGGGGGGGGGAGAGAGAGAAAACCGGTGCCATCGGGCTCGAAACATCTCGAAAACGTCCGGGAAACATGGAAAACAAAAAGTCTGAATTCTTTCCGGTAACGACTCCGTTTGTTTTATTTTTTTTTTTTCCGGGTACAAATCGTATCATCTTTAAGCGAGTATGTCGAGCGTTACCGTGCTTACTTATTATTTGTTATCTGCCAAGGTGTTCTGGTTACAATATATATTTATTGACGACTATTAATATTATTATTATTATTATTATTATTATTATTATTATTATTATTATATTATAGTTATTATTATTTTTATTTTTAAGCAATGTCAAATGCATCTTAATATATTTTCACCTTTTTTTATATATATATATATATATTATATATATACATATATAATATACGAAATGTACTATTTGGTTTAATAACTCGCTTGTATTTCTTCGTTTTATTTTCATCTTTATTTTTAGTCACCTATCACATCCTCGAAAAAAAAAAAAAACAAATCATCATCATCAACAACAACAACAACAACAACAACAAAAAACAGGAAATCGACGTAACAACGGCTTTGCATCTCACAATTAGGTATTCGTTCCCCTCGCACCCCGCAGCGTGTGCGAGCCCGTACACGCTCTATCGAACGGTTACAACCCGTGAACAACGTTGTTTCGCGTCCACGATTCTTTCTTTCAGCTGGAAGGTAAGTTACACGTCGATCGACGAGACACGAACACAACGGGCTCGTGTCGTCAATGGAAAGCGACACGGCTCGAAATTCCATCGGCCGTGGAAGGCGATCATTCAATAAATCGGGTAACGATCGGCTGGACACGACGCGCCCATTGTTCGACCGTTGTTCGTCCGCGTGTTCGTGTTTCCATCGGGTGCCGCTATACACGGTGGAACGGTAGTACGTAAAACGGCCTTCACTTTCGACGGCGAAAAGAGGGAGAAAATGTGAGAAGACGACGCGCGTGGTCGCGCGGAGCACGAAGTAAGAACGATTCACGACCAGGAGAACGCGCACCAGGGTCGCAAAGGGTTCTCGAAGAAAGGAGGAACAGGTGCCACGCGCCTTTGTTTTTCCCGTGAAAAACTTGGACGCACCGGAAGGCGAAGAGCAACGCAAACGAGAAAGGAAAGAAAGAGTGTACGGCACTGCCTCGCCTTTCGACAAAATCCGCGTTAGGGATGCTTGAAACGAAATTCGGGACCACAGTTTATGGTTTCTCGGGTCTAGCGCAAGCTGTGGTATTACAGTTAACTGGGCGAACCTCGAAAAGATGCTAATGCAAACTAAATGCTTTTATAATTAATTAAAAATATTTCATTGCAGTCCTGAAATTGGTTTGGTATGTAAGTTTATCGTTTTTCGGTAGTGAGAGCAGATTCGATTTCCTGTGTAAATTGTTATTTTGAACGTAATATTTATTCATCGTTCCAATTTAATATTAGGTCCTTTTCAGAAATAATACATTATATATGTTAGAAATGTATAGTTGGAAACCTTGAATGATGAATAAATATTAGATTTAGGAATTACATATTTGCGTGGTAAATCGGGTTTGCTTCGAGTACCATCAGATAAATTTACATGAAAATTCTTATTATTAATAGTCTGGTATGGTTTGAACAAACAGTTTATTCATCCATCGAGAATTATATAAAACGATCGTTTGAAATGCAATGTATATAAAACAGTTAATTTATGATATCACGTAGAAATATTTTTGCAACTCCGCATTGCATTCCATTCGCTTTTCGAGCGGCCCAAATCGAGTTCGATCAGTTCCCAGAACGATTTCTCCGCCAGCGCTTCGCACATCGATTGTCTCGCTTCGATTTCAAGAAAAGAGGCAGTGCCGTATTTCAGCGTCCTGTCGGCGCTGGTGTCAAAGGACCATGCGTTCTCGATCACGAAGGCCATACTGATGGTTCGCCGTCAAAAGAGTCGAATTACATATAATCGATGATTTTGAATCGAACCAAAAATGATACGGTACAAACATCGAGGTATATACAAACAAATCAGATTAAGGGATGCCATCTTGTGTATCCGCCTAACGAATACATTTCGATAAACGTTGCGAGGATACGCGAGCTGATGCATCCCTCGGTCATTCGAGTTTCTGTAATTCCACCCTTCTGGCGCTAAACGACCGACTCGCGGTACGGATAAAAGGGAGAACAGGTTAAGCCGCCACGCCGCTCGCCAGGCTCACGCATTATTATTACGTTTACATCGAATTGCATGCTTTAAGTGTCACCCAGAATGCTCAGTGTTTCCTTCTCGTCGTCTCCTTTATTTCTCGTCTCGTTTCTTTTTATTTTTCTTTTTTTTATTATTATTATTATTATAATTATTATTGAACTTTTTTTTTTTTCACTCGACATATTCCCCACGTTTTGTTAGGCTTCGCGCGGTACGCGCTCGTGACGCCTAACGAAGCATACGTACAATGCGTCCGCACGTATGCGTAATACTTAAAGTGACTGTGGAAAGTGTTTATTGTCGGAAACGAGCGCGCAGTATTTGTGCAAAACCTGGTCTGTCTATCCACGGTTCAACCCCAACCCCATTGTTCCCGTTTCCCTCCGTTGCTCGGGTTACAAAAGAGCGTCTTTGCGCGCGAGAGACTGTGTACGCGTGTATACGATATAATTCACGATTTCCATCGAAATCCACCGGCCGACCTCATCAGCGAGGTGGCTGTTTTCACAGTTTCTTTTGCCGGAAGCTTAACGAGACACGGGGCAGCTCGAGAAATTGGATAAAAAGCTCTTTTTTTTTTTTTTACTCCGAAAGCCATTTTGAACGAAGGGGTTGGCCCCCGGCCTTGTACGCGTTCGATGGCTAAAGGGCGAAGGAAAAAGGCAGATATTATACACACACATAAATACGCTCATACACACGGAAACACGCACACACAGACGCGCGCACACACACACACACATGTATATATTCACGTATACGTGTAGGTAGCATAACGGGAGGCTTTAGCAACGGCAACGTCTGACCGGATCTTTTTTTTTAATTAACGAGCACGCGGCCATTACAAATGAACCGCGCGCGCCTCCTTATTGACGCGTTTCCGTGTCCATGCTTCGTTTCGTTCTTCATTCCGCGACCCTTAGTTTTCCCTTTCTTTTTCGCTCGCCTGCTCGTTCGTTCTCTATCTCCTGCGTCTCAATTGCATACGCCCGTGAATGCATAGAAGTCGCGCACACGGATAAACCGCACGTCAATCTGCCAGCTACGCACGGAGTTATTCTACTTACTCGTTCACCGTTACGGTTGCCGAGCGCGCGCGCACTCGCCATACGTCTTAAACCCTTCGTGCCTTTGGCCCCGCGGTCCCGAAGAAAAGACTGGCATTGAAAGTTCTTACTTCGCTCCCCCGAAAGGCGACCGAGCGTTTCGAAACGTCGTTGGAAGAGTTTCCGCAGGCTACCCTGTACCCCATTCTCCGTTCGTCAGGGAGCAGGTCTCGAGCACGTTCAACTCGTCGGTTCAGCTTCCTTTTTGATTCGCTTGTACCTTTCGTAACGCGGCCGCGTTCAATCTCCCGACGTTTCAAAGAGTAGCGCGCGACGGGATTGGGTCGATTACACGGACAAACCATCCCGGAGGGTTGCGCAAGACGGAAACCACCTGGCAACGTTGTCGCAGAACTCTCCTGGCATTGGTCTCGAACGTATCGAATTATCTCGCCTTTGATAGCGATAGAAGTCTCCCAACCGCAACTTCATCGAGCGATGTAATTCCACGTCACGGAACAAAAACATCCATGCATTCTACAATAGAACAGCTGGGAAGGTAAAACGAGAACTGCTTCCGTGATCGTGGGGTACGCGAGACGTCGATGCTTAGAGATTGTGCCAGGTACACGCGACACAGAACACGGCGAATAAGGAGACCGGCGCGTCCTTGGGATCGGTATTTCGTGAATAATTCGAAAGGACAAGCGCTCGGTCGGAGATAGAACTCGAACTCGAGAAACGTTCCCTGGGTTTGTCGGGCGCGTTTTCGATCTATCGATAGAAATTCAACGTTCGAGGTCTCCCCTAGTTAGGAAAGACCCGATATCCATTCGTCCACGTAGCGCGACTCCTTCGTACCCGATCTCCTCGTCCCGAGATACCCGCTGTCAGACCTGTCGCGACGTTCAGGAGAATACGAGCACGAGCAAAGAGATAGCGAGGGATGGGATTTGTCGAACGATACTCGATAGGGCGGTACCAGGACAAGAGACAACAGAGAATACGTGAACGCAGAGAGAAAGAGTTTATCGCTTGCGTCACCCCTTTGATACGGCTTTAGGGTATAAGTGTGGGGGTTGCAGCTGCATGAGGTGCATTGTTGTGTTTCAGTGCTCACCTCTATGACCTTGAACTCTCTGAACACCCAGTCAGCGAAGAAGCTGTTCACCTGCCAGCTGTGCAACAAGGTGCTATGCAGCAAAGCGTCCCTGAAACGCCACGTTGCCGACAAGCACGCCGAGCGACAGGAGGAGTACAGATGCGTCATCTGCGAGCGGGTGTACTGCTCGCGTAACTCCCTGATGACCCATATATATACCTATCATAAGAGCAGACCCGGCGACATTGACATTAAGTTCTTTTGAAGGTTTAGATAAGGTAGGGGCACACGTACCTGTCAAACGACACACTTTTCAAAGGTGTGCTTTTACACGTGATTTTTCTATCTTCTCGATCGATCCTCCTTAATGCTCCGTCTGTACTTATCCGTCCTTCTTTCTGTTATCCCTTTTACTCGACCGTGTGTAACCCCAACCGTTGGTACGCTCGCGTAGGTCACAATCGCATAATCGTTGGTTCGCAACGACCTCGGCTCCTCGTCGACAGTTCGTTCCCTCTTCCTTTTTCCGGTACTCCCCTGCCCTCACCGTTCGCAGAGAGTGCATGCCAGAGAAACCGGTCCGAACTACTACGTGGATTGGCCCTTCTTCTTCTTCTTCTTCTTCTTCTTCTCCTCCTCCTCCTCTTGTTCTTCTTCTTATTCTTCTTCTGCGTCTTCTTCGCGCGGTTCGAGCTTTCGTCCCAGCGTCAAGTTCATTCCTCCGTCCTACTCCCGCGCGAAACTGCTTTTCTTTCCTCTCCTCCAGTCGTCCTTCGTTCTCTTCGGTACCGTACGGTCGCCGATCGAATTCTTCCGGTATTCGCGGCTCCGTTATAATACCCCCTGTCGGTGACTTCGATCCGATGCGTCTAGAACAACGGAGAGATCGTTGAATCTACCGATCGATGGGATTTACGGTAATGCTCGCATAACTGCGCCGAGTCTAACCCGGATAACCGAAATGGAATCATCTCTGCTTGTATTTCTTTGGCTCGAGCTGCCGTCGACTCTAGCGACAGCAATGGGATTAAAAACACGATTGGTCTAATTTCCAACCGGTGCCGTTCGCCTACTTCTGCGACAGTGTCCGATGCAAACTAAAAAATTTGGTGTATTTAATCTTTTGTGAGCTTAGTAAATTTCTCTAATAGCGTCCACTATATTTTTTCATTTCATCTTCGATAGATTACTATCGACAAATTTTTCGTATCATTTTTTTTTTTTTTACCAAGTTCCTACTGTGCACGATTAATAGCAGTCTGAATAAAGTTATAATGCAATAATTTTTGGTTTGCGTTTGCGGCTGTCGTGGATACTCGCGCGGCACCGGTTTGAAGTTAAATGACTAAAGGTACTGACACACGGTCAACATTACTGTAGAATCTCGAACATGGACCATCCAGAGACAATATCACTTCAATATTTCGTGTACTTCTATCCCATCGACGTTGCCGTTCAACATAAAATTGGAAATATTGTGTCACTGATATTGAGTCGTCCATGTGAACCACGACTTCTCAATACTATCAACACGATATCGTTGTTTTGATGATATTGGCCATGTGTCGGTACCCTAAATGAGTCTTAGTCCGAAGTATAAGAATTCCTGGAGTATCAAATGCGACTAACTGCAACAGTGCAGTTTCGATTCCAGCGTAGTTATCCGAGCACTACCGTGCACATATTTCCGACTAGGAGTTTTCGAGTCTCGACCCAAACAGGATATACGATTACGCTTCAGGTTTTTCCCACTAACACCCCCTACCTTCTCCCATCTATTTTCTTATGTATGTGTTTTGTGGCAATTACCCTGTTTACGTCTACGTACGTTGTTTTCTTTTTTAAATATAATTTCGCTTGTCTCCTCCTTCCATTTTTATCCTGTTTATTTTATTTTTTTTTTTTTTTTTTTTACATTATTTCTGTCGTGGCTTTTCGATGTTCGATGTTGTGTGCATGCTATTGTGTATCGTCGTTTGATGCTCGTTTTGCAGACTCGATACTCGCCGCCTAACACGGAATGCCGGCTTCGAGAGCGGCGGATCGATCCTAGACGATTCGTCGATCGGTTCGAAATTGTTGAAAATCATATTTTTTTTTTCATTTTCATTTGATTAATGCGAGTAACGAACCTTCGCGTCGATGCATGACGACGGCGCGTCGCGTTTTTGCGTCTCGTTTGATTTCCGTTAATTTTATTCTTTCGCTAACCGTAGCTTTTCATAATTTTATTCGCCACTCCGGGAAATTGTCGCGTTTATCGATCTCTTTCGCCACGAACTAACCGCGCGAGCATGACCATCGCACTCCCCCGCACTGGAGATGGGCAGAATTTTAGTCGAACGATGGATAATGAACGACGGATAACGAACGACACTCTGTAATGATTTATTCGCCATATCTATTCGATCTAACGATTTTCGAGTAACCTGTCATTTGTTAAAACAGAGTACAATCGATTGAGATTCAGATTGCAGTAGAATAAGCGAACGAAACGTGATTTGTTGAGCTATTATACACGAGTAACTATAGAAAAATTGTTGTACTGTAGTTTAATCGTTTGATTCGGATTGTAGTTTATGCCGAATAAGCAAATTAATTGAAGTTTGTTGAGCTTCTATATATGACTATCGAATTCGTAGAAATTGTGCACATATTGAAGAGCGTAACGATAAATTAATATGTGATTATAGATGAAATTATATATTATATATAATATACATATTAAGTAGATATTAATATGTCGTTAATTCGTTATTTCATTCGTTATTCGAACTAATAATTTTGCCTCTCCCTGCATTGCACAAACACGATACTTTCGTCGAAGCCGAAACGCGTCTACTATAATAAACGTGGCTTGTTTCATGCACGACTACGTTAGCCTTGCACCTCTGAAGCGTCGAATTAACACTTTACCTTCTTTTTTTTTTTTTTTATCTTTTTCCGTGACTATTTAACAGCGGGAAATTACGGTATTCGGAAAACGTCTAATTGGGTTACGAATCGCGACGCGTCTGGCATGGTGGTTTTGGTCCTCTTCGTCTCTGCTCACTCGACTAATTACCACTTCGGTCAATTAACGATACCTCCAGTCGCATTGGTCGCTCAGGATTCAATTCGATTCGCTCCGATATCGATCGACGATGCATCCACATGCTCGCGGCAGGGAGCGGAGTCAACCTGTGGTAATCCTTGATTGATCCCCGTGACAGATGGTAGGGTTGCGTTAAAGCGGAGCCGAGGTCGTTTCGCGAATGGAACGAGGAACCTTTAACGAGAATAGCGTCACTCGAGCTTCCAGCCTATTACTAATCCAGGGCCACGCTGGATGTTCCGACATCGAAATTTCTGGCAAGCTGGTTTAACGCGCGTTTCCTCCTCGACTCGCGATGATTCGTTCACCTCTTCCCATCTGCTTCCCATCTCGGACGGTCGAGAAAGATTGAATCCTAATATGGAAAAGACCCAACCTATTCCTCTATGATTTCAACGTGCTTCTGCAGGATGGTGAAACACAGGTACCTATTGCTATCTGTAGAACGTTAGGCGTAGACACTCGGTAAGTTTAGAAATATTAGTGTTGAAAGTCATGTGCAATGTAACTTTGAAAAATAAAGATTTCGTTGCCAAGTGATGAGTGATAAAAAGAGAAATAGAAGGACCCGTAGCAAAGCGACCTTAAAATGGCCTTGAAGTGACTCTGAAGTGACCTTCAAGTGACCTTCAAGTGACCTTCACCTTCGAGACATGAAGAGAATTGGTCAAGAGGGGGTATCGTCATATTTAACGTTTCTGCTCAATGCGTTCGAAGTTATGACCATTTGTCAAGCGTAATTGCTTCAAGAGGTCTTTTGATACGCTATTGAAAACCTTGTAGAGTAGTATTACATCCCAGTAATGTCTCTAACTGACCTACCTCGACCATAAATCTGGAAATGACTGGTTAAGATCTTGTCTTGACATTTGAAACCATCTGCTTGGCGTTAACACCAAAAATAAGCAATCAATCTGTTGGAGTGGTAAATGAAATCCAATTAGAACAAACCAAATTCTCTGTCAAATCACGTAGCTATTTCGACGAAAATCAATATTCGCGATACAGTCATGTATCGCAAGTTACATTGTAAACGAAACACTAGTATTTTAAAAATTATCGAGTATCTACGCCTAATATTCCTCACGCAGCAGCGGAGACCTGAATTCTACGACTCCGCGCAGAATTACTACCTTGCAGGAACACGTTAAAATCGAAAGTGGACAGGTTGGGTATTTTGTTTGTAAGGGAATGATATTTATTTTACATTTTGCCACGGGAACAGTATCATGATACTCTATCGTCTCCTTTTTGGTATCGTAGTCAGGTCGATTGATTGTTTGAGAGTAATCATTAAAGTCTAGAAAGTGAAAGAAAATTAACTGTAGGATGTTTGAGTGGACCGGATGTATCTTACGCTATTTATTAACCTCTATAAAAATACACGAATATATTGTATACAGAATATAATATAAGCAAAATAGCATTGAGAATCAGTATTTGTTATTAAATTCGTCAAGTGCATAATACAGGAATCATCAGTTAGAATCAATCAATATCGGAGAAAGTATTGTAGAATGAGAGAGATTACCTTTTTTTTTTTCTATAACGCTTAATGATTCAAATATTAATTTGAGTAGCAGAAGTATAAAGAATGACGGCGTAGTAAAACATTTTGGTTGATCCAGTCCACTGAAATTGTCTACGGTAAAAAAGCTATGATACTGTTCTCGCGGAACGATCAGAGACGATCTGAGCGCACGCATGTCTGACAAAGGACGGTTTTGCAGGTACGGGCAACGGGATGCATCCAGCACCGTCGACGCCTCCCTCTGCCATGTACCGGATGCCGCCGCCAACGGCGGGCGGCATAAACGAGCCTCAGGAATGCCCGTACTGCCGTCGCAACTTCTCATGCTACTACTCCCTGAAGCGTCATTTCCAGGACAAGCACGAGCAATCGGACACCCTCTACGTTTGCGAGTTTTGCAATCGCAGGTACCGCACGAAGAACTCGCTCACGACGCACAAGAGCCTCCAGCATCGCGGCTCGAGCGGCATGCTGAAGAGGCTGCTGAAGACCAGCACGATCAAGAACGTTCTAGGCAGCATGCGCCAGGCCCAGATGCAGCAGCAGCCGCAATGAAAATGTCGGGACCGTCTTACAGTCACCCCGTCCCCGGACCCCCCACGTCGTCGTTCGCGTAACGCGCGACGACGCGTTCACGTTTCCGATTCGGCTCTTCGCTGCTCGCCGTCGCCGTATGCCGGCTCGATCACGGGAGATCGAGCCACGCGACCTCGAAACGCGTCGATCGCGAACGAAAACGGTCCCGCGCGGTGGCGGTCCTGCGATCGTCGTCGATACCTTCCGTCGACTCGTCCGCCGACGCTCTTCCGTCAGAGAAACGCGCCTCCGCTCGTAGTCGTCGTTTCGTAGCTCCCCTCGTGTCAAGACTGCGATCGAATCCAAAGAAGAAAAGAGGAGAGTAATCGACTGAGACGCGATCCGTGATTATTCGCGAGAATTATCGCCGGTTCGTTTATGGTTGCCGTGGCACGCGCTTTCGCGAGCTGAGAATACATTCCATTGCGTCGAGGCCCCGAGGTGTCGGGGGGGCCTGGACCGATTTTAAACGAGGTCTCGAGATGCGACTATTGCTTTAAGACATTCTAAGAAGGGATCAGAGGTGACTACGACGTCGGTTGGCGTTCAGGCGAATTCCCTTGCGGAAATTCGTAGACCGAAATCGGGTTTCACGGATGGAAGCAGGAGGATCGCTTCAGGGATGAGAGGAAGTGTTTCAGGGCTCACTCGTACTGTCGACTTTTCTGTGGCATCATCTTGGGCAGAATTTCTGGTTAATTATTACTGAGTCGCGATTGACATGTTCATGGAATATACATACAGATGGAATATATAGATTATATATACGGTTTTGATTTAAAGGTCTTGCGATCAGGGATGCACGATACCTTTGCACATTTCTAAAAATTATAAAATACATATTTCCATTAAAGTCCGTTTAGTCTACGCGTAGTTACGTTTGGTTAAGTAACAAGTACTCGGTAATCGTGATTCTTTTAGAAGAATTCCAAATTATTGATCCCTGATTGTGGATTACCCATCGATCTGGCAAAATTAAAATTCTTCTGCCAAGGAAAGTGGACAGTCCGAGTGAATCTTTAAAGCGACCAAAACTGGGTAATTCTAAGGAATTTTTAACATAAAAGATATGCCACGCAGAAAGTTCATATTTGAATACATGAGTTGATATACTTCGAACTATATCTTGTAAAATGTGTATCGAAGAATATTGGAAAATTGCTTCAACCAGTTTGCTTTAACGTTTCTTGGTATGTTTGCATGGCTGGCCATCGCTGCAACTCACAATTGACTAATTCGAAAGCAATAATCGAGGTTCTAAGAAAAATCCTTTATTTACATTTCCACCGTTGGAAGGAAAAGGTTAATTATTTCCATCGAAAAGCTAGACTAACTCTTATGCAGTAATTTCAAGAAAACCTCGCCGTCATTTTCCAATACTTCTCGATACAAATTTTATTCGACGATACTTCGAAGTATACGCTCTCGGAATTCAAATCTAAACTCTCAACGTTTCATAATTCTCACTTTAAAAATTCCCAACAAATTTTTGATTCCAAGATCGATGTATGACAGTTATACACCCCAAGGTCCGTTTTCACGCGACACGGAGTGACAATTTCCAGAGTACCACGACATCTCTCATCATCGTGGAAACTGTAAATATCACCTTATCGTGACATTTCGATCCGAAGAATCGTAACTCCCCGTTGCATGGAAACTGACGCTTACAGCAAGCCAGACCGTTCCGAAGCTTCGTCCTCTCATCTAAAAACATTCATCCCTGGTCTGTGCGCCGATCTCTCGTGTCACCAAATCGCGTCAATTCACAATGTTATCTTGCTGGCGGTTGCGACGTCGGCCGAGATCTTTACCTGAGGAAGGGTCGCGCGGCGACGACGTCGAGTCGCGAAGGACGCGGGAACGAGAAGCAGAGAGGCAGCAAGACGAGGATACGTAACCGTGAAACCGTATCAGAAACGATAGTAACAGCCGTGCGCGCGCGTATGTGTGTACGTTTCCGTCGCTGGAGCTTTCGCTAGCTAAATGAGGGCACGTCGCGCACGCACACACGCGTGCTAAAGCGCAATGCCGTGAATGTTGTGCAGTCGAACGATAGGGGATCGCGAGGATCTTAGGCCTAAGTGAAATTCAATTACAAACTCTACGAATATTGTGCTCAAATTCGGGGAAACGGGAGAGATTGAGAAGAGAGGCAGGATCGAATTCTTGGGGCAAGGCCGAGTAGAACGGAATGAACGGATAGGATAGAGGGGGTCGAAGACAAGGGAAAAGACGACGGGAATTGGAAGGGAGGAGGAGCGTGGAAAAGTGCAAGTAGAAGTTATATGGGCTCCTACACGTGTACAGGTCCTTCGTGCGCGCAAATTACACAGACTATATTTTTAACTCTTTAAAAGTAATATTTTGAGCTGTACGATATAATTGATAACGATGATATTCTCTTGTTCAGGTCTTACAAGGGATGGAATGAGAACGAGAAGCAAAAGAAACGAAAGTAGTTCGACGTAGATAGATCAAGACGGGGCAGGGCGGTGAAAACTCTCGGGCGTCCTCCTTTCATTCACGTATCGAGTACAACGCGAATAAATTGATACGGTCAACCCTTTGCGGACGCTCGACGCGTGTATGCGTTCAGTTTATCGTAAGACCGTCTGCGCTGGACGACTATTAGCGTTCGGATTGTTCCAAGATGCTCGTTCGCGAAGGGTCGATCGATCGACGCGTCTCGTTGGCGAATGTGCAATATTACGAGTAAGAGGTAAAATAGAATTCGGGTCCCGAAGCGACGCATCGTCGTCTCAGAACTACGAATAAACTTTTCTTTCGTCTCGACCAAGGATATCGGCAAACGACAGAGAGATCGAGAGTCAGGCCGAAGGAAAGCGATCGCGATCGGGGATTCGGGGCGTGCGAAACGTAGACGAGGGGGTGAAACGAATGGGAAAGATGGCGCCCGAGGGCGATTCCTTGCGAGACCTTCGAGCGCTGCCCTGTTTCTCTTTGAATCTTCGATACACATCCACGTTAACGTACGTACAAGGTGAAAAGAAAACGCCCTAAAAGAGTTATTCATCGCGTAACATATTCAGGTCTAGAGCTCAGTGTAAAAAGAAACAAAGTTGATGTTTTATCGTAAGGGGGTTACAAGGAAGCAACAAAAGGAAAAAAAAAAAAGTAAATAAATGAAACAAAGGAAATGCCATTATAACTAACGAGCAAGTACAAATTATTTGAGGGGAAAATGAATAAAACAAATTACGTCTACGTCTAATTCTTAGGTTCCGTAGTAGCGGGGGAGTTATGGAATGAGGGAAATGTATTTAAAAGAAACGGGTTGGGGCGCGAGATGCAGTCTTCGCGGGTTTTTAAAGCGGCGTTAGCACTGGGGATCGAGGAAAGTGAACGGAAACGAGTCGATGCTAGGACAGGGAGAACAAGTTTTCCAAAAACATATCTTCGCGAGAACGAGATGTATACCGTGAGAGAGCGAGAGAGAAATTATACGATTTTAGATTTAGGTGTCTTCCGATGGCGGGAGTTTTTAAAATATTTGCGTATACATTCGTAGAGGTAGAAACGATTGAAAAAAAAAAAAAGAAGAATAAATAAAACAAACGAAGTACGTCTTATCCACGACCGGCCAAAGCATAATGTGGAGATAGAAAAGAATGAACGAGAGTGAAACAAAAATAAAGAGAAACGTTCCTTCCGCGAAAATGGGGGGAGGGCGGCGACTTGCGCGTGGACATCTTTGCTTTCCGAAAATTTCTTTTCGACTCGGGAGAAGCTGAAGATAGAATTCGTTAGTGAAAATTATCCTAGTCATTTTGGAAACCTTTTATAATTCTGTGATATGTATATGTCGAACGCGAAGAAGCATCAAAGATACGATATATTCGGCGACTACAAAATAAAAGGGGAACAAGGAACGCGGGAACGGGTGGATCGGGTGGGGGGGGGGCCGGGGGGTGGCAGGCGACACGGTGGGCGCGGGGAAGGGTTAAACGATGAATAACAACAACAACAAAATTAAGGAAGAAATGTTTAGCGAAACGAGTTCCACATTATGATTGCCGGCGTGCGTGCTGATCGCGTGTACAGCGAGAGGAAATTAATTGGTTAATTAATATCGGGAAATTCTGTGATGTCCTTCAGTTGGGTATACTGGAACGAAAATATTAGAGGTATATGATGGTGAAAAAAACGAAAAGAAGTATACGGAATTAGGTCGATGTTCGGTGTTGTGTAAGTTAATTGTAAAAGAACAAAAATTACGACGAAGATAAAAGCCGAGACGAGACTCTTTTAAGCCGAGAAGATTGAATCGGATGCTGTCGAAGGTTCCCTGCGATCCGTGCGGCGACCGCTGATTCGTTTTTGGAAAAAAAATTTGTCGACGGGAAAATTTTCGTGGAAAAAGGAACGACGAGCCCCGGGGCTCGAGATTAACGTGAATAATCGGTACGATACCAAAGTGAATTTGACTGTTACGTTTATTTTTATTTGTTTCGTTAGTTTTCTTCTTTTTCATTGAGCGAGACCAAAGGGAATCAACGTTGACGACGATCAGCTGTCGCCACGGGATCGATGGACGATGCTCAGTGTTTGGATATAAATAAACATATCTCTTCAGGGTACTCGACCCATTTGTACACTGTCACGGTGTTTAAATCGAAAATTGCGAAAAATGAGAAAACCCCAAAAAAAAAAAAAAGATATGATACACACGAACACAGACACACACACACACACGCACACACGCGCGTACACACTCTCTCACACGCACACACACACAAAGAATCTATTCCAATGTGCCAACGTCTTCAAACTAAAACAAGGAACTTTAGGTCTTTTACTGTTTACACGTGGAGAAAATAAAAAAAAAAAAAAAGATGTAGTTAGGCGTCGCGTCGCATCTTCTATCAAGAAACGAATATTACCAACATTATTACTATTACTAATCGTTCTAGGATTTAAAGCGAATATTATTATACGAAATATTATCGAAGAACTTTTCTCGAACCTTTAATGCATGGATTTTTGTCTCGTATGCTATTACAAGAGAAGATAAGATTTAAAAAAAAAAAAAAAAAAAAATAAGAACGCAAGAAAGGGAAAGAAAGAGATTGTGTGACTGACGTGTGAATTTACAAGAGGTAAAACAAAAAAAATAATAAAAACACGATATAAACGTCGTAAAACTGGTAGCGGCATAGGCATTAATACTGTATCGGCAATGGGATGCAATCCGTGCGAACTTGGACGTTGGTTGAGGCTCTGGGCGTCTATGTGTGGACGATATGTGGGTTATTGTTGTCTCGAGAATAACGCTATTTGTATCGCGTACTTCCTTTTTTCTCGTCGATCGTGTATAATCGCAGCCGACGATACCAAGTGGCCGACTTTTCTTGTGCGCAGACTTTTTATACTGTAAGCCCCGACTCTGTACTACGAATAACCGAATCCAATTGTGAAGGATTACCCGCGCCCGAACGTGGATGCCGCGATACGTTATCGTGGCGTGCACGTTCGACGGGATTTTCCTACGACAACCATAAACCAATAGATTCTAGCTTCCGTTTCGACCCGTTAGAGCCGTCGTTGGACTTTGACACGTAAAAACGTGTATCCATGCTTTACGTTGGTTAACGTAATTCTTTCTTCTTTTTTTTTTTTTTTTTTATTTTGTTTGTTTAATCGTTCGTTTAATAAACAACTTGTATCGCACTTGAGCCGGCAGTTCGCAGGGCTCGAGCTTGTAATTTCCTGGCGCTGTGACGAAATACTTTGATACGCGAGTTTACTTTCGAGAAGGCTGATTTTTATAATTTTTAAACGTTCAATACGGCGTTTAATTAAAGACTCAAATTAATTTTTTTTCCAGACTTTTTTTTTAAAGATGAAAAAAAAAAAGATCCCTACATTTAGGGTGAAATCGACTGATTAGACTGGTTTTTTTTTTCGATTGGTTTTAACTTCTTGATCATGTGATATTGTCTTACCAAAGAGCATCGGGAAATTGTGAAAGCTTCTCGGACTTTTCAACTGGTATCCGAATAAAAGAAATGAAATTTCATCGTGATGGCGACGCGCGAGTCTATCGCTCTTCGACTAATAAGTGACGTTCTTATTTCGACAGAAACAAAACCGTTCCATTGTGCATTTACTACATCAACGATCTCGTGAAAGACGTTCGACTAGGAGCTGGATATCGCGAAAGTCCGAGACAGCGTTTGCGGATTATATTACTTTTGGGTACAATCGCTCCTTCGGTTTCGTTTTTGAAAGAAAAAAGAAAAATCTTTTCTTGTTTTTCTTTTTCAAATTGGAAGACCAAACAAAAACAAAGAGAAAATAACACAAAGCGAAATCACGAGGGGATAATAGGGGGAGGGAGAAGAGAACAGAAGTAAGAAACGCATCTTTGAATCGAAAACGGAAAAAAATAACGTTGCTTAGGGACGATGTATAATTACGAGAAATTGATAGAAAAAAAAAAAGTAACGTCGAGCATAAGGAGAAAGACTACTTAAATTTATTTTTATTATGTCTTCAAAAAGACTTTAAATATAATATTTATATTGTGCCATAATTAATATTAACAGAACCTTAAGTATAAATTAATTGTTACGAAAGTTTTTAAATTTATCGGAAGGGGAAAATTGCAAAATCATTAAAAAAAAAAAAAATAAAAATAAATAAGTGAACGAAGCGGGAAAAAAACGCTAACGTGGAAGGAAAAGATATCACTTAACTGTCTATCGATAATTAACTGTACGGATAGTTATTAAGGAAATGAATCGCGCCATTTTTAAGTGGAACACGCACCGTATTTACAAGTGAAGCTAGGATTAAATAACAACGGTTGATCACCTCCGCTCATCATTGTAACGCTAACGAAACTCGCGTAGCGTGCGCCCACTTTTCGTCGCTTCCCAATCAGAAGTTAGGGGAAAAAAGATTGTAAGAAAAATGAACCAGAACAACACACTCGCCGTTCTTCCACGCACGAAGTTGTGCATTGTTTCGCTTCGTTCTTGCCAAATTCGCGAAACCGTGGGTCGCTGTTTCGGACGGCTATGGCATCGACGAAAGTCATCGTGCTCGTTGCTTGCCAAATATTTTTCTGGGTCTTATTTATTTAAACATTTCTTTTTTTAACGGCGTCAAAGCCAACGTAAGGAATCAACCGTCCCGGATTGCAAAGAACGACCAAGAAACGAGCCGATGACGACGCCGGTATCGTTCGTAGACGATGGCGACGTGTACACGAAAGAAACTATGCCGAGATGGCGGAACGGACGAGGTACGCGCGCTTATTCGAACGTTATGCCACGTTCTCGCTGCGCAGAAGTATTTCGAAGTAAGGCGCATATTCCGCTACTTAGGACGATCGCGATCGTGGCTTGACGAGCGATTTAAATCGTTGGGCAGAATTTTCGTTCGGATGCAAAATTTTTAATAATTATACGAAGTAAAACAAATTGTTTATCACGAAGAGAAAGATGCGAGTCGTAAATCGGACCAAATATACTTTAACTCAAATACTTTAATTCAATTGAATGTTATGCTGTCAGAGCAAATAAGAATTTCGTATTAATTATTCGTAACACGAAATTTGAACAAGTTTTCTACTCACGTATTGCACCGATGCATTACTGTATCGTAAAATATAAAGTATCTCACAAACTGTTCGATTACTTGTTTCTAAAAAATTGTGATAGATAATCAGTAGTCCATACCGAGTCCAATTAAAAAAGACATTACTGTACCAATCGTAGATTGAATAAATGAAAGCTTGTCTGAACATTCGATTAAGTCAACGTTGCGAGTAAAAGTTTGTATTCGTCGCAAATCAATGCGATCAAATTCTGCCCAGCTCCGACGAAAAGAAACGAGTGAAAGGGGTTCCACGATTGTAACGAACCGGTCTTTGCGAAACGCCAATAGAGATGGGAATTCCTTTGTCTTCGCAGAGGCTCGTTCGAATTGGGGCCTCTTTTTCGTACACTTCCGAGCGCCGTAATGCCTCTATTTGCTCCGTGCCGCGCGAACCGCATCGAATATCATCGTTTCATTTGATTCTACATATCGTATGTGAGTGTAATTCTTCCGTAATGGATACGCAGAGATCGTGTCACTTCGATATCGTGTCGGAACTACTTTACGTTGTTCTGCTCCGTGTATTATTATGTACGAACTTTTCTGTCTGTCGAGTCTTTTTTGCCTGTTCAACGTTATTATACGTATCTATACATATATGTATACATACATACATGTGTGTGTGTATGATGTACGTATCGGACGAAAAACGTCGTCCGATACGTGCGCAACTATCATTAATCGATCGCCGAGGATAGTTCGATCGTTTAGTTAGCTCGAGAAAAAATATGGGGGATGAAGGACGAACGATGTACGATATTGATGAGGAGTCGATGGCACGTTATGTTAACTTTTTATGTACATAAATATATATATACAGATATGTACGTATACATACATAACACGCATAAAATATTATATATATATATATATATTATATATAGGCCTATTTTGTAAGGTTTCTCCTTGAGTTTATTTTTATGTTAATCTTTTTCGTTTTGTTACAGCGATTTACGAGAGTGATTGTTTAAACGCGTTTAGGAGAACTTACTGGATACTTATTATTATTATTATTATTAATATTATTGTCATTATCACGATTATTATTATTATTATTATTATTATATTCATTATTATTGCTATTATTATTATTATTATTATTGCCCTTATAATTATTGTAATAATAATTATCAGTACTAGAGTTAGCATTATTATTTTTATTTTCGATTACGTCACGATTGCGGTCGTGTGTTTGTTTTGTCTATTCTTTTTTTATTCTTTCTTTGAACGACGATCGATCGCGATGCGCGTGGCGCGCGAATCACGCGCGAAACGTTCATGCCCGTCGCGAATCGCCCCGCGCATCGCGAAAGCCTCGACCGTCGTATTTTCACGCTTTCGTGTACATTTCTTTGCGGTTCACTGCTTCCTTGTCACGATCGCGAAGCGTCGATGGTTTCCATCCGTTCAGTACGGTTAATATTTAGTCCCATACGTGAATCACCGTAAGAAGCACAAATATATTAAGAGATAGACCGGGTCGTCGAGCGCAAAAGGATCCACGTGTTGCAAAAAAAAAAAACCGTCTACCCAGGCCACTCTTTTTCCGGTGTACTCGTTTCGCGAGCGGTAACGCGATTCGGGCTTGCACGAAGCTTACAACCCGCAACCCATCACTCCGCCCCCCTCCACCCACCCACCTCACCCGCCCGCTGATAATTCGATCGCGAGAATCACGTTTTACCATGATCGAAGCATCGATTCGGCCCTTGTCACGCGCGACGATCGCGCACGCAGCTCCACGTGTTCCATTTCCGGTAACAATCACAAGTCGAGAGACAGAAAAAGGGAAGAGACCGCGCGAAAGATGCAAAAAAAAAATAATAATAATAATAAATAAATGAACAAATAAAAAAAAATAAAAGATACACGAAAATAAAATAACGAAAAAGATAAACGTATATTCGCGACGTTGTGGAATCTTTCGTGGACAATCACGGCCCGACTATAATTGTAATTGTAAACAAAGTGCAACACGCTGCCTTGCTGAACAGTACAAGTACAAAACGAATACAAATACATAAATGAAAAATAAAAAAAAAAAGTAACATGTCTTCGATTTAATGGATGGAAATGATTCCGGTAGTTAAGGTATCGACGAAAAAAAAAAAAAGATAAATAAATAAAAATAAAGGTACGAGAGAGAGGGAGAGAGCGAAAAAAATAATTTAAAAAAAAAAAAGAAAGTTGAAGAAGAACAAAAGCGTTCAACTGTGTAGGGAATGGAAGAGAAAAAAACGAACCTCCGTTGTAAGCCGCTGTTCGTCGAAAGTGTTGAAAGAGAGTGAGAGCGCGAGAGAGAGTGAGAGAGAGAGAGAGAGAGAGAGAGAAATGCGACACGGCGTGCGTTCGTTCACAAATACCTCAGTTGCCGTGGCCTCAGGTAAACGAAAATGCGCTATCATATTTCTGACGCGCCTCTTATCTGTCCGTCGTTTTACCGATCGTATTCGTGCAAAATTACGCATCCTGGCCAAATTTCTTCTCGCCATATCCTTTAGTTTCTAAGACAAAGTGAAAACGAAAACCTCAAGGGCCGTACAGAAATCAGCCAGTTCATATATATTTTTACGAATTCTGGGAATGTAACACGCTCCTAACGGTCGCCTTTCCTTTGGCGATCGTCGATTTCTCCGAATCGGTGCTGGGCTAAATCTATTTGAAATTCGATGTCAAGTATTACGAAATTATAATTGCAATTATAAATTAGCAATTTAAAATCACTAATTTTGAATTCTAACTGTAAATAAGCAAATTGCGTGTCCAATTGTATTTTATAAATATAATTGCCAGAAATACAATTAGAAAGTAATCACTGCCCAACCGTGATCTTTTTTTTTTTTGCTCCGCAAAAGTGATCGTCTAGGAGGAAAGGCAATGTTTGGGACGACGATAATTCTGGTATCGCGTGGTGAATCATCCCAATATTTCGGGGCTAGCGCGCAAAAATCGCCAGGGATCATTAGTCCAATGCAAGACGTCACTGCCAAACGAAAACTTACGTCGAAAGAGACTTTAGGCCGTACGCGCCGCTCGAGTAACCGAGACGAAAGCCATGGGAATGGAAACGTCTGAGGCCCGGCAACAACAGATTTTCATCTAAGCTACAATAGTTGTTGTACTTACTTGTCTACTATTTTGTCACTACATTGTCTGGGTATTAATGCGAGCAGGGTGACGGGCGTCGTTCCCTGAATGGCTGTGCCCGCTTCAGCCATAAGCAGAAAGTTAGCGTATCAACGGTGACGTTGAAAGTGTTGGGCAAAATTTAACGAAGAAAATCGTTTATTCGAGCGAACGGTTTAAATTTGTATTTATTCATCGTGAAGTATTTCATTCTGTAGTTTAACGTGTGTAACATCTATTTAACGAATAACAGATAAATAGTCGTTCATCTCCGATTCGTTATTGTACATTCGTAGTTAGATAAGAATTTTGCCCATAACTAGACGCCGCAAGTGTCTCTGACATCGCGAACATGTACGGGGCGTTTCAAGTTATGCGGTGCAACCATAACCCTCTATTACACGACGCGCCCAATTTGGGAATAAAATGAAAGCAATCTGTGTAAATTAGTTCATCGAGGAAGTATGGTTGATTTTTAATGTTTTTAAGGAAGTTTTACCGATTTTTATTAAGTTTTAACCGTGAAATGATTCCTTTCGCGAGGGATAAAATAAAATTGATGCAATAGAGGGTTAAAGTAGGCGTCTCGAAGCG
The DNA here is from genome assembly GCF_026225885.1 of Hylaeus anthracinus. Taxonomy (NCBI): domain Eukaryota; kingdom Metazoa; phylum Arthropoda; class Insecta; order Hymenoptera; family Colletidae; genus Hylaeus; species Hylaeus anthracinus. Next base: position 14,676,390 of record NW_026533254.1, read on the forward strand.
ATTCATCGAAAATATGACAAACCTTCCAAAGCTCGAGCAGTTTTTACTTTCAACTGTGAGAGGTCTTCCGTATATTCTTATCGAGGAAACAATATCACCCGATGTAAAGTAAGGAATTAATTGCACTAAGATATTTTCGAAATTTTTTAACAACAGTTGCGCATTACTAATGTTTCTTGGGGATTTGTAACACCCTGTACACGTGGGAACGTCGCGCGTGTACCTCGAGCGCGCAACAGCCGCCGTATTATTATATTTTACAGAATACAAAGTATAGATATATAAACAAATGAATAAATAAATGAAATTATATATATTGTTCCGTTATCGCCGTTATACCATCCGTGTAACATATAACATTGCGAATAAATTTGCAGTTTATTAACCGACGAGAAAGAGTAAAAAGGAAAAAAAAACATTCTTCAGTGTACTCCGTAAAATTGAAAAAAAAAAAAATAAACGATTAACGAGCTTCTTTTTTCCGTATATTAACGATATTATAAAATATCGCGTAATGCATAAATATAAATAAATGAATATATATATATATAAATTAATTAAATGAATGAGCAAGTGAATAAAGAAAGAAAGAAAAAAAATGAAAATTCTCCGCCCGGTTGTTTCGCCGTCTGTGGATGCAAACCCCCGGGGAAACCTTCGTTTCCTGATTATCAATTGTAACAAACGTACCTCTTGTCTTTCTTGCGTAAATGAAGGAAATAAACGATGAGAACGAATGAAATGCGACCGAGAATGGGGTAGAGGAGATATGAAAATGACAGGGAAGATAATCACGGTAATGATGATGATGAAGGAACGATCGATCATTCGGAAGTTGATGTGTATTTAACGTATGTAGCATAGTATGTATGAAACTTCCACGAAGGAGGCTTCGCTCGTAATTGCGCACCTGTGAATTAATTCTTTGTCGCTGTAGCCGCGACACCGATTTTTTCAATAAAAAAGAAAAGGGAGAAAAAGAAAAAAACGCTGGACCGGTCAACGAAATTTTTTTTTTTTTTTGCCACGGTCGAGCATTCCGACTCATATGTGTGTGTGTGTGTGCGTTGACGACGAAAGTAACCGAGGATACAAACGCTTACCCACGATGGCGTTTCTAGCAAAAATGAGATAAGAAAAAATAAATGAGAAATACGATTAAATCGATCGCGGCACTCGGATCGAACACCCCGCGTCACGATCGATCCCGTGCGACCCGGATCGATGATAAAAAAAAAAAAAAAATAATACGGTGAAGACGTAGAAGAGAGAGAAAAAGAAATGATATATATAGTTCTACGTATATATACACACACGTATATATATACATATATATACAAGGAGAACAACGTCGACATATTTTCTAACGCGCGTCGCGTCTTTAGGCTATTATTGCATTAATTGTAAGACATTGCAATTAATTAATGTATGTATGTAAGCGTTCATTCGTATTTTTCACACAGTAAAAAAAAAAAGATTATTATTGTCTTTATTATTATTATTATTATTATTATTATGATTATGATTATTATTATTGATTATTATGATTATTATTATTATCTATTAATTATTATTATTATATAAAAATTCAATAATAGTTGTTGGTGTAATATTATGAAATAAATCTTTAACGATAGTAAAAAAGAACCACCCGTGATCGTTTCTTCTCGTTCGCCTCTCCTCCATTCTCGATGCTCGACGATGAACTGAAAAGGTACGTAATGTTTCAATATGCAACTACTGTTTCATAGAATGCAAATAAAAATATTATATGTCCCTTAGTTTTTTTATTTTCAAGTACAAACTTAAACATTTGTTAAACATTTCTTTTCTTTACGCCTCATGTATTTCTCGAAAGTAACTACATGAACAAATATTTACGACAATAAGGTAAGTGAAGTCTCGTTACGAACCAGTCTTGTCTAACGAGCATGTGTAATCGACTTTAACGTTAGGTGTCGCTAACTTTGAAATTCGATAATGAGTAATTACGTCTCATGGATAGAACGCTATTCTCGTCACTAATTTTCCAACAAACATAACTCACGTTTAATCTGTTTACTAGGTTAATGCGGAATAGTATCAATTTTGTTTTGCGTCTTGCAAATAAAGGCTTCTCCACAACGGGCTTTAGGGTTTTCCTTCTTTTTTTACATTTAATTGCAATCATTTGTACCTTAATTGTATATATAAAAGTCCGATATATTCCACACTAATTGCGTTCCATTAAAAAAGAAAATCCTAAAGCCCCTTGTGGAAATTTCGTCGAGGATACAAGGTACTCGATAATTTCTGTTTGGTCCACGAAGACCGTAAACGTTATCATATGATCCCTCTAAAGGCGAAGATATCGTCGATCCCTATTCGAAAGCATAACAATCCTCTCCATCCATCTTGCCTTTCTTAGAACTTATCGACCTAACGCTCTCACACAACAGGCTGCATTTTCGATTTCAGTTTTCGCGATATTCGGCTGGGTGGAACGCTTTCGAAAGCTTTGGAGAACCAACGGATAGTCAAGGTGATGAATGATGTTAATCACCGATTTTCCATCAGTGCCGCGTTGAAACGGGAACCCTTCGACGATAAATCACGGATAGTTGGGACTGCCCAGGCTGCACCGTGAAAGCAATGACGTCAAAGATGGGAGAGCAGCGAACGTAGGATTGCGATTCGTCTTCGAACGCAACGCGTGAGAGCTTAAACGACCTACGGCGAATGCGTGGGCGAAATAATAAACGAAGGTCCCTACCAGGCTTGTGTCCAAAGCAATATTTTCTAAACTACCCCTAACGAGTCTCTAACGATCCAGAATGGACGCGAAGGAAAATGTTTAACGTAGAAAAATGCGGACAGCTTAAACATCACTTTTTGTATTAACCTTTTCCACTCTAATTAATTGGGTTTTACGTCACCAGTCAGCTCCGAGAAGTTTATTTCTCATTTTTTTAAGTTACGCGATAACTACGGAACAATCTTGACCATTTGTTAGATTATACGTCCTCTCTTCGTAATTAAAATTCGTGTTAACGAAACGTACGCTGTATCAAATATCTCTTTCTATAATAAGCTCTTGAAGCTCGGAAATTTTCTTTTTTTTTGGGGGGAAAGGCCGCCTTCGAAAAAATTTGGAGACCACTAATTCAGAAAAATGATACGAAGTAAACCACGAGAAAACAAATGGATATATCGAAGTTTACTGCGACCAGGACAAACGATGGGGGACTTCGAATTGGACAATAAAATACGTGGAAAGGAAAGAGCCACTCTCGTGCGTGGGCAGTTAGTGGAAGAAGGAAATGAATATTTCATAGAAACACGCGGAGAGATGGCGCATATTCGTTCTCGGTTCGCCTCGACCCCAAGGTATCTTCATAATTCTCGCGTTACGTTTATGAATGCCAAACTACAGCCGCTAGCTCCTTGGGCTCAGTTGATTAGCTATCTTGACGCTCCAGGTTCTGACGGTTTCAGAAGCTTCGGTTTTTTTTTTATCGCGTACGCTTCTTCCTTCACCTTCATCGTTGCGTTTTAATGTCATTAATTAGAGTTTCAAGGAACTTAAACACAGATTATGGCAACTAAAGTGGATCGTCGATTATTGGACCATCGATTTTCCCCCTGTTCTACCGTATCTCTTTTTGCCCAAAAGCTTCGGATCCGAAGAAGTTTTCCACCGGACAGAAGATCAACAGCGTAGTAAATGTTCGTCCTTCCCCTCTACTATCACAAAATTCAGGTCAGTGTTCGTCTCTGGGAATTTCAAGACAGTGATCCGACGACCGCGGTCCGCGTTAGAGCACGTGTTTGCGTGTACGAAACAAGTTTCCCCGTTCTCCGGAAATAAAGACTCGGTGGTGCATTCAAATTACTCTCATGCGGCGATACCGTCGCTGTAACCGTTTCTTTATCGCAGTGTTTCTCAAAGTTTGTCCCGAGTGATTTATTTTTACGACATTGTTCAAACTTCAGACAGATCTATTCGAACAAGTGTGTTTTAAACATCCTAATTCGATGGTAACGTAGAATTAAGTTATTCTTTCTTTTGGATATTTTAAAAGATGGATTTACATTTGTAAAATTTGATACAAATTAAACGTATCCATATATATTTAATTGAACTATTTTGTGCGTGGCTTATTAAAGAAAGTGCTTTTAAGCTAACCGTGAAAAAGTCTTTAATTACTATTTCGAGTAACGAAAATCATTTTTGAAATTCTAATAAATACACCTAAGCTGCACCTGTTTCGAGAAACACTGCTGCATGGTGCCTCGCGATTCGTGCAAGCTCTGCCCAGTTTCATAGACGAATTAGGCGTTGTTACTCGCAATCGCGATGTTTCGTGTGCCGTTTAACCGCGGATTAAGAAAGGAATCGACGACGATCCGGTCTCTCGTGTCCAAGGACCATCGAGGAGTTTCCAAGACGTCGGAAACATCTGATAAATATTTAAAGAAGCGGTCGAGCATTAGCCGACGGAGAACTCATCCTCTTAACTGTTTGCGCGCGATTGAAGCGAAAGAATAATTCCAAGGCCAAACGCAACGTCGAGTGGCAGGATTTCCCATGGAAGCGACCAAGTTGCTTCGAGTCGTGAAAGAAAAAGGACGGAACGTGCCCAGACAAGGACAAATGGAAACTCAATGCGCGATATTCCTAACGAGTCGCCTTCGTTTGAAGAGAGTATCAAGCTCGCGTGCGCTAGATATTATTTTCCAAACTTTCTTGGCCGCGATCCACTATGAAAAACACATTTCACATCATAGTGCACGTGTTATAAAGTGACAGCATCAAACTAAATATTCGATATTCTTTTACTAAATTTACATATGAACTAATTTGTCATCTCATTGCAAAATGTGAGAACAGGAATCGTATTACATTAGATAGCAGATTACATTCCAACATTGGAAATGTTAGATCAACTCGTTAACTCGGGACCCTGTATACTAATTTTACATGGAGATGAAGAACGGTTAGAATGAACAAGACATTTTTACTTTTCGGCTTCGAGAAGTCATTTACAACCCAAGAAGTGGTTGGGATAATTTTGTTTCAACTCGAGGAACGAAAGTCGTCTCACCGCGATGAATATTGCTCCATCAGAGGGGAGGAATACCGAGGAATAGTTTGACCAACCAACGCCGAAGCGAAGAAGCCGCGACGAATCGAAGGAAGAATCGCGGCTCTTCGGGCGACAAGCTGGATGGCCTTGGTGCCGCGACCTTGGCACTCCTGGTCTATGCGTTCCGTAAAGTAGGCGCGGCCCTGGATTACGCCGCTATGGCGTCGCGACGAGCGTGCGCGAGAAAGCGCCGGGGTGGTTTCCTCGCTCCACCTCGGAGGGACCAGCCAGACGGGACAGCCGGTCAGACGCTACTCAAGCCAGAGTCGCGTCAACGTCCTTCCGTGTACATCCTCTCGACGTCCAGCCGTGACGTTCATCTGTCATCGTGCTTCAATCTCACCGACACGCGGATCCTTCGCTTTACGCTCCTTCTAGACCATTCTTCACCTGACATCACCACGTTTCGCTCGCCCCAGATCCGTCAGGAAACACGGAGATAACTTTCAACCAGGAACCAGCTCCTACCCTCGGTCTCGAACCACCGCTCGGCCACCGTTTCTCCTAGTTTCGTGTGCCAGTAGTTCTCTCAATTTTCGCGCCTCCCTGTCCGTCCGCTCGAGCGCGTGCGAAGGAAAACACGGGCCAACGAAACATCGGCGGGAAGGTCCAGGCGACAACGCGCGACCACCTGTAGTTGTGGCCTCGAGCCACCGCTGGCTCATCGGACGAACCTCCTCCGTGACTCCCCCACCCTTGTCGAACCCTCTGCTTCTTCGGGAACCCCGGGACCGAACCCACAGCAGGACCCAGCGTCGTCGAGGAAGCCGATCGCGACCAACAGCACCACCGCCAAGGCCAAGGGCGACCGCATCCAGACGCGCACAAGTCTGCCAGGATTACCACCAAAATGAAGACGTCATCGTTCTCTCTGCGCGTCATGCGACGGGTAAGTGAGCAACCAATTTATGAATATTGTTTACGGGTATGTTCGTGTTTTCGATTCTGGAAGCCTCACGGTTGAATCTTTGAGTGCACTTTCTGCTTTTGAATTCGTTGGTGGGGATTGTACTTGTTGTGAATCTTTCGTAACGGGGGAAGGGAAGGTTAACCCTTAACTGGACGTGTGTTACTTTCTATGTGATAGTTAACTTTTTATCAGACATTTGAGCCGTTCATTGATTCATGAACGGCTTATTTGTTACGTAGGATGTGACAGTAGAATGTGACAGCATTGACGTCTGGTATGGGTTAAATTTACATACGAACTGTTCGTATAACCGTGTGCAAGCAACGTTCTATTCTTTCTATAATTCTCACACTATTCTTGCTTCTCAGTAAAATCACAGAGTTTATGGTGTATCATCTTTGCTGATTTGAAAACACACAGTTATAATTCGTCTAACAGAACCATTGCAAAAATCAAACTACGTGAATTGCTAGGAACAATATCACGTGGCAAACTATCTCTTTCGATTTTTAAACGCAACACCTTTCAAAATTGCCTCCCAGTTGTGGACCGCTAAAACGGTGGCACGAGCTTGAACAAGTTAAGAACCACTGCGTCAGATAGTGAAACAAAGCGTTCACTTTCGCTCGACTTGGCATCAATTTCCACTTTCGCGTCACTCCGTTAGATTTACTCAAAGTTCCTGGCGTCGAAGGATACGGTTTTTTTGGTATGGTTTGTGCCCGAGACGATAAGCGATTCCCGGTTGAAAATATGGTCGTAGTTTCCCGCGCGGATATTACGCCTGACCGCGGTACCATAAATAATTTGTTTGGCAAAAATTCGTGCCAGCTCGGTACGCGTGAATCCGGTCATGCACAAATCTACCCATGAGTAAACTGATTTATTTGCTTAGTTGTGGTTCCCCCGATGCATATTCCATTCGAATGCATATTCAACCGCGATACGCGTTGGCCATGGTTATAATTCGAGAGGGGCGAGACGGTCACCGTGGAGTTAAGGCTACCAAACATGTACTATGATTTAGGTGGTAAAACAAACGTATACCCTCATTTGCCACTTATCAACGCCACGAGTAGTGACGCAATTTTGTCATACCAAATATTCTTAGTATCTTGTATTTAGGACAACTTTTGCATACACATTTTTAATATGTTAACACATTATCTGCTGGGAGTGAATTCACGTCACTTTAGATTCTATTCCTGGTATTGATAAAATTATGAAAATTTTTACATAATATACTCTCATATAGCGGGTCGATTAATTTATTATAGAATATAGAATATTATTATAATAAATATATATTAATATTATTAATACAGAATTTAATTATAGATGTAGATATGGAAGGTTCCATTTAAAAACATTGGTTTTTTAAATCTCTTTCACGATTATACTTGCAAAAAAAATGATTTATTTCATACAACGCCCCTCTTTGTACCGAATGTCTTTTGTAATAGTTTCATGTCCTCGTGTGATATTTAATCATTCCGTGTTAATTGAAACACCTTATACGTGTTCACCTCGAACGAGACGTGAGGCCTCGAAACGAGTTCACCATGGCTGGAGTTCTTTGGTGGAAAATTACTTCGAGCAGTGCACGGTTTACGTAATGGTACCTGGCGATCAATTACCCTTGAAACGTCTGCTACCGTCAGGAATATTATTTGAAATAGCCAGCGCGCAATATCGACGTTGAGCGCGTTAATTGACACGACCAGCGCCGCGAAATTGCGCCAGACCCACGTGAAACTGGCGATGAAACCAGTACTTTTCAATTATTGGGTTGGACAAAAAGTGTTCTCGTGCTTTTTACCAAAAAAAACAAAATTCCCATTAAGAGCGGCGTAATTAGGTCTCGTTTGAAATTCGTGTACGTGCACTCGAACTAGCAGTTAACGTTTGAACAATTCTTCATCGGAAATAGAATTAGACGTAATTTCGACTACCAATTTTTTTTTTTTAGTAATCGTTGAACTTTGCTTTTAGAAGGAAATGACACGAAGACTGAAAAAAGAAATACGAACTCGAAAATATCGATTTTTGCACTTTTCAGTTGGCAGCAGGAATAAATAGAAAATTTCTCCAAGGCAACGACGCGATTCGTCTTTCAGTGATTCCTAGCGAAATTCTAGGAACAAAGCAAAGTTCTCGAGACGATTCTCGACCGAGCTGCAGAGCTCGAGCGAGATCTTATCCTTGGGTGAAGCACTCGTTCAGTTGGATTCAGACGGTCTCCGAGAAACTTGGTCCCCCGTAATAGACAATTAAATTGGAAAACGCAGTCGCGTAATACGACGACAAACTCGAGGAGCTCGAATTGTAATAACTTCGTCCCTCCGTGGGCCTAATAACCTCGGTTCGCATCTGAATTTGCGAGAACCCGACGGCGAGATTAAAACGTGATTTTCATTTTCGCTGGTGGTCTGCATGATACCGCTTAATTACTAATTTCGCGGCTCCCTGGCCGGCTTGAAATATTATTCTTTCGAGCGAACGCGGCGAGAGTGAAAGAACGAGGAAAGAAGAGGAAGGAAAACGCGATGAAGGGTTTACGTCTCGTTGGCGATGTAAACACAGAGTATCGTCGCGAATTATTTATAACGAAAACATATAACAGATTCAAACGAATGTTGTTTCTGTGAATAAAAGGTAAATAAAACAAAATTCACCTCGAAAACATGAAAAGATAAGTCAAAATAAAATCCTTTAAAAATGTAATATTATTAAAACAATTGTGTTCTTGTAAATTCACGTTGCTCTTACAAAATGCAGAAGGATTCATCTCGGTTCCTTTCATTCTTTCTTCGTTATTCCCGATGGAATCTTGTTCAAAATTTCCTTTCCGCTCTATTCGATCCCGTGTTTTGTTCGGCTTTGGTTGTCCGAGCCGTCCAACTGGAGTATTATCTAGATATTTCCCGTGGGAAACCGTTATTTCCATCTGACGCATGGAAAACACAAAGAGGTCGGTTCGCTTCGCAGAGACCCGTAAAACTTTGTCCCTGCCTGTCCTCTTTGAGCACGCCATAATACAAAGAGGCATTTCATGCCACGCCTCGAACAATCCAAATTTCAAAGGAGCCACTACCTCACGATTTTCGTAGAAATAGGTAAAATCTGGCAAAGCTTCGAAGTTCTACTCGCTTGGAAAAATAGCGTCGTCTACATGAAACGAATCGAAGAGAAAGTCTACATTTGCCGACAATAGTGCAACACAAGTCCATCAATTTGTTCGTTTCGTGAAAATAATATTCTTTAAACTTTTTGTACCCAAAAAATGGAAAACGGTCACTTTATCTGCCATGGTAGGTTCAGTGTTAACGTAAGACAGTAGATATGTCGCGCATGGGTCAGACTCGTGCGTGTCTGACCATTTAGGGGCACGACTACTGTGAACGGCCACTCTTCTTCGTGCCAACGTAAAATGAAGAGGTTTCTAAAAAGAAACTTCAGGATTTTGTTTTTAACAAAACACAAGAAACATCTTTAAAATTAATTTGCTAAATTTTTCAGGAATAAACAACTACTGGCAATTCAACAAATTTTATACTTGAGTAATTCTAACGGCATAACGTATTACCAAATGCTCGAAAGGGTTAAATAGTACCCTTTTCGTGATGAATCGTGTATTCTACTTTCCTCTCTAGATGCTCTCTAGACACCTAGAAACTTTAAGCACACTCTAAACTACAATGTACAAAGTAAAATATAAACTTTACTAACTTTTCAGAAATTCTCTCACAAAGCCACGAAACGTGTTTCCTTTAAGCAGACTTGCACTCTAACTCTCAACGAACCATGTTTTTCACTCGGATACCCTTTCTCGCAAATAGAAATTACGTTGTCGATAGGATTAATTGTAAGGTGCCTTCGTTTATTTTAAATCATCCGGGAGAAGTACTTGGACTGCGACGCCAAACTTTTTCCAAGGCTGGGAGTACTTCCACCGCTAAGGGTTTACAATTACCGCAGTAGTTCAAAGTAGGTTTCCTTCACCCGGTTCTACGTTAGCCTAGAAACGTTCCTCCGACATCCTCGCTCAGCGAGGCATCTTCGGCGTTCGGTTTTCTCCGTTAATACGTTTCCCACGCTCGCATCCTTGCGGCGTCACGGTAAATGGTCGAATTTCCTGGAAAACTGTGCACCCGTGGAAAGTCGATAAGGAGACAGACGTCTCGAAAATCCTTTTACCTTCTCCCGCGGTCCTACCTCTCGCGGGACGACGCTTGGCTAACGCTCCTTGGAAGTTTTCTCATTTCCCCGGGAAAACAGGACAAGACCTATCGTATTCCATGGGTTCTCCATTGTCAGCTCGCTTTTTCTATGCCTGGACTGCGAACCGTTAACGCGATTTTCGGAACGTCGATTCATCGGATTAACAGCGCAACTTTTCGTTAGTCCGGCGCCAGCTGAACTGGATTCTCAATCAGGTTTTCTTTTCGCCTCTGGTAGCGATGGGACATACCAATAGGATTCAACGAAATACTCGGTAGAGAGGTTTCTTAATTACTTAGGTAAAGAAATCTATTTTTAAGTGTTTCAGCGAGGAACTAAAGAAATTCGTTTCGGAAGAGGCGGTGTTATGGCAAATAAATTTGGATTGGATTTGTGAATTTTGACGAGGTTGCCGAAATAAAAACTACTACGAAGGTTAAATTTTATGGTCGTCTATTTAATAAGAGTACGAAGAAAAAGGCGTGGTGAAGAGGAAAATTGAAAATTTCTATTACAGTGGCGAATAAGGAACTTTAAGATGAGATTGGCCCGCCTAATTTAAGTCTCTCTTGGACCAGGACCAAAGTGGTTAATATGGTCTCCTCTCTGACGACGTACCATAAGCATGAGGTTCACGATTAGTAAAATTTCTAAAAATGAGAAAGCTAGGATAAGTGAAACTCTATATATACTTCCTCGAACAAAAAGAAGGCACAGTGAATAAGAAAACGGAAAATTTCCATTAGATAAGGGAATAAGGAACTTTAAAGTGAAAGTGTTTCACCTAATCTCAGTTCAGTATCAAATTGTCTACCGTGATTTTCTCTTTGAAGACGTTTGCTTGTCCTGTGAAACGGTCCGTGAAGGTTCACGGATAATATTGATCGTCTAAGGCGTGACACGATACAATTAAGCCGGAAGTTAATTGATCGTAGCGCCGAATACTCCGTGCAGCGTGTGCGCAACCTTGAACGCAACGTCCTCGCGGAATTCGTCGAAGCGTGTGACTGAAACGACGTCGTTCGAAGAAACAAGATGAAGAATGGACGGTCCTTAGAGCGTCGTTCCTCCTGGAATTAGATCCTACGAAAGACTCCGCGGAGAGAAGACGGAGTTCCGAGAGAGAAACGTGACTGCCATATGGTTGATGTTTACGCGAACCGGAGGGGCACACCGTGTTGATATACAAAGTGATTCCAAAAACTGGGACGGACTGTAGCTTTCCTACTGCGAAGATACTAAAAATTCATAAAGGGGAAAGTTGCGAATTCCCCGCGCGGGACCATTTTCTGATAACATGGTTCTATTTGTTTTATGCAACGGGTACAAGTTCGATATCCATTTGCACTTGCTTTTTGCATTGGACTATGCATTTGTTTACATAAATCGATACTACTCGACGTTTCGCGCATAAAACTGTTGATCTATGACCGTTGAAAATGCAATACTTTACGAGATATTTCGTATTTCATTCTGGGATATCATTTCACTACGACGTGTGTTTACATTAGAGATGAGCAAAGTGTGTGCTCAGAGAGGAACTGAAAATTTCAGCGTTAAACTCGATTCGCCTAACGTTGTCCAAAAGCTCTCAGGATACTAAACTAAACCTGGGTCCTTTCAAGAAAATGGCAATTTGTTCCTGCGGTCTTCGTTTCAACGTATCGTTTTTTATTTTTTTTTTTTTTTCTTTGAAAATCGCGAACAAAGATGCTGCGAGAATTCTCAAGAAGGTAGCGCGGCTTCAAGGCTCGGCCTTTCGACAAGCTGCGGCTTGGAATCATGTGGGACACGTATCAAGAAAATGGTACCACGTACTAGTCGTCGCCTGTAGGAGCGTATCTGTAAGAAATTGTGTCCACGTTGAGCACTGAACTTGCATCCTCGCTGATTCGGAACACATATTTCAGATATTTTTACCATATCGAGTCACGACTGAAAGAGAAACTCTGTAACGGGTCTCCCTGGTGTTGCACCTTAAAAACTACGTGATATTTTGGAATATTTTTTACAGAAAAGTATAAAGTACATCAATTCCAAACTGTGACTGTATATTAATTTATATTCGAAGTACATTCTCAAATTTGTCGAAGTAACGATATTCACTATACTTCGAGCTGTCGCAGATCAACCAGTCTCTGTTTTATCAATCGATTCGTCGTATTGTTTTGCTTCGTGAATTTTTTATTTCTTATTCTGTAAATGTTTTTCTCTCTCGGGCCAATATTGCGTGCAGCGAGAAATGAGGTACGGAGTGAAAAAATGGAACCAAAGAAGAAAATGAAAAGAGAAAATTAATCGATGGAAGTAAAAATAAGTGTACGTTCGATACGATGACGAGGGACAGCTAGATGCTGTTATTAACCTAACCTTGAGAATAATATTCTGACAATCATTTTTATTAACAACAAAGTATATTTCTTTACAGTTGAAGAAAATATAAATTCGATGATACTAATTTCTTTGATGGTTACTGCACTAGATTCCGTAGAATTAGTGACTCTATTTTTCTACACGATATGCTGCAGTAAATTACTTTCACGCAAAAGGACCTCCAAATTTCGAAAATAATCAATTTCCAAATACGAGCTACCTTGGAGAATATCATTTATCATTCCAGAAAATCCTGCAGTCGAGCTATAACAAACATTACTTCCCACGCTAGCATCGGTCAAAGCGTTCGTCACGATTCAAAGCGGTTGAAAATAGTCTCGAGCGTTCGATTGATTTATCACTCGGTCTATAAACGTACCCGTCGCTAGCCTAATCGACAGAATGACGAGACGTGGCCGTACATCTTCCTCGGTAGAGCCGTCTTTATCGCCGCAATATTCTCTTAGAAGTTTCGGCCGGAATAAGAATTTCCACGGCGTCGGACAGGAACATCCCACTTGTATATGAAATTCCTTTTGCGATCGTTCGATCGACGCTCGGCGTTCCACGCATTTTCTTCTGACCGCTGAGGCGATGAAAGCCGTGATCCTCGTTGAAAAGAGAGCCGAAAGTACAACTTCCTCGAGGAACGTTTCCATAAAGTTGTAGACAGAAAGGATCGGGCACGAAAGGGTTTCTAATATTTGCCGAGAAGCTCTTACGGGAGGATTCGATTTGATCGACCGCCTATTCCTGGATGAGGAAGACCGCAGCTTTCTCCTTTCTGTGAAACGCTTTTATTTCAGCGAACCTTGACACCGATGCCCCCGGGCGTAAAGTCGCTCTATTGGGGTAAATTCTATGTTTCCGAGAAAAATTGTATAGCTTTGATAGAAATTCTCGCAGCAATTTATTTAAAGTAAAAAAAAGAAAGTGGAAAGCTATAGATTTAGTGTTGGCAGCTCCAATTTCTACAAGAAATGATATCTATTATATAGGAGATATGGGTACGTTTGCTTATATTTAGTTTGCTAACATTTTGAGACAACTTTCTGTTATTTTAAATATTCAATAACATATACTGAAAGTTTGAAAGCACCCTTCCTATAGCTTCTTCGTAAACAATTTTAGAAAATACCTATTATGTTCGCGACCATTGCAGTGTTACGCCTTTTTAAGCAACGATATATCTAATTTAGAGAATCAAAGGGCGAACGAACGCGCGAGTGTGCATTGTCCGGAGTCTGTCAGCCGTGTTGCACGCGTGCACTCGGTAGCAATGGCGCGAAACCCGATGGCCCAGAAAGCCGATCATCCGTGCGTGATTCGGTGCGAATTTGTCGATTACTTCGACGAGGTCGCGAATTGACTGGTGCCGACGGTTCCCGCGTCGGATAAAATGTTTTATTTTTCAATTTGTTCCTCGGTCGAAGCGGTATTGCCAGCGCGCGGGTCTCGTTCGCAGCCTGCGGACCAGGAAACAAATTAATAAAAATTGCTGCGATCGAAGTTCCCGCTCCGTTTCGCCGGTGAAGGAGAAACATGGTCGCAATCACGGGTATCGATAAGACGCAATGTCCAATTTAAAATCATCCGTGGACTCGTTTATCTGTTTCCAATCTTGGACGACTTTCTGCGTTCTTCCTTTTTCCTTATATCACTGAACGTGATCGCGAGCAACGTCGAATTTTTACTGTTAATGTAATTATACGTTTTAATGGCAACAAATTAAAATTCCATGTACGCGTGTCTTTGATTGGCTATGAGTGTTCAATTGAAGAATATTAAAAAGAAAAGACGAAATGCAGTAGAATCACGTGACAATATGATAATGGTGTAATAAGTAATGAAATTTCTACCTTGCATCCAAGCAACGAAATTTGTTATTTGTGTATGATCTAATACTTGTTACGATGGTAATTTCATAATGGATGGAAGCCTGTTGCAAAATAACCTCAACGATATAAACTCGTGGTGTCAAGAGAGCTGGCTTTTATTCATCGTAGACAAATGTAATGTAATTAGGTGTGCGAGAAGGACAACCACATATATATTTCCCTGTAGAATTAACGACGTAACGGTGTACACAGTAAACTCAATGCGAGAACTGGGAGTTATTTACGGCTTCTCGTTCAATTTCAAAGAGCACCACAGTCACACTGTACGAAAGAGCTTTAGAATTCCAGGGTATATAAAATTCGTGAATTCTTTTATTCTTCACTTTTGGTGAACTATAAATTAAGTTTGTGTAGTATTAAACCACTGGCTTAACAACATTTATAGGTAGCTATAAAAGGAAAGTACGACTCATGTAATGTCAGAAGTAATAGACACAAATTTTTAAAATAATCAATTAAAGATTTGAAGAAGTAATGATCCTTCATTCTGCGATGAAATCTTCTTTTTATCGCGTGAAGATAGTACGGTTAAACGGTTCACTTCTTTAAAGAGACGGTCTATTCCACTAATGACCCTGTAAAGGTAAAAATGAGGTTTCTTCGAGTGGCTAGTATACAATACCTGCATACTAATTCGTTGCCAGTGGTAATAAGTTGCCCACAACATTTCTGGGATAGCCAATCGTGCCACGGTATAGCGGAGTACGGCAATCTCATTTCTCAGACTGATTTTTACGTAACAATCTTCGACATTAACACTTGACGGCCGCACTTCGGCGTCGTAACGGTAACATCGCGAACACGTTCTGTGAGCGGCCGTTAAATTGTTAATGACTTTGTTACTGTAACTACACAATAGGGACAACTATCCGCGACTCGTATACTGCTGCCATCGTTACGGAAAATCAGATCGTCAACAGCGCGTTTTATTCCAGTCGAATTTATTTCCCGACCGTCTGAAGAACATTATCAACGTTGACGGACGAGCTGGTCACGTCGGACGCGACCGCGGTCCAAATGCCGTGCTCGGATTGCCGCTTATAAATCGGCCTGGACAAAAACGTCGGTGAATGTGTCCCATTCGAGGCGCGTACGTGGCAATAAATCGGCAATAACGCGACGACGTTAAGTGCGATCGACGCAATAAACGCGGCAGATCGCGTAGCACGAAACTGCCGGCGCTACTTTACAGTCGTTCAGCGACGCAGAACGATTTCCCGTGTTCGATTCAAGACCACGTCTCCGCGGAGACAATAAATCCTGGCTCTATTTTCGCGGCCCAAGGATTACCAACCGTCAGCCAGTAAATCTCTAGACGATACAGCAATCCTCGTGGCAGCCGGAGAGCGCGTAGCGTGCTCCTAGAAGCCGACATGGAATCGTTTCGTCTTCGATCGTGTACAGTTCGGTCAGGCTTAGTGGCGTGGAACATGTAGGAGAACGAGTTAATTGATGGAGTTTATATATACAGAGTGTCCCGTAACTGGTGGTGCAAGCGAATGATTCTTCTTAAAAAATTGAATTGAATATGTAGAATAAAATCTTTTCGTATGACGCTTTATTTTCGAAAAGAATAAGTCGAGATTTCATTGTAGATCATGATATTATTAATTCATTAAAAAATAAAAAAAAAAAAAAAAAAAAAATCGGGAATTGGTCGCGAATGAACCCAGCAGAAAGCCTTGGGAGGCGAATAGGTCGCATAAATCGCGTTTCGCGAACCATAAACCATCGAATGAAAAGCAAAGGTCGTATCTATCGTTCGATCGAGGAAACTGGAGAGATGGCAGCGAATAGGCGTGGAAATTTAAATGCTGCGTTATATCGATGTGTTCCGGTCCCAACATGCAAACTATCCTGTCGCGCGAAGTCCTTGCATTTCCATCAGCTTAATTAAGGTGGCTAGCAGGGCAGCGGAATTGCGGCACAATTCCGCGGAGTCATTGCGTCGCTTTGTGACACCAAGAGAGACAGAGCGAGAGAAAAATAGAGCGAGAACGATGGTGGTCCTCGAACGTCTTGGCCGCTCGCGGCTTGCCTTTTAACCTAATTGTTGGATTACCAACCAAATGTCGCTGTATTTTAATATCGCTCGAAGGATCCAGATCGGCGTTTTGCGGGATCGCATTAATTCGAGCAATCTTTTAATTAAACGCCGTTCGGCGCGCACGACTGACCCTGGATGCTGAGAATAATACACAGGGTGAATCTTATAACAATCGTACGAATTTTTTGGAAAAATATATATGTGTAGTGTCCGCGCCTCCCATACCCAACAATAAGGAGTCAAATAAGAACACGAAACGTAGGCTACGGGATTGGTCTTGTAGGTAAAGCGGTCGATTGTGGATCCGAGGATCGTGGCTTCGAATCCCCGTGCCTTATTTTTCGTTAGACTCCTACATATGGTAGTTTAAGTAACTCGTATCATGGAAAAATCAACGTTTGGTAGTTGCTTCGTTCAGTGTCAGGAAATTTGTACAATTTTCTAACTAGACTGCGTTGGAATCGTCGTTTGTTTCTTTAGCGAAAGTAGAGAGAGCGAACCTATTTTTTAAAAAGAAACGAAAAATTCGCACTGTTTCAACGTCTCCATCGTTCCACGATTACCAGAGCTTTTCCCCTTTTATTGCCTCGCCGGTAGCGCACATCGCCTCGCTCACGGAGTCGTAGAACGTTACAAAGAGAATGAAATGGCCGGCGGGTGGCCGCGTCGCGCAAAGGGTCAGCGAGAGAAAAAAATACGAAAGAGGCACGGCCCGCGGCAATTACTCCTCGACGTAGTAAGTCGCTCGTCCATCGTCCATCTCCCAAGAGATTTAAAGCTGACGTTCTCCTAAGCTCAAACTATAGTTCCTAAGCTCGCCCCGTGACAGGCCAATCGAGCAGTTTCGTGTACACTTTCGCAAAATGAATTATTCATTTCCGTGGCTGCCGGGTAATATTCGCGACGCGCTGAGAGGATTTTGGGATTGTCGAAATGGGAGGAAGGTTGCTTGGAGCGAGTCACTTTGGTATTCGACTACTTAACAATTTTCAATTTATTTTCAACATAAAAAACTAGGTACATCGTGTCGCTGACTTTTAAAATAAAGTTACACACGATTGAACGTAAAGGCACAGAATTAAACTCCGGGGCTAATAAAACAGGGGATCGAGTCGAGAGTTCTAATGATTGTAATATTACGTAAAACGCTCACGTGAAACGAGCAGACTCGAAACTGTTAATTACGACATAATCCTCTTCCTACGACAAAGTAACGTGGCATTGGAAAATGAGTAACACGGAATTCCCTCGCGTTCGAAATTCCGTCCCGATAACTGGGAGCGTGACTATTCCCAGCGGGTCGTTGCAAGGTGAAAAAGGCCATCTCTTAATTAATCTCGTAATTAAGTTTCATTGATATTACAACATCGGGCGCGCGGTGCAAAAGCGAGCAAGTACATTAACGGATTCGCGAGCCGATTACGCCCACGTCGAGAGAAAAACCGAGTTGACGAACTGGCTGCCAACCGGCTGTAAGAACCCGCCAATAGAGAGCTTCGGCGTTGCTTGTGTATGCGGCCTAAAGTGCAGCCCACCTGTTGCTAGGCCTATATCGTCGGATCTCTCACATTTTCAGCGTCCTACTCGAATCTTTCCCGTTCCACGGTTAAACGGGCTCGCTATGCTTTATTTCCGGCCACGAAGGATCGAATTATCCAACTAAACGATCATCTCGCTTCCGACAGATTCCAATGATTCGGGGTTCGATTTCATCGATGAAAGCGCTCGTCAGGAAAAATGAATTTCCCGTCGGGACAGTAGCGATCATTAGAGAAACGGTATTACCGTTGCGTTATGGTTGGACGGGGCGGAGAGAATTTTTTTGAAATATATAAAAAGGAACATTGTTTACAATAGTTTTCTCAAACTTTATACAGTCGATTGTAGATATTCCAAAAAGAAATATATTTCTTTTTCATAAAGAAATATTATTATACCCAAGTTCCACTTGCAACACTCTTGATCTTTTGAATATTTTTAATCATAGTACTATCTCATAAACAGCAGCTTCGTTAAGAGCACGGACAGCTATACGACTACCAGTCGTCTGTAATTTCAGCCATAATTAATTATGGAAATTTCTCGGCCAATGTGGTTCTCTCGAATGAAACTTGGTTGAAACTCTAGTATGAATCATCGATCCAGGATTATCCTCGAATCCAGTTAACGTGCTTCGTCGGCATCGAGACAAAGCGTACTCCAAATGTTTATGTTCCACGGACTTGCGGCAGTTCCGTCACTCAAGCGGTTGTAAATTGATGGACCCAGGATTGTCCGCCCTCTGAATATATACCGACCCCCACGGCGAAGTTAGACGTAATATTTGCTCTCCGCTTTACCTCCGGCCACGTCGGAGCTCCTCGTTCGCCTCTCCAGCACGGCCTTTCCAGAAAACGGAAATAAGAGTTTCACAGAAAATTGTAAATCAGCTTCGAACGACCCAAGTTCTTCGCCAAGTTTTTCTACTTTCTCTTGGGAAGGAATCAATATATAAATGAAATCCCGCGGGTTTGCTTTTAGGTTCACCTTCTTTGGTTACGGTAGCAACATCAAATTAGGCAATAAAACTTTTTCATCGCGATGGTGTATTCGTAATTCGTTCCGTTTCGATCTGACTCCAGGATTTTCATCATTAAATAGAAAAAAAATATGCATGGAACTTTTGACAGGTGACGTTTATTTTTTTTCACTTTTGTTCGAAAACAGAACATTGTGCAATGGTAACATGCATGCAGCCAAATAGTAAAAACAATCCAATCCAATTGTGGGTGTACAATTCGATTTAAAAGTCCGGTATCGAATTTTAAACTTGGGTCATTTAATACCGAACCGCGAACCTTCACAGAAACGTCTCAAGAAAAACATACTTTCTTTGAACGAGGTATACCATTTTCGAAACGATTGAACTCTTTGTCGTTGAAGAAGTAGCTGGAAGCTTTCTATGGAATTGCTTGGGTAGTTTTGGCCAGTTCTTAAAACTTTATTCGTTTGAAAAGACTCCGAAAGAGCCACGAGGACCAACGAAAGATCATTAAACGTCCTAATCGCGGTGTCGTTAGTCGAACTACGGTGCTTGAGCTTTGATTTCGAAAGGCTTTGGAAATGAACCTACTTACGTGTTTGAGGAGCACTTGGGCGATTTTACCTAGCGTGTCGTTTGCCTGACTCAATTTTCCAAACGACTTCTCAAGGTATAACCACCATTAGTTTGCTTAAAATATAACCAAATCTTCAGATGAGAAGTTTCTTTGGAATTACATTTCAAAATGTCTGCTCATTAAATATCGAAGTCGAATTATGTGCAGTAAACTAAGAAAAAATCCTTTTATACAGAATTTTTAGATTGAAATATTGCTTTCAAATTTATCTAAATTTTATTATACTTGTCAATTGACTTGATATCATTTTACAGAATTATTTCAAATAATTACGAAATAAAATGACGCGAAATTTAAAATAATCAGCAAAGAGTTTTCGTGATGGTTACGTGTTACCGATGTACGCTTATGCTAAAATGAAAGAGACCGAATTAGAAACGTGACACGTTAAGATAAAGGGTCGTTGCGAGGACTCGCACTTTAATTTCCGAAAACGCGAACTCAAGGGCTGCATGGTTAAATCTCATTTGCCGCGGAGTATTTGTAACGAAGTTTCAGCGAGTTATCAAGCATCCATAGCGAGAATCCAGGGAATGGAGACGGTTGCTATGGGTAACCGGTCGCACGTGTCGACTACGTGATCGCGTTCGATTATACGAAATACCTTGTAGTCACGCGCACATACGTGCCTCCTGCCTTTACCTTTGGAAAAGTTTCGCATTGCGCGCCATCAAAGAGATTATCAAACAACTTTCATACGCTCCGTTCAGAAAATCTCGATAACCGGGAACGGGGATCGTTTTCCAACGGGAACGAAGTTGGATGAATTACGCGAGGTGGAGCTTTGGCGATGGAGTCGGGTAAGTTTTCAACCCGCGTCGTTGTATGCGAAAATTGCAAACAAAAGGGGAAAAGTAAACGTAGCTATAATGCTCATCAAGGAAATTATTTTCGTTTAATACGAATTTACATCAATGGTGAAACGATAAAAATTCATCGACGTGATTCGTGTGTGCCGATGGCGGTGCCGGGAGTGTAAATAATTGCGGTCGCGTGCCTCGATGAAAGTTACCTGGATTTTGATGTGCGCGTCCTTTCGCGAGCCGGTCACGAAAACCAATCTGGCTGGAATAAGCTGTTCCGCCGTTGTAGAAACAAAACGGGACCACTCGAGGAAATATCAATCGCGCGTCGTGGACGGGAAGGGACGGGCTTTTCACCGATTACACGGATCCACTCGAGGCGAGAGCTTGCACAGTCGGTCGAGCGGTTTCAAGGAGACGAGAAAAATGGGTGTTTGAGAGGGAAACGAGTGCGTCGAAATTACCCCAGCAGCTGCTATTCCTCGACCTACTGCGTAACGTCCTTCGGGTTCTGTTGCAAGTTTTGTCCTATTTACCAATTTTCCGTTCTATCAGTTCTATCGGGCTCTAATCGATTCTGTAGGGGATCGTTCCACCCCATAAATATGAAAACGGGCCGATATAAAAAAATACGTGTATCTTATTTTTCGGCCCTTTAAAGCACATCTAAAAATCAAAACAATCGGAGGAGGATACCTACATAGCTTTCCTTATACGTATCTCAAGTAGATTCCTCGTTTCTGAATTCAATTATAGACTTAAATTTTGAAAATAGTTAATGTTGCGCACAATAGGTCCTCCCGGATAGAACGTACCAATTCGATTAGGAGAAGTGCCGCGTTTGCACGCGGAACCATTAATTGGAACGCGCGATACGTCGGCCAGCGACAATGACAATTAAACACCGGTAGAAAGTCCAAGTTGCTTCGAGCCCGTTGCGCAAACGACTCGCCGTTTCAATTGTATCGATCCCTCGGGGGAAATCCGCAGCTTCCTCGAGCCAGTCGAGCTTCTGTCACGTTCAGAAAAAGGAAACTCCGCGACACTGTATCGGCCGTGAAACACTTTACAATGGACGCCGGCGTTATTGTCGACCGTATCGCGTTTCCCGACCGGGTAATTGATATTGACAATCGGCTGATCTTTTGCGCCTTGCCGAGCGTAACGGTTGCTGCACGTTCGAGATCCTTTTTGTGCGTCGTAACTTCTTATTCGTCGTTATCTCGTTCGAATCGAACTCTGAAATCGCATTCATATTAATTGATCAGTGGTTAATAGGATAAGTAAATCCTTAAAGGAATACGCAGCCTTCTGGTATTAAAAGCTCTCCTACTCGTGAATTAGACGTTAGGCCCCCGAGTATTCGTACATTTAACGCGATCGGTATAACACGAACGTGTACAATATTCCTTGTGATTAAACTGCTAATTTTATATGAATAATATAATATTATACAAATTATACAATGTATATATTTTCGCAAAATAAAATATTAAGACATCTTGTACGTGGACATCACATTACCATAAACGTATAAAATCCGCAGTCTACTTATGATTCCAATTTTCATCCGAAACACGTCGTTTTCTTTTCTAGAAATATCGCGGTTCCTCGACCGTGACGCGATTTCCTTCACACTTTCCGCGTCCACGGAGGCAGAATTATTTCCACGGTGTGAATATATTCGAAGATCCCTTGCGTCGAATCAGGGACCCGTGAAGAGTCAAAATTCCTCGGAGATTCTCGGGAAAGCAGGGAAACGGAAATGCGAGGCACGGGAAACCTATCCTGAGACGTTCCTGTAGCCTGGAGCGTGAGGTGGAAGTTCCACGCGACCCCTGACATTACCTGCCCTACATAAATGACCCAGATCCCCATGACTCCGTTCTTGCAATTTCCACTGGACAATAGCGCGATCCAATAACGACGGTATAACGCCGTGCTCGATGGGGATCGTCCGATTCGCGCAAATCGCTAACGATTCGACGATAATAACTCTACCGAGATGCGTGCCGAAGGATTGAAAGCCCTAATGGGAACCATCGAGGCACTATGGCGGGTTGAAAAGAGCGAAGGTGGAAGGGGAGGAGAAATGGCTCTTAAAGAACTGGTTGGATTTGATTGTACTTGAAAGCTTTAATTGGAACCATGGAGGCACTATGGCGAGTTGAAAAGAGCGAAGGTGGAAGGGGAGGAGGAGAAGCTCTTAAAGAATTGGTTGGATTTGTGCTTGGACTCGGTAGTTGGTTGGGCATCGTGTACATAAAAATCGGTCGCTGACCCCTTCGGTGGCGAGTACGAAAGGTCCTGTCGTACCTCCGAATCGTTTCAACGATGCAGTTGGTCTTGTTTTCAACGGAACACCCCGTAGATCGATTCCCAGGGCGATCGTCACGTGTTGAACGACAGAGCTTTCGCTCTAAGTCCAAAGTAAGCGCATCCGCAACGACCCAGTCTTAGGCGAGCGAGGTTTAACAGCTGGGGGAATAAACATGGCAAGAAAATTCAGAGCCACTTGAGTTTATGCGCGCACAAGCAAAACGAGCAACTTGGATAAATAAGACCGAGAATCTCGGCTGGGGCATAAAGCTCTTTCGGGCTCGTAAAGACAGATACAGGAAGGATACGGCACGGTACTGCGCTCTTCGGTTTAATCCCGTCCCAGCGAACGGTTTATCAGCCTGAAATGCTCGGAACTCTGTAAACAAAAGCAACCTCGTGCTCGTTCGGTCTCCGTTCAGTATTTCCCTTTACCATCGAGTCGCGTTTCTTCGATCTGGTCATGTCTCTGGAGGAGACGATCCACGAGAAGCTTGTGATTCGTGAAATCAATATTCTTTTTTACTCAATAATACACTTGCCTGCATAAATTGAATACGCAACCTTGAACGGTCTATTTGCAAGTTATTATTAATAGTATTATATAAATACTTGGTTGCAAATAGACTATTCAAGGCAACTTAATAAACTCCTTCTCAACTCTTCGATTCTTTATTTCGAGCATACGTAATAAAAGAAAATTTCTTTAACTCCCGGTTATGAACATTTTTATAGCGGAATAATGATTTGTCATTCCGACAAATTCTACGTGCAAGCCGCACTGACTTCTACTCTAATTATGTCATAATTCTAAATTGCACCACTTTTAATCCTAACCCGTTCCATTCGAAACAATCAGGCTCCGCGTTACTAGTCAATTTCGAATTCAGATCAGATCTCAAAATTGTACAGTGTTAAAAATAAAATCGAATAAATATCCTCCTCGGTTGTAACAAGGTGTCCCGTGACAACGCATGCGCGAAATGGAAAATTTTCCTTTTCCTTGGACGCCAGGCCACAGAAACCGAAACAGGACACGTTCGTAATAGGAAGGAGTCCCTTTCCTTTTGTCTCCTTTCGAACCCCTCGTCCTATTGACCCGTCGAACGAGATTTCGTTGCCTGCTTCTCCGTGGAAACGCGTGAAAATTTCACGGTCGCGCGTGCCCTCGTGTATCTTGCCTCGGTTTTCCATTGAAACGGCATCCCACGGTTTCCATGGTGATTCCCGGATATGAAGCGGCTCGTAAAATCAATGGAACGAAGTCAAGCCACCGACAGTAGTCGGGCGGAAGTAATTACGGCATCGGGAACAACCAATCCACGCCATCAATTGCAAGAGGTGTTCCGGAAAAAATTAGGCCGTTGAGACGGGGAGGGACGGCGATCACTAGCAGTTTCAAACATAGTCATTCCTCTATCGGTATTGCGATTCATAGGGCTGAGGCTATCAGTTGAGAATGGATTGGCCATCTCCGAATCTTTAAAGGCCTTAATGGAGCTTACTCCGCGTACCTGATGGTCACCTTTTTTGCGGGGAGGCCCAGAACACTTTCGGCGGTGCAAGAAAGGTATCAGCTTTTTCCCCTTTTACCGCGACTGAATAGATTGGGCCTTGATCGACGCTGTTTTTCTAGTTCAGTCGTATTCGGTCCTGTTTTGGCGGTGGATGTGAGCTGTATAAATTTTCCTGTACAATAAAGTATTTTCACCCGCGAGCGTGGAGTCCGTATATTGCATGCAAACCTACTTTATCCTGAACAAGGGGGTTCTCGTTGCTACGTCCCGGCAACCTTCACCTGTGTATTCGTATTCTTTTTATTTTTGAAAACGATATCCGGTGGCGGTAGTTGATGAAGCAATCAATCCTTCGACCCATGGATCATCGACGAGCCAAATAGATGCTGGTCTTGTATCGCCGTAAGCGCAAGCGATACTTTATCGGACTCGGTTAATTAATATCCTGTGTAATCACGCTATTTATCTAGCTAGAACTCCTATGTTGAACGATATCCAAAAAGTTTCTCTTTAATAACATTTAATATATCCTATTTGTATCGTATTTTTATTGCTATGAACTACTGTTTCTCCAAATAATTTCTATCAATCGAGAGTAAAACATTGTGAAATAAAGACAATAAAGTTCCTACCGTTATCGTTATATCGAAATCATAGAATCCCAAAGCCTCTCCCTGACGATCATCTATCGATAAAGATTCCATAAAACGTCAGCCAGGAAATAAATCACACAAACTTAACCCTTCGCACTCGAACTTTCCCTTGGCTGCAGGCTAAAGGTTAAACGCCAAGCTCTGTCGGTGCCCGTGAGAAGCACTCGCAGTTAAAGCAAAGGGTTAAAGTCATCGTTTGAGGTAGCAGAACACCCGAGTGACTCGCCGTAAAAGCGAGTAAACCGTTGAACCGACGTCCAGCGTTACAAATTTCTCCCCGATACTTTCGAACGGTATCCATAAACTGCTTGACTCTCAGGAAATTGCAAAGGAGCATCGATTTTTCGAAAGATTAAAGGTGGCGTTCCACTTTAACCGGCGCAACGCTCGTCGATCGTCGTCGGCGACAACGGAGCTAACTCGTCGGATATTTATCGAGCGTGTGCCGTTGGCTGAACTCTCGAGCTCCCTTTTTTTTTTTCCAACAGCGGAACAAGGTCGCTGTTTCAAACGAACGTCTACTTTTTATTCCCTTTCTTTCTCTACGTACGTCGACGAGTCGCTCACCGTTTACAGTCTCCGGGACAGATAAAAGCGCGATTTTACATTTTAATCTCGGCCAGCCCGCACGACGAGCGGAGGGGGAAAGGGGAAAGGGGAGCGAGGGCCGTGGGGAGGAGGACGCTTTGAAAGTAAATTGGCGTCCCTGTTGATCGCTACATTCATCGGCAATCGCGCGCGAAGCTGAATAATGATCCGCCGACGGGGAAATTCCAATCCTGGGGGGCGGGGGGGGGGGGAGGGGGGAGGGGAGGGTTAATCAAGATACACCCCGAGAGAGCGATCCCTTTCCCCCTTTCGATACAGAGCGTCGGAGCGAACAGCCGGGGACACGGGACTTTTTATGAGAAGCCTCCCCTAGCTAGGAATGGGTACCCGCGACACGCGTAGCGGACCAACGGGTACCAACGAGGTGCTTTGTCCGACAAAGAACCCGTCATACCTTGCGTGTCCGCGTCGACGCGCTCTCTCGAAAGCTCCTATCGTCATCGAACGCCTTCTGTACAAGGTGTCCCAGCTGAAGAGGGACACCTAAGTATCCTCCTTATTTTTAATGATATTCCAGAGTGTCAGAAAGGAGCGCCGCTTCGCATACGTAACAGTTTGATTAACTAATTGTTTAACTAGTTCGTCTAACTTCATATTCAGCGTACAATAAGGACCGAATAAGTAAAAAATTCGTCGCGTGTCCTTATCGTACCCTTGGTTGCTTTCATCGGAAACGAACGGGTACGATATTTCCCTTTGAATTTATGGTGATCCGCGCGACAACGCTCGGCATTCGTATGCATGCGGTCTAGTATAATGGACAATGCAGCATCGCGCGTACAAGCCTCGCTTTCAAGTGGAACACGCGTGCGCGCAATGGCTGCTACCAACCCCCCAACTACATACCAACACTAACTACGGGGCCAAGGTTCGCGGTTTACCCAATTACAGCGAATACGAGGGAAATGAAGAGCGGAAATAGCGAACGCGCGGGAAACACCCGTCCCTCATTTCCCTGTTGCTTTGCGTGCCAAAGGGTGGAATCCCTCGACGTTGTCGTGCGTCGCTTTATCGGTAACAAAATACGTATAAACTGCTCGCGGAATAAACTTTTTCACGTCGCAAGAGAGGAGAGTTTAAGGGGAGATTTCACTTGCCTCGATGGATCGAATAAGGACGAGTAAACACAGTAAAAATTAATATAACCGAGGAAATTGAATAAATTCGAACGACGCTGAAAATAAAAATCAAACAAAATTGAAGAAAACTGATATAAACAGAGAAAAATGGAATAGCAGTAATAAAGATTCGATAAAACTGAGCAAAAGTTTATGGTAAATGGAAATATGGGGTAATGTATAGAATAATATACACGTTGTACCGCTTCGAACAGCACGCATCAATCTTTCGTATTTTCATTTAAGTTTCAATCCTTGTTTTATACCCGTGAAAGTATAAATTTTCGTAAAAGTCCGCAGTTTACCGACAACTAATAACCATTTAGTTGCTTCCACACGTGTTGGCGTCCGGCGCGAAATTATACTCGTTGCTTCGCAAAGTTACTCCTACGAGAAATGCGAGCTTGCAAGGGTTGTGACGCGGTTACGAAAACAATAGTTGGTGGAATGATACTTTGCTCCGGTGGAATTATGTGGTAGAATTGTTTTCGGTGGGCTGCGATCACTTTCGGAACGATTTGATCCGGGTCGACCCTTGCGTACGTTTCCACCCTCGAGGTCGAACGTCATTTCGAGGAGCAACAGTTGGTACTGTCAGCTTTCACTCGCATGCGAGCTGGAAATTCCAGCTCCAATAATTATGGGATTGACTGTACACGTCTGACATTCTGAAATAAAGAATTTTTAATTAGACTTTTTGTCTGTTGAGCCTTTTCCAAAAGGGGCTTTGGGTTTTTTATTGAGTAATAAAATACGTCTGTCAAAGTAGCCATACTTAAGAAATAAACTCTCAAAGTCGCTTTTGGAGATCCTTAAAAAACCTATCAAAAAGTATTACTACTTTTAATTGTAAGATAACCGATAGCAGTTGATTTTCATTCATAACGATAATTCAATACAAATCGAAGGATTTTCAATTTAACTGCTCGAACAGAAAACTATTGGTCTCTGCTTATTTTTACACTTCCAGTTTCCTGTATCCACTAAAATGTCACTAATTCCTTATGTATTATTGAACATTTTTCAGCTCACTTGTAAATATTTGAAGAGCACCCAACCATAAAAGTTGAAAAAATGTTGTACGTTATGGTATAGACTAATCAACACAATAAAATGTATCAATACACTTATTATCATTCCTCAGGATACCAAACGAATATAATTTTAACCATTCCGCATGCTAACACCACTTAATCATTTCCTGTTTCTATCACGCATTCGTTCATACTATTCTCTCATGCAATTCTGTCTCTACCTGTCTGTATAACATTCTTTCTTGTGTTTCTATTGCACAGGCGCATCGCGGGCCGGCAGTCGTGCAGGTACAAATTTTCACGCAAAATTCCAGATTCTCTGCACAAAGACACCTTAGGCGTCTCTAGTTTAGATTGTTTTCAGCTCGAATGTGACCTTACGCTAGATGAGTAGCACTTAGTTTCTTTTCTATTCAGTAGGTTCGCAGAACGTGCGCAGCCATGTTTCGCTGACAGTAGAGCGAAACGAAGCTTGTTAGAGTACCAATTCGCCGATTTAGTCATCCACGCGTTCGTGAACGGAATTTCTCACCGATAAATCGCTTCAAATTTACACCTAGCGATTGCTGCAACACTGAATGCGTAGTAACGTGTTGCGATTACTTTTTATTCGAGATATCAAGATATTATCCAACTCGTAAAATTTGACGATTTCAACAGAATATAAGATCTTACGAGTATCGCCGTATTATCCGTTGCAAACGTTTCTAGAACGTTGAGAAATTTAAATGTACTCGTGATTTCCGCTCCGAATCGCCAATGTGCATTTTGTTGGATTTTAACATTCATTTTAACATTCGCGACGTGTATCCAGCATGCAGCGACGGGCAAAGTTCTTAATTATACTCTATCGTTTGTTCCTCGATAAAACAGTAAATGTAAAATATGTATAATATTCATTTGATAAAGGAATTTGCATACACGAAGCTTATGAATCTTATTGGTCGTTCTGAGAAACTCTATACGATAATGTATGTGTATGTAAGAAAAATTGAATTATAAATAACGACCAATCATAGTTAGAATATTTTGCAATGTATAAACAGAACGTCACGAATAGATAGTGGTTTACCACATTCGTAATTTAATTGATAAATGATTTTGCCCATCTCTGCCAGCATGTAAACTCGATGATGCATGAAAATACTTCAGCATGTGTCGTTTATGTTGCGATTCACCAACGTTTCACTATAGTTTCACGAGAAAGCCCTTCTAGTGCGCTGCAACAGTCACCGTGAAAGCTAACATTCTATTTGTAACGTGTGTACCTTTTTCTTTTGTAGGTAAGTGACAACCTCACTCGACGATCCTGCTATCCGGTCGGTAAGTTAGCTTTTCTCATTTTAAGAAGCTTCGCAACCCCAATGGAAAGCTCTGCGCTTTCGTAGTCGGTACGACAGAACTTCACAAAAGCTCCGTCCGACCAAGAACGGTCGCGGTCGGTACATTACTCGACTCGTACTACTTGCACCGCATTTATCGCTAGGTCTCCACTAAATGCGTTGCATTTCGCTCAGCTTCGAGACATTTTTATCGACGATACGTTCACCAACCGTGCGTGATGGTAATTACAGACGAGGTACAAGGTAGACCTAACATTTGACGAGGGTTTATGTCTCGTAAATGGAAGTACCGACACCGTGAAAAATCAATTTCGTTGCCCTCTCTGCGTTCAACGTTAGAACTATCAATGGTCAAGGCATATATATTACACATACTGCTATATCTTGTACATTAAAAGGGGGAGTAGCGAAACAATTTATCAATATAATTGGTACCCCATTTCGATAATTGTCGCTAGAAATTGCACCAGAATTAATAATTGAGTGCCTTTTAAAAGAAGTTCGAAATACTTTCGTCAATTCGATTGGCTTGGTAGTTTTAAGGTTTAGATCGATTATTCTCGGAATTTTGTTCAGACATCGACCATTTTCAACCGCAATTATTACCGTTTAATTATCGTTTTTAGATTCATTAACAAATTAGGTCTATCTTATACCTAGTCTGACGTACCATATCGAAGCATGCACATTGATTTACAATACATAGGAACTAATCAAAATAACAGTAAAAAAAAAAAAGAATTGTAGCCATATATGAGACATAAAAATGTAGGTCAGTTAATCTAACTGAAAGTATCGAAAAATGCCTACATCGACAAGTGAATTTCCAATTACCAAATAGAGATTGTCTGGTTATTCTGTACTTGCTTCGTATCCAATCGACTCGACAATACTGGATTCGTTCCTTTCTCAGAAATTTTCTATGGATAATTGAACAGCCTCATCGAACTCGGCTATCGGCAGCCGCAGTTATACAAATAACTGCTACGTTGTCGACGCGAGTCAGTGATATCCTATTACACGTCGAGTCGATGAAGTATTAAAAAGAACTTCGAAAAATCGATACACCGATCGCTAGTAAAGCGTGCGAAAGCAGGGAAGCAATTCAGGTTCAGGTGTACATTCTTTTATTTCATGCGGAACTTGAACGTAATCTTTGCAGAAAGAAATGTCGAAGAATTATAGAGAATTGGTACATAATCTACAGGAATAATGCATTATAACTCTTGAATTTGTGTTACAACTGTCGCGATTAAACCGGAATTTAGATATCAATTTACAAACTTGAATATATGCAAAAGTATTATGAATGTTCCCTCGAGTAGAAGTATCGAGTTTTAATAACAAAACAACAGTTTTAATAAATATTAAGAATTTCGATCAATTTAAGGGGTAGAAGAACAGAAAAACTATCTGTGTTGAATAAAAGCAAGCAACTCGAGGCGTGCAATCTCTTAAAGCACGACCCTGTCGACGTTAAAAAGGTTTCGATGAACGGCCACGGGTCTCGCGTGCCGTGTTAGATAATGTCGCGCGACATAAATCAACGGTCGGTGATCCTTTTCCAGCTTTCTTATCGCGGAGTTACATCCAGGGACGAGTTCGCAGCTGGGATCTCGTTGGGAAAAGTACGTTCCCAAGGAGCGCAGAGTCCGGAGAGAGCCGTTATTCCCCTCGCAGCTGGAGCGACGACGTTATTGGAAAGCTGAGCGTTCAGCATGCATAGAATTTCCGAGGGTGTCGTTCGAACGGCCAATTAGAATTCGCGTGGAATTTCTACCGTTTACTCCGCGTTGGGATTGCATACGAGTTGCACAGAGTGTTCCCCATCCGAAGATCTATAGATTTCCTCGCTTCGTCGTGCTCCGAAACGTTAGTGGGGAATCTGCTAAGATTCGGATCTTCGGTCCATACTATTTCGCCCTTTCCTATACTATAGTGGTACCAAGCATGCATTCCAGTTACTTTTTGTACGAAACAGGATCGCGATCAGTCGAGCGGATGGATTCTGATCGTCTTCAAATAATTTTGAAACTTAAAAAAACATAGAAAAATACAATTCCTCAGTTGTCAAGGTTATACGTGATAATAATTACCAATTTCTAACCCGTCAAACAAATCAATGATGGAACATAATTTCAGAGAAGCGAGAAAAAAAAAAGTAACGAATACCTGGAAAGCGACGATATTGCATCGAGAGTTTCTATATCAATTTAGGCATATTTTATGAGAGTTGGGTATAAAATAGTCGAGTGGCCCCCAGAGAGCGTTCTCAAGAGAAACTTTGATGTTGAAGTGGTGAAGTAACAATATAAAAATTCGAAGAAAACTGTGCCCTGAGAGGGAAGTTGATTACATATTCCGTGTTAGAGGTGCTTTTATAGAAGACGTTACCTTCGAGCGGTCTTATACTCAACGAGTTCCTCCTGGCTCTGACATCACGTGATTGAGAGACCGATTACCCTTGACTCCACTTGGCGAAAATGAGGACAGGGGCCATTTTTCATCCCACCTTGTACAGGATTCGTACAGCTGCTCCATGGTGAATATTAATGTATCGATCGTCGGCTAAGAAACTGGCGCAAAAATTAACGAAAAATTTGTCCCGCGTGCTTTCACAAATAGTGAGAAAGATAATGTAGGTAGAGATTAAAACAACACTTCTCAATGAATGTGATAACTATGTGAAATCGATAATCGTAGATAAACTTGTATGTCTCGAATGAGTTATAATTGAATAACTGTGATTATAATCAGGACAAACTGTTAATATATGAGAGTTATGAGCACTTCGCATGCTTCAATATGTTCCACAGCACTTATGTTTTGTTAAAAACGTAATCCTAAAAGCCGTTCTCTTCGAAGCTCTTTGGAATAACCACGCTGTTTGCATCATTTCTGACACCCCGTATCTTCGTGTGGCCAAAACTGTATCACCCGTTAGTTCTGGGTAGGAGAAAGCTTTCCGAAATTTTATTTTCTTTGATAACTAGGTCGACCCGAGCTTTACAATCCATCGAAAGAGTTCGCAATACCGCCGGTATAGCGAATTTTAATACCTTTCGCGGATCGTTTGAGAAATCGTAAAAACGCCTCCACTTTCGATATCGTCCTTGATTTAAAAAAAAAATACGAAAGAGCGTGGGGTAGAATGAATTAAAAAATTAGCGATAACGTGACATCACTCCCACCGTCTGTATTTTTTTTTTCTTCGAACACGCTTATACAAACGAGCGGACGTTTAAATTGTAATAGCATTTCGCGACTAATTTATGGGAGAAGTTGTCAACGAAAGTTGCTCCGTCGGAGAGCCGCCCACGCGTTATGAAAACGTAACGAGTGCATCCTCGCGACGGTTCGTAAATGACTACTGAAACTTTAATTACAATCCCGCGATTTACATATACACGGCGAGTCGATTAGTCTCTTCGAAGCGTTCGTGATGGATTTTCGTATAATCGTTCGTTTTCGTATATTTTAGCTTTTTGTTTAAGGTCTTTGTTGTACCGTAACAAAGCGAGGCACCGAACAAAAGAAAAGGAGAATAAAAGAGAAAATATATGTGTACATTTTAAGAGACACATTTACGATGTTCCGATCTTCGGGCTGGAGGAATTTTTAAATTTTGTAGCAATAAATGATTTCACAATAGACTTTCAAACGAAGGTAATATCTTTGCCACGTAATAGTTTGATAGAATTTCAAGTATTAACACCGTGGAGGAACGAAGTGTTATTAAGATATGTTAGGATACAAAAGTTTGTATTCATACACATTCCATGGCAGGTAGAATAGTACTGTTATTGGTCAGACAAGCAAGATGGATAGAAAATACATACTATACATATATAATTTGATATTGCTTAATCGTACAGTATTATTAGACACGTATTGGTAACAACCACCTCGTGCAAAATATGTGTGAAATATTTTATCACAGAATATATGAAACAATATTATATATATTCTATTCAACTTGCCTATTCAGTGCAAATATTATTTTGAGATATATATTTTTTATTTTATACATTGTGATTAATACGTGTCTAATAATACGATTTAACAATGTTCAAATTAATGAATTAATTGAATTCAAACACAATTCGATAAAATTGTGAATATTTGCGAAGTTCGCGAACACAGTGGAAGTTTCCGTACGCGTCCAGCAGATGAAACGAACGCAACGGAAACCCTGATAAATTGTTTGACATTTACGTGGTTTCGCCTCGTTTTTCCCGCGCCATTGTCGGGGAAAAAGGGAATCGAGAGATATTCCGTTCCGCATCGGGGAATAATGGCATTGGAAAGCTTCGCGGCTCTTGGAAGTCGTTTGTGTAATGCTCGTCAAGTGAACGCGCCGGTGGCACCTGTCAATAGTTTCAAGAGGAAGTTTCACAAAAGCCTCAGCATCCCTGGAAGACAGTCAGCGCGTCCGTCGGCGCTGCCTGCTCTTCGACAGTCGATACAACGATTTTGTATACACTCTTTCCCTCTCGCCGTGACGCGCTTTGTAAACGAGCCTCGGAATCGCCAGAGAAAGCCGTTCGCCATGACATCATTCTCGCTACTGACAAGACACTGGGCTTAGGTATCGAACAGATGTCGAAATAAGCAAGCGTTTGTATTAGCAAGATTACTCGGTGACGTTTCACGTAGCGGCGATTCAATGCGAGCAGTC
Organism: Hylaeus anthracinus; assembly: GCF_026225885.1. Classification (NCBI taxonomy): domain Eukaryota; kingdom Metazoa; phylum Arthropoda; class Insecta; order Hymenoptera; family Colletidae; genus Hylaeus; species Hylaeus anthracinus. The sequence goes on from NW_026533254.1 coordinate 14,710,197, forward strand.
GAGTACCGTTTATTTTGAGACGAGGATGAAAGCAAGGTCCACTTTTTGAAAAATCCTAAATTTAAAACCTTTGCGCTTCGCACCATCTCGTTGCAAAATGTGCTAGCAGGAATCGGAATTCATTAAATAGTCTAACTTTCAAAGCATCCTTCAAAAGAGACTTCAGAATTTTGTTTCTTAGTATATCGTAATATATGCTTATCGAATATGTTCAATTGGTATATTTTACATAAAGTACACGTGATTGTAATTAAACACAATTTATGGCATAAACAGGCATATTTTATGATTAAACACAAAACCGTGAAGCCTCGAAACGGATAAAAATGAAAGGCTACCACTTCAAGGCTAATCAACACACTCCAAGCCTCTCTATCGATGTACTCAAACACTCGGTCTCATCGTCAGTTTTCATTTAGCAGCCGAGGGAGTTTCCACGAGCTTCTGTATCGCGTAGCTCGGTCAAAAAACGCACCACGGCGTTTAGCGACGTTTTAATTAGAACGAGCGCCGTTAAATGCTCGAACTCCCCTCGCGGGCTCCCTGAATTTTAAGACGCCATAATTCTCGAGAGCGTCGGATCCTTAGTCATACGCGATCCCTCCCCCCCCCCTCAGCTCCCCCCCCCCAGCTTACGCGGAAGATTTACTCGAGGACGGGCCGTGTCGTTGATTAGTAACAGTAATTAAACTTGGCAAGGGCACGGGGAGAAATTATAAAGCTACAAATATCGCAACCTCGCTCCACGAAACTACCCACCGAAGCGTCCTCGAGTTTCACAGTTTCTCTTTCGTACTCGGCTTCTTCAACTTTTTAATTACTCCCGAATTTTCGGTTGATCCAGCGACGGCCGCGAAACGCGTGGAACGGGTCTCTTTAACGAATCGCATGCAACCGCAACGACCATGACTGCACGCGTGACGGGCGAGAAAGGACGCAGTGACTGTCGGTGACACGACCGATACGATAATGTACTCGATGATACGCGAGCCATTGGAGATATATGGTTTCAGGAGTAACACTGATTCGGTAGACCGCGGACGTTTATGCAACTTAATTTTTCTACGAATATATATCAAAGAAATAGAATTTAAATAAAAGTATCTGAAAATAATAAAGTTTGAAAACGGTCATTTGACCGATCGTGGTAGATTTAGTGTTAAAAAAGAAAAAAATAAATTGTGGCTGAATTTGAAAAGAAAATACTCCAGCGTGCGTCACGCGTTTCATCTCCAGCAACGATCAAGTATATTCCATGAAGCAGAATCGTTGAACGAAACCGCAATGGCAGTCGGTGGTTTCGACCTATCGATCGGCCCAGTCGCGGAATAGAGACACCGCTGTGCGTTTTTACGTCCATTGGATCTCGAAGGTGCTTACCCAGGGCTAGTAAGAAATTCCGCGTCGGGATTGAATTGAATCTCATCCGATTTTCGAACGTTCCGTTGCGCGACGGGGAACGTTTTCACGTATAGCGAGCAACTTTAATAGGCGGGCAAATTTCAATTTCCACTTTGTCGTTTATAATATTGTCTATCGTAAAAGGTACAAGAATTGGGAAATGCGTTGCATTAAAATGCTGGGTATAATTAACAAAAGTATAAAATTCGTATATTTAATTCATAATATTTCTTATGAAATAAGTTTCGAATAAAATAATGTCTGATTTTGACGTAATATAATTCCCATGTCTGTTATGTTTATAAGCACAGCATTTAAGATACTCCGTGTTAATCCTGAAGAGGTAATATAAAAAAAAAAAAAAAATTGAACGTATGTTATATTACGTTCTTGGAGAGTAAAAAAAAAACGATCTTGAAGCCCAATAGGAAATAAAATTAGATATTGTTTAATAATTTTAAATGAAATTCACAATTTGTATTTCAACTGGAACAACAGGATTTTCGTCGTTATTTGTAACTGTAAGTATTCTGAAATTAATGCCGAGGTTCCCAGCAGTAATTTCAGCAGAACATGAATTCCACGAGTGATACTGCATAACATCCATCTTCTAGGTACAAACAACAAGGAATAAGGCTCGAACCGCGTTGACTTTAAGAACGAAATCGCACTCAGCAAACAGAATTCATCCAACTCTCGAACTGTTACGTACAAACACTCATTCAGTCAAAGTAAACACGCCATGCCAGGGGCAAAGGTATTCAAACACGCGGACACTCTGCATAGGAAGGCTGTATATTCAATTTGTTAAGATTCGTTACTATATACGTATTTGTTAACGCGTTGACCGTGATGGTGGTCACTGGTGTCTGACGCCTCAAACTGCCAACATTTCTATGTATATTTTCGATGTTGTTCCGGATTAGAATTCTCGATACATTGTCAGATAATTACGTGACTTATGCTTATTACAAATTTCAATGTCTTACTAGATCACGTTCACGGTGTGAATTTAAAAAACGTTCTAATATAGTTAATCTCTTTTAGTTATTTAATTTACAGAATTCCGTAGCATACGATTATTCGATTAATTATTAAAAATTCGTATAATTTAAACCCCGATAAAACGCGAGTTACAAATGAAACCCTTAGAAATAAAACTTGACAAAATTCAAAGATTAAATAAGATTTCAAAGATCGAGTATATACAAAAAAAAAAAGTTGAACTCAAAAGAAATGAAACACGACTTGCTGCATTAGTTGTACTTGAAAAGTAAAAGACGTAGGCCCTGTTTGAAATATGCCCGGGATACAATTAAGCAATTATCGGTGGGCTCGCAGACGTCAAGGGAAAGTTTGCAACTTAATCCTAGAACGCTGTAACCTAATTTCTCCTAATTTCGGGGGTGGTTGTTGGAGGAGATGGGTAGGGGCGACTAAACCGTGCGCCGCTACACGCTCGAAATTGTTTCAACAATCCGCCGGAACACGGAGTTTCTATTTTCTCTCTAAAATACCTCGGCAACACCCCTGTGCACGAGGTCGTGGGGACGTCAAAAGACAAAAAGCGCGACACACAGGGGACGAATTGTCTCCGACACTTTGGTCAGCAGCCCGGAAGCACGGCTGGTGGTACCGTGGTAGCGTGTAACCCGAAGGAAAAGACATTCACCCTGAGAATGGCGAACGTAAACTCAGGGGATGCACGTTAGAGCACATTGGTCGTTGGTTCGTTGGGTCGGCCGACACGGATGATGCTCTCTCGGGGGTCGGGACAAGCTCCGGAGAAGCTCTGATCGTGGCGGGTCGTGCGGGGCTTCGAGCCTGCGCGCTATCCTGGAAATTCGCGGAGTCGGTGCGCGGGGGGCGCGTGGCGGCACCGGGGGTGTCAGTCACGGCCCATCTGCCCACCATCGAGCACGTAAGTCCGCCAGCGGTTACACTTTTTCGCCCTCTGTGAGACCACTTCCATTGCGAACTCCTTTTCTTCACTTACAGCCTCTTACCCCTTTTATCCATTCCAGCGTCCAGCCTTCCTTCGTCCTGAAACTTGTCATCCCTTTCTCGTCAACTACCGTCTCTTTCAAACTCTGTCAGAATCATCTCCATCCTCCACCAACGTTCCCTACTTCTTCGTCACAACTCTCCGATAGATAGTCTCTATTTTTCTTCGCTTGTTTTGGCCGACGTCAACGTCGAGGAAATTTCGGAGGTGCGTGAACACACGACGGACGCTCGCGACACCGGGGCACGATCCACCCCGCCGGCAGTTTCAGTGATCACGTCGAAAATGGCGGGTTTACCGACGATTTCGACGAATCGCCCCCCTCGAGCATTACCAAGGGGGTTAATTATTTCCAAGTGCCGGGGTTTCGTTTTGTGCTGTTTCGCCGCCGCTAAGTGGAGAGCCGTTCTCTCGTCGGGACGAATCGACGTTCCAGTGACCGAGAACGTCGTCGGAAGGTGCACTCTCTCGCTTTTCTTTCGACAGGAAATGGATTTCCTCCGTATTTTTCACGACTGTGAGCTCCGTCGAAAAAGCTTCGGCCATCGTCTCCACGGGAAATCGTTTCCACGGACCGTGTCCCCCGCTATCGTACCCCGACGAATCGTTTACTCGTACCACTCGTTTTTCCATTTGGTCGCGCTCCTCCGGCCAGTCTCGCTGGACCCTCGCGAGATTTTCGATGGCTGCGTGTACCCAGTAAAATTTTATTGGCAGCTTTTCGGTGGTCGATAACGACGAAATTAGCCCTTCAACGGCCACGCGATTTTTATTTTCTTCGTGACACATGCGATCTGGGGTTCGCGACGGATCTCCGAACTCTCGTACGTCGAGATGTCTTTTGGTAGATATTAACGCATTGCCGAGCGATTTGGGAGATGTTTGCGCCACGCTGCGTTGTAGAACATGTCTGGAAACGTACACAATAAGAGTGTTTATATTAACTGCAAGTGGCTTGAAATTAAAGATAATATTGACAGGTAGTAGATTAAGAGGTAAACGTTTGAGATCGTTGTCTTTGGTAGGGTTCTCTATTTTTATTTAAGAGGAACATTTCATTCCAGAAGTCATTCCGGAAGTAATGATAATGTAAAATGTTAAGTAAGTTCAGTAAAAATGCCATACCAATAGTCTTCATATTGCAAATTGAATTTGCAAGAAAGATTAAATTACAATTTAATCTAGCCACGTGATTGTGTAACATTCGCGAAAAGTATGCGGTTGGCGATGTGTTAATAATATTAATATTATTGTAATATTAATGTGTATCTACACCGTTTATTTGATATAACAACATTGCGATAGCTTAAAATAAATAATTCAATACTTGTTGGACAGAAAAATCTTAAAAATCTTTGCGAACGAATAACTAGAAACACGACTATTCACTTAACTCCTCTGAAAAAAAAAGAATTCACAATACTGTTCCCTCGAACCGGCATGCAACGTATTTAATATTTATAGCTCCACGTGGAATCTTTAACCAACCTCAGGGCTGAATTATTTAACATCATTTGAATCAAGATAACTTGCAAATATGAAACTGTTACCGTGAAGGTACAAATCTGTAATTGCATAAAATTACAGAAGAATTTATACAGTCGTCAAATTAGCTGGTTGAAATACGAATTATGTTTAAATTCGGTATTGCTTCTGTTATTAATAATTTCTATTTGTTCTCTTGTTACAATTCAATTCTTATTTAAAAATCGTGGACCGCGTACATTCTCACGAAAGGGCACGTGTATGCGTGAACGGAAAATCGTATTTTTCATTACATTAATATTTCGTCATTCTGGTACTGGAGTATTTTATATATAAGAGGAAGCTGGTTCCATGAACACATCGTTTTCACCAGATATTTCCACGAATCGGTGCGGCTTCCAGGGATAATGCTCGAGGGGCACTGAATAACTAAAATTCTCTGAAACGCAACTGGGGCGTTTTACGTTTAATTCTCGCGATAACAAATCCGTTGCTGTTGCATACGCAATGAAGAAGGGAAGAGGATACTTTGCACCCATCTCTGAAAAATCTACGATATGTAACGATACCGTCGCAACAATTTTACGTTTGTTGGAATTTTCAAGCGCTTATAATAGCAGGATTTCATGGAATAACGGTACGATTGACATAAAGTACAACTGCGTCGGTGGTGCGAGGGTTAACGCGTGATACGTGCGCGGCGGGTTCAATTTTCATGCGCATATTTTCATAAGGAATTAATGAACCTCGGGAACGTTCTCTGAAAAAATTACCCCTTAATTACGGAGCCATTAATCACTCCTCGCAATAACAAACACGCTCCGTTAGAGGAGCGCAATTAGTCATCGAGTCGGTATTCCCTTTTTCCGCGTCGAGCACGGCTCAAATTAATTTTTCAGGCTTAAACGAGGCAGCGAGCCTCGTGGAGGCCGAACTCTCCGAAATTTCCAGGCGCTTTCTCGCCAGCACGACGTACGTCGGTCAGTGAAATATTCATATTGCACGTACGCGCGGCGATTCACGGAAGGTCAAGTCGATCTTTCGTGTAAGGTGAAAATGGCCACGTGCGTCCCAATCTAGGATGAACAAGGACACGTGCTTGGTGTCTCGATCCGGCCAAGGGAATCCTCTGATCGTACGGTGTTAATGAATTTTGATGACAAAAAATTTTACGTGCAATGCAAATTTTTACAGAATGTTAGGAACCAGTGGTGCAACTACACAAGGAGCCGATTCTTTGTGCAACTGTAACGTGGAAACGTGGAATAAAATTTTGTGGGCACCAAAGTGAAAATTAGGGAAATTATACAGTGTGAAATATCGTTTCGGTAGATAGTAATTAATATTTACTTTTTTTCTAATTGAGAGAACTCCATCTTGATATTTTCAAAAAGTCGAGAATTTTGTTCTTCATGAAATGATAGCTCGTATTCTTGAATCTATTGTGATAAAAGTAATAACAAACATAAGCCCGATAAACATTTTAAGGCTCATTGAAAAGCTCTAAAACTGTTATTCCGTATGGTGCGCAATTTTTAATGGTAAAAGATACGACGGATTGTTCCCTGAATGCGATAAAACTTTCTTAATTAATACCGATCCTCGCAGACAGAAAAGAGAAAGTACACCGCGAGACTTCCCTTGGCCTGAGACTAATTTTGTACAACCGATAAGGAAAAAGAAGAAACGAGGGTGCTCGAGCATCGCAATGACCGATTTTTTTAAGTGTTCGTCAGGCTTCCAGCGCGATTTAATTAAACCGATACGATCGATCATCGAAACTAACGTAGCCTTTAACAGAAACGATCGAACCGTCTGATTCTGGCAGACCAAAAGCTTGGACTGTTTAAACCGACTTGAGCTGAAACATTCCACGCATTCACCGTTTTACTGGTGCTTAGACGATCGATTCATTTGCCCAGCAGTCCCATATAAAACCGTCGATATGCTCGAGTCGAGTATTTCTTTGTTAATGCTGATTTGTTGCCAGTGGAACCCATGATTCGGATTCTGTAGACATATAGTTGTAATAGGAGGAACTAAAGCTGAAGAAATATGAAATTTAAAATTTATATGGGGTGGTATGTTGCCTTTGAATTGAAATTTACTATTAACCCACGATAGTTCAATCTATTTATGCATAATAAATTTTAACTCGATAAATTTACACTCGACATATTTAAACTCATTGAGGTCGATAAATTATCAAGCTTGAACAAAAAAATTTATCCCGCACTTTCATCTTGCTCTTCCGTAAGAAATTACCTTCTGGTCGATTAAACCACTGTTGCTGGAACGTCCAGTATAATCCTTCAGTTTGGGCACGGGCTGTTGTACGACCATCGACGCTGAAAAGGACGCTCGGCGCCAAGCACACGCCAGTCCATTTGCTAGGAATGCATCGCGATATAACGCGGCCCATTCGCGACAGGCGTAATCAAGGGAATACAGACGTCCCTGCACGGACACGATAAACCGCGAGTGGACGAGATTGATACGGTATCTGCATCCACCTTCCCCGCCTATGGCTATGGTATTCGCAATAACGTTTACCGCCCGGTCATTCAACCCTTTCGCAGCTGATGGGACCCATATCTACGTCTCAGTAATTGCTTCAGTACTGAATTTTACATTTAAATAAGTTTCTTCCGTCTTATGTCGTCAATTAACCCTTTAACGAGTCGCAATCGTCCGTTATGCTTCCGGTTATCTTTATTACTGTGTTCAAGATATTATATGTGTCTTGATTTCTTTCGTCGTTGTTCCATTGTGAATATACCCGTGCTTTGTGGAATATCGTACAATAAATGAATTTAAATACTTCGGAAGTAAGTACTCAAAACAAGCGAAGTTACTTGTGCAGAGTTCCCTATAAGAATGCAATAATTGCCAAAAAGTATTCCATTATAGGACCAAACAGAAACGCCGCTGTGAACGGGTTAAGCCACGGCAGAGAGGATCGCGTGGATTTAATTCCACGTCTGTTGAATTTTTTTTTTCTTTTGCACCATTCTTCTTCGCGAAGCTTTTGTGTTCTCGGTCGAGTTCGCGGTTTTGAATTTCAGAACCGCGCGAATGGATTTATGGTTGCGGTCACCTCGTTATTAGCTCTTGTTGTTGATTAAAAGAAGGCAACGTAGGTCTACTTTTTGCTCGGTGTTTCTAATAGTAAAGAGGGACACGATTATTCTATAAAGTTCTAGAAATTAGCTATTCATTATTTCTCATTTCCAATCGACCTTTCCTCGAGGAATTGTTTCCTTTTGTGGAAGGGAAGGGACGACGTCGAGATACATCGGCGACATCGCAAATTCGAAATGTTCATAATAATATTGTAGTATCGCGCCCTTCATAACCGAGAATAAGGTGTCGAACAAGAACACCGGTCGTAGGGTATGGGATTGGTCGTGTAGAAAAACCGATCGACTGTGGATCCGAGGATCGTGGATTCGAATCTCCGTGCCTTATTTCTCGTCAAGACTCTTACAATATGAAATTCTACGACCAGGGAATTACGTTCTCATATATCGAGTAATCAATAGCGCCAGATTAGGGAAGCCTCTAAAGTCGCGAAATGACATCAGGTATTAGCTTATCTTATCGCATACCATTTGCATCAACGTCTTCGCGAAGACTTCACGCACGGACGACGATGGCAATCATCGCGTAGGTGTTTCAATTTCCCAGGGAACGCTCCTCCGGTATCAACGGGGTCGCTAATCAGACCTGTTGCCCGGTCCGTAAAATTATAGCAATTAATACGAGTATTGCGTGTCGAAGGTTGTTAGGATACGCGTGCACAAAACAATTTTCCTTAATTCAGCGATTATGCTTGTTACCGAGTCCTATCTTCGTCAAGATTGGTTGCTTTTTCTAAATGATTTTCCTAGGACGATTTCACCGACGAAAACAAATTATAGAGAGGTTTATATGTTCGAATACAAGGAAGACGTAAGAAATTTGTCTAAATTTGTATTCAAATTATATAAAATCTATCCAGAGTAATCATTCCAGAGTCGAATATAAAGCGCAAACGTTGATAGTAAATTCCGCTGACGCGAGTTCTTATCGAACATATTATTACGCTTAGACATTTGTTTATATATCACCGTGACTCGTACGAGTCTGAGAAACGACGCCGCCGAATGAAATCCTGACGACGTATATTTACGTAAGGTTATTATGTCGACGTTGCGCGACAAATTCGCGCAGAAATATTCAAGGTATGACACGCTAGGACGGCTCATTTGACAAACGTCGATGATATTTCGTTGAACCGGTCTCGAAAACGTTGCCCACCCACGCCATCAAGAGACATGGTTCTCCAGAGCTTGGAGAACTTCCTGCTCTAGAAAGGGATGGGGTAGCGATATAGTCGTAAAACAGGTTGCGAAGAACGAGATTGAATTTTCACTACGACTATTTCGCTGCAAGAACGGGACGACTCGTCGACCTAGGGACAGTCTTGATTCGACGATTTCTGAGATGATGTCGGGATTTTCTCGTGATACCCTCTGCAATGTTGGAGATTTTCAATAGAGTTATTCTTTGTCCAAACTACATTTTTGGATTTGTTGAGGACAAACGAGCGGCCTTGTCGCATCATATCGACGTTCGAGGCAATTTCGAGTCTCTATCGGCCGCGGAACCAGCGCTGGCTGGCTTTAAATAGTCTCGATCTACTCCAACGATAACCAACGACAATCGTGCCTCCTCGCGATGCATCTCCCTGTCGTTTTCCCCTTCGTTTCCTGCTTGGCTTTCCGTTCGATGTCTGCGCCATCTTTGCCGGACTCGGTTCGACCGCTTTCGCGGCGATTCTTCCGTTTCCGCGTCGCGCGGAAGTGCTCGCGGCCGTTTGGTCACGCAAACGGGTGCCCAGAAGTTCAGTCGAATCGGAATCAATGGCACAACCTTGCCAGCTGACGCTTTAGAGAAAAGACGAACGGTTCAAAGAGTATCTACTATATTTATAGGACCACGCACTTTTTATAAGTGCAATGATGTATCTGCGATCGATAGTTGCATTACATTTTTTTTTTTTAATGGAAATCCATATTTTGTATCCGTAGATTAAATACTTTTACACATAAAAAACAGTATTAGCATTAAGTGGTAAAAAAATCATTAGTTCGTGAGATATTTGAAATAATTAACTGTAACAAAGATGCTCAAATACTTTGGTCTTCCGAGCTAACGAGTTTGAATCAAACTTTTATACTCTCGAAATCCGATAAAAAGCTTTTCACAAAACCAAATACTCTCAAACCAGTATTCGCAAAACGCTGTAACAATGTTTACATACATTTAATGCGTACGCGATACAAGTTCGAAATCGAACAACTACTACGAACGTTGTTGTATACTTTCACGAACCAGGAAAATGAAACCTGTATAAATGGAAATAAGGTAAAAATAGAGAAATTAGCAATTTGGCCGGCTTTTTCCGAGCGTCGTGGAGTCTTTTGAATTTCAAAGCGTCGTTCCGCCCCACATCGACGGTCCGACGCGTTCTAGAGTCGATCAACTTTTCCCCGAGTAACTGTTTTCATGTTGCGACCCTTTCCATTGTGTTCCAGTCGATTACAGGGTTTCTTTCTCTAACAAGAATGACCATACAGTTCCACTTGGCCGTCGTTCAACTACCTCTTCTTCGACAGGGGATTCCTCCTGGGAAGGGAGCCTCGCGCTGCCGCGGAGGTGCGCCCGTTTCTTTCCTTAACCGTCGTAATTATTTCAAGCACCTTTCCGTCCGTCTACGAGTCTCTCGCGGCGCCTCTTGTCGTAAATTCTCCGATCGGGGAAAGCCCTTCGCGATCATTACTTTCGCGACAATTCCACGGAGATTCCTGAAACAGTCGAACGAATAAATCCGGATGCTCGTTATCGCAATTAATCCGGAACGGCCCTGTTCGGGGGATGTAATCTGTTGCTCGTCGGCACTTGAGGGTTCTTTCAGCTTTTGACGAGCGGGCAAAGCGGCGGAGGGTGTGGGAAACGCGTTCGAGCGTTCACGGATAAATAGTCAATGACGGAAACGTTTCGCGGCGTGGCCTGCCCTCCCGCAGTTCGATATTGCAAGTAGGACGTGAACCTGGATGGCTAGCGTGCGCACGCGTACGCACGCGCTCGCACACCTACACGTGCGTGCACATGGCGAATTTTAGGTTTAAACCGATTATAGTGAATTATTAAAAGATAACTGACAGTTCGTTCTTAATGTTTGATTTTGGTAGATGTTTTTTAAGTGATTTCAAACTTTTGTTTGGTAGTTTATTATACATTGTCTTTTGAGGTGCATGAGGTAGGAGCACCAATATAGTCCCTGCACTCATTATTTCATTTTTGCTTAATTTATTTTAAATAATTTAAAAATTACATCAAAATAACATGTCTCATATTGTTATTATACAGATTCATCTTAACATTTTCTTCATAAATACTCGTTATAATCAGTGTGAAACTATCGGTGCTTCTATCTTATACAGGACAAAAGACAATGTATAACAAACTACCAAACAACAATTTTAAATCACTTACTAACATTTACCAGAATCAAACGTTAAGAATGAATTGTCAGTCTCATACGTGAACCTAAATATCATACGTGAATCATTTTTCTCTCCTGTCCATAGACGAAGATGAATTAGTGCGTCATGGTGTACATTGTAATGTGCACGGGGTCTGAACGGTTTAAATCGTTCAAGAGCCGTATGTCGCGCATCCCTGGACTCAAATCGCTCGGATCGCGGGATTCCAGTCAGTCGACAGCGGCGCGACACGTCGAAGACGTTGCCCTAAATTCGAGCTGTCACTCTTCTGGCCCGAATGTGCCGCTCCTTAATAACGAGCGGTTCCTCTGGTTCTGCTCGAATGAAAATTGAAAACCTATCGGCCCAACGACGGGAACGCTCCCAAAGTGTCGCAACTGGGGAACTTTGGTAGACGCGAACGCTCGACTTCGGTTTCGATTCGACTCCGACAATTTCAAACAAATTTCCTAGGCGTTTTGGAATATTTAGAATTTACATTCTTTCTTTACTTTTCGACGTTGCAGCGTTCACGTAACCGGAATTAATTTTTATTTAATCGAGATACGAATGATAAATATGAAATTAATTACGGAGATTGAAAGTTATTTTTTCATTTATTTGCTCGATCAATGGTTTTTAAACTAAACGAGAAGGAAGTTTATTGATTACACGAGCAGGCAGATGCTTGAGGAATCATGATAAAAGTAATTAATTAGTCAGTTATTGAAGCATTCCAGAGAGGTATTTCATTTACTGAACGTTCCGAGCCAACCTCAAGGACTTCTTCGGAATGAAACTAACAAATAAGGAGGAAAATCGTTGTATAATTTTTCAACAGATTCCTACTTAAAAGAAAATTTTATCAGGACGTGGATTTTTATGATTTTCCATTTTCTATTTTAATTTAATTCTATACATATTCCTTCGCTTCGTCATCCTTATTTTTAAAGGAAACTACCTATAGGCGAGAATGTTTCATATACGACGTAGACGAAATATCGTATAACATCACTCGCGTCCGTTTACATCGAAACAAGACTACTTAATATTCTCTGAAAGTATTTATACATACTCATACGATAGCTCGTACTATAGTTTCGTGGCGCGTATTTTGTACACTTGTTTCAAGATTTTCATTTAACCTGATAAACGACGAACACTGTTCCATTGTAATGACCGTTGTAATTCATTTCAATGTCCCCTTTGTTCCCGAATTTTCGAGTAAAACGGCGCCCTTTTTTGTTTCAAAGGTGCTGGCTTAACGTTCAGTAGAATATGAACGGGTACCACTTGACGGTTTAGCCGGTTAATTGCTTCGTACTGCAAACGGGAGGGTTTCTCTGGGTTGTTTGAATGGCTGTTAAACGTAGTTTTGATAGCGCGCCAGTTCGCGAACCGCTTCGTTAACAGAGATCTTGAATAGATCATGAAACGCGTTATGTCGTCTTCCACTGCAAATAGAATCGTTCGGAACCAACCCGAAGCCACGGCCAGTAAGAAATATCGCTCGAAGAGGTTTATTGTCAATGGCAACAGGTGTAGACTGTATCCCAGGGATGTTATCTCTAAGTAACGTCGGTAGTTTCTGGACAAAACCACTTTTCACCCCTCGATGACGTTCAGTGCTCTAGTTAGAAGTAGGTTGACTGTGCTGCTCGTATAATATAGTTTTCAATTTAATTACATCCGTCTACTTCAGTAAATTAACTGTACACGAATAATGGTTTTTCACATAATTCCAAATAATGGGATATAATAACTCCATACAATACTGTAGGAGTCTCCACGAAAAATAAGGCACGGAGATTCGAACCCACGATCCGAGGATCCACAGTCGACCGCTTTGCCTACGCGACCAATCCCGTACCCTACGTTTCGTGTTCAGACTTGACTCCTTATTCTTGGGTATGGGTGCACGATACTACGACATTATATTTTCCACATAATTTCCTACAACTCTATTATGTACAAAATGAAACGTCTCGCACCGTCAAATAAACGCTTAACTCTTCGATCACATAAGCGTCTCGAATAAATTGCTCTTGGTTGGTCATATACGTTATCTATTTTTTGAATAGAATTTTGCCCGTTCCTTTTGCCCATCGACGAATTCGTTTGGTCGTTTTTCTTTCTCGCGGAACACGCGCGACAACTCCTCCAACCTCTCCCAAGCCAGACGCAGGATTCATTTACATTGTACGTTAAATACGTAATACGGAGATTTTTCGTCCAGGGATTGGCGGCGTTCCAGTGCCGTCAGCGCCGAACCGTTTCTCTGGATCCTTCCACGCTGACGATTTCCATAAATCATGATCCCCCTCGCGACCGTGCCACGAATATTTCGTTGCATCCCAGGCATGACGGCGGTGCGAGTCAATGGGAACTTCCAGTTAACCCCTTCGTACACCAATCTAAATGCACCGAGCATTATTTCTTTGTTTTAATGCGCATAAATCTGGCGTGCCGCGAACTCCACGACATTACCGAAGAGAAAATATATAGGCTGGATCGGCTCCGCAATTATTCTGCCTTTGCGTACCAACCATAATTCAATGTATTTAAAATATATGAATCAATATAGTAATATTGATATCTCATTTTTTGTTAGAAGCGATTAATTATACAAGGTACATAGTACCCCTTCATCTCGTGTTTGTATTGACTACCTACTACCTAGTCTAAAGTAATTAATTATTACTCAAAGTAAATATCTTTTCATTCAAATTTTCAACACACTCTACGATTGTTCTCTTAGCTAGCGTGATAATCCTAAACCCGTTTGTGATTTCCTTTCCAATTACGATCCATAATGGCCACGAAGAAATCTGTGTCGACAGCTTTCATCCAACGTTTCGTACTTGTCATAATGCAGACACTGAACTACCGATGCATGCTCGAGAATGCTGAAGAACTAGAGAAGAAAGTAACGCTTCGAGTGTGAAGTGGCTATTGAATTTTGTCGTAGTCCTCTTCAGAAAACCAAGGGCTTTCGTCGTGGTGTGGAAAATGTGATTAAAATAGTTCGTAAAGCTTAAGCGCTCGCGACGTTGTCGCAAGCTGAGAAATGAGGTAGTTGTTGATCATTTTTTATGAAGACCGGTGCGCAATTTTATAAAATGTTTACTGATTACCTGTTCATTTGCATTATAAATGCATTCCTCGGGCTAGTTCTTTTTAACAACAAAATAAAACTGAAAATATATACAAATCTAAAGGAATATGTATTCGGATAATTACAAAAGTAGAATCCATTTTGAATGTTAATAAATTTTATTCTTACTCTTTTTCATTCTATTAGTATTAAATTTGATAGGAAAAGAAAGCATTACTGTTATTAAATAAGAAGTAGAGCTATTTTTAACCACCTTAAATTCACTGTAACCGGTACGAGAAAATTATTAATGTAATTCGGTATTTTAGCTTCAATGGATGGATGAAACGTACATATGTGGCTCAAGCACTCGTTAGTTAATAGCTCACAGAGTACACGTAAATGCGAGAAAATTCTCTAGTTGGAATATGCGGCTGTTAGTACATAAATCCTTCGTGCTTGCTTTTTACCAGAGATTAATTTACAGAGATCCACTGAGAACCAAGTAGGGAAATTTGACTTTTAATGATATACGTCGGTACGGAGATGGACAACATTTTATTCGGATAATAAACGAGCCTCTCGGAAGCCCGAATAATCAAACGAACCCATCAATCTGTAACACCAAAAAATAGTTCTTCGTTTCTTTCGCTATTCATTCTTAAAACTCAGCTGTAATTGGGAAATTTACAGATTTAAGTTTCAGTAAAATTAAAACTGTCCTTACAGACTAATTCGACTAGTGAGAGACATCTTACCGAATACTTCTCCATTTTCTTGTAGTAACAATAATTTGTTTATCTTTCATCATGTTTTGTTACTCAAAATACGCATCGAGATAAAAAGTTAGCCTATCTCTGAACGATTATAGTTTGTACAACTTGGGAAAAATGTACAGAGGAGCGTGAAGAATATTTTACGATGGAAGGATAATCTCTACCAAAATGCATATTCTCCTCTGTTAATCTCGCGGTCGTAGCTGGAGGACGCGAAACGATATTGTCCAGCGTCATGTATCGATCTCGCGCCGCGAGCAGTCTTTGCCGCTTCAGAGGAGATAATCCTCGATCCTCGGTCTAGTATTCAGAAAATAGCTATTCTGCTGGCATTCCGCTGGAAAAAGGGGAGATTCCGCGCGCAAAAAAAATAAAAAAAACGCGAACGGAGACGTCAAAAGTGGCCGAATTCCTGCCACCTACGCGCCGTCGTTTAAAGCGGAATTACTGGGTTTTTTTTTTACTTCGAATACAAGAGAGAGAAAACTGTTAATATTTTTATGTTGAAAACTAAACTATTCAAATTGATACGAACCTAGCGATTCGCTAAATAATGCAATCACACCAATGAATGTGGCGAGGGAAAGGAATAGCTTCTCGTAGTTGCACAAGAGATCCAGAAAAGACTTTGGATGATTCGAAGCGCGAGGAAATTTGATACGATCTAAACGAATGCCAGGGAATTTCTCCAACAACGACGTTGTCAGCTTTTTCTATCAAAGGGATGCTCGCGGGGTGATTCGCGCAGCTAGGTCTCCGCGTTTCCTTCTCTCCAGGGGCCTCGTCGCCCCGGAGAACACCGACACGAAAATCTCTGCGAGTTAATTCCTACCGATTTCGGTTATAGCGGGACCCATCAGACGTTGAACGTCGCCCGGGACGTCAATTTAGCGAGAGAACAGCTCGCTGATAATCTCGTAAGATGCTATATCGCGACACGGTCGCTCCGTGGAGCGGGTTGAGCGGGGCGGTTTAGGCGAACGAAGGACGAAAGATGAAGCGCCGAGGATGGCTGGATAGAGGCGGGTGCAGGATAAAGGACGGAGGATGCAGAACGGAGGATGGAAAACAGAGGTCGGAGGACGTAGAGGGTGGAGGTGGGCGCAGCATGGGAGTGATCAATACTACCTCCACACCAAGTTCCCACGGGAGTAACAAAGACGGACCGGGACACACGGAAGACGCGATTTTGGAAAGATTCCTCTCGAACCGCCGCCCTCGGTTCCGTGTACTCGGAAGTGGGGTTGCGAGACTGATAACAAATGCGACGAAGACTGATAGCGGGGGGGGCTCGCTTTGGGACTTATTCGAAACAGTATCCACTTCCTGATGTTGGAACTCTTGTGTCACCGCGATAACAATTTTAAAAAGAGTGGGAATTCATCATACGATGGCCAGAGTTTAAAACCTGATGGGTGAGGAATACTTTGATACCTATAGAACAAAGAAAAATATTCGACACGTATTGTTTTTATTATGGTTCGTTTCTGTATTCAGAGGGTGAAACGACTGCTCAAAGTACGTACGAAAAGATACAAAATCTCTTATTCGAATTTACTTTATAATTTACTGTTTGGATAACGTTTATGTCGACAATTACAGAGGGTGAATTATCCCTAATCATTTGACCCTTTGAGCCATTCATTTTTCCTTTAGAACAATTTCCATAAGATGTGGAAATACGGAAATAAATAAATAAACAATTTCTTTGGAAATTTTTGTTCTTTATAAATAAGATATAATTTTTTATATGTTCGCTGCAAACGTTGAACAAATAACTATAGCCACCTAAGGCATCCCGATGAATCGATTACTATAGATCAGGAAGAAATATCGCACACGATCACAATTTTTAGATACGGAACGCGCACATTTTTACCCTACTACACGCAACAGAAATTAAACTGCGAGATTCAGTCGCCACGCAACAAAAGGGTCAACGAGTATGTCATTGGACGTCAGATTACTATCATTGGATAGCCCCCGTCAGTGGACACCTTACCTCGAGGACAGAAGGCCGTGGATCGAAGCCAGGGACACAGAGCGTGGCTAGCAGGGCACGCAGAAACGGCGAACCGAGTGAAAAGGAAGGACAGGCTGGACGGTGGTATCCATAGCGATATAGTCCTGGTCGGTCGTGCGTGACTGAGGGCTGTTAACCTAAACAACGAGCCACGCCATCGATAGCCCAGTGACTCCGTTTCTCTGCATACCGGCAGCCTGTGTACCCACGCTCGTCGCGTCCAGTCGTTACCATCGTTGCATAGGCGGGACACGGTAACGTTTATCCAATGTCCGCGAAAACAAACCGAACACCCCCGCCGACTCTTTGCTCGAGACTCTTTTTATGGCGTTGGGTTTACGCCCCGCGTACTAGATAATCAACGTGACACATCGGGAACGCAGCGTTCGCCACCCGTTTATCCAATGCCGCACCCTTCCGACCTCGGTTAGCGTTGTTCGCGTTTCATTTCGTCCCTCCTCGCTTTGTTTCGCTTCGGCATTGTTCCTGTTAACCTCCCTCTGGAGTTAATTTTTTTTTTTTCTCTTGGGGTAAACAAAATGTTTACGAACAATTGTGAGCAATTACTCGGACTCTATCGAAGAAGTTTGACTAAAGTAAATAATAGTTTGATGTTACCAAATGAATTTTTCATTTCCTACAATTATTTGGAAAAGCTTGATCACGGTTCGTCGCTTCTTCGCTTCAAACATCAAAAATCTCTTATATCTTGGCTCAAGGAATGATGGACTTCTATAGTTTCATAATGAACTACTCATACAAAGCGACGTTAATCTCTGCTACAGTGGCTTCGCGTTTGACGCGTGTCGCATCGATAGTCGTTTAATCGAGTTTCGAGGCGAGGCCGGAATTGAACGTCGACCGCGTCGCGACGAATCGCAGCCCTGAGACGAGGGAATCGTGACGGGAGTAGCAACTAATTGTAAATTCGTTCCGCTTCGTTGGCAGGAGGTAACGCGAGAGTACGGTCTCGTTAGATCCCCATTGAAGGGCGATGTCTGTCTTCCAACTGGTGTGTAACTTCGAGCTTGTGGAACGTTCGCTGGTTCCTTGTAGATTCCCCGCATGATTACCCTATGCACAAAGAAGGCAAACAGTATTCAATGTTTCAAAAGCTAGGCGCTATTATTCGCGTGTGTGAGATGTAGTTTGAGCACCTCTGGTGTAAATACTAGAGTGAAGTTGAATTGTATACAATTAGTTACACTAACTCGTTACACCGTCTCGTCTAGCACTCGTCTATAGAGTGCCAAGTGCTCTGTAAATGCATTGTCTGAAAGGATTTTCTATGTCGGGAAAAAAGTTTACGTCGCGACTAAGGTCATTCACGAAGTTCCAGTTCTACCGATAAGATCGTCGTGGCCATGCTTGGCCATTTACAAAGACGGTCGGTCTGAAGCGAACGGTGGATCTAGTTAATCCACTTGGAGCACCATGAAAATGCTCCCGAGTAATTCAAAACAAACGATATTACCGTTGGGTAACGTCAACAAGAAGATCAAGCTTGTAATTTTCAACCGATGCTCAAACAAATTCTGTATACACGGATACATGCGTGCACGTCTCTGTTTTATTTTATATATTTCAAGAATGGTTCATCGGAATATCATAAAATTTGGTATGCTTACTTCTACTGTAGTACATCCATAGAATTAGATTTTAGAGGAAAATTTGTCGCAGTTGGGAGATATTGACACAGAGAAAATGATTTGAGAAATAAATTTGTCGAAGAAGTTTGGAGATATTGACACAGGCGTGCCGAACATTTTGTTCGCAACATAGAGTTAGTCTGAAGGGCACAGTTCTTCGCGTGGATGATCCATCAGGGACCGCCCGTATTTCGTCGCGAGTTCTGATTATTTAAAGTGAGATTATTTTTGTTGCGCTTCGTAACGCTATCGTGAAAACTCTACCTGTACGTTTTCAACATCTCCCCCTCTGTTTTATTCGTCGCGAAGTAGGCCAGCTAGATTAATCGTTTCACGTTTGGACGCGCGTTTCTACAAAACGGCGGAGTTCTCCGCCACGAGAACGAGACCGTGGCGAAATCCTGCGCGTAATCCCGCCTAGTTCCTGGGGGACCTCTTCTTCAGGAGTTCGTTATCGGCGATCCGATTTCGCGGCTCGTCGGCCGCGTTTATCGTATCGGTTCGCTCGTTGGGGGTCGTGGCCTTTCCCGTGGACGTCATCCGACGGAACGGAACGGGATTCCGAGACAGAATTTAGAGGCAGAAAGATCGGCAGCGAAGTGGAAGGAAGTATTGCTGCGCGATACGGATCTATTTTCATGCACGATGGAACGTGGGAGGACGAAACAGAGACGAGGGTGAAATCCTTATCCAGATAGAAATTTCAAATGGCGAGGAAACGATGAACGGTTCTTGATGCGTTATCTGTTCAACATTTGTAGCGAATGTAGTGTGGATATCTAGTGAATAATATATGCTCTGGTACAGATGAAATACTGTAGTTTGCACTCGTATAGAAATTACGAGCGAGTAGGATACATATTTGTTCCTGATTCGTGGTAGATAATCCATTTAGGTCAAACTTGAGCAAACCTGGATGTAACTGAAGAGAATTGAACGAAACTGTACTCAACCGAACAAACCCAGACAATATTAGCAAGACAAGATACAACTGAACGAAACGAAACATGATACTGCAGAATTATTTTCAAGACCTTAAAGGTCTGAAATTAATATATTTAAATTATGAGATCAAATTATATTCCACAACGAACAGTTGAAACTTGTCAATAGACCTCTGTATAGAGTTTTTATTCGCCATCTATTACGCGAGTAAAGTCCAGTTCATCTCTGGAACGAAATCCGATATTTTAATCTCGAGAGGAAAATGATTCTTCGGACCGAGTCGATGCACGCATCCGATTAGATCCGTTCGGTCCTGCCTGCGGTTAGGTTGTTAGGCCTGTCCAGTCAGAAATTGCAATTTTTCAATGAAACTACTCCTCGAGAAATCTCGTTGGGGCTTCAATGGCCCGCTCTTATCGACGTTATTACTTCGCCGTTCGGACTATCGTTACCATCCCCCGCCTCTTCGAGAAGAATGAAATTTCTCTTTTCATTGATAAGCTGCACGAGGTCGGAGAAAGCTTTAATCGCGGGGTAAGGCGCACGAATGGGGAATAAGTTTGAAAAAAGTCTGCGCCAGCCGTGTTCGCAGTAAGAAAGCGCGGAGAACTATTTCAATGACCCTATTATTATGTTGTGCCCCATAAAATTGCCATCAAAGTCGGAGCGAAGGCACTGTGCTCTCGAAAGATTAAATTTTTATTTATTCGAAAGACGCAACGTTGGTATCAACGATGTTCTTACAACGAGATATTAAACGATTTATTGTAAAGCATTTGGTTTTAGTGATATACCAATGGTATATACCGAGACATTACAATTTAAGAGACAAAACAGAAACTTGCGATGAGCTCAGTAATTAATTTGTTTACATGTACTATTAAGCACAGACATTGAACTTTTATTGAAGTAACTTGTTTCATGGAAGAAATAAACGATAGAAAATAAAGCCCATAGTAATATGAAATTAAAGAGCACGATGCCATTACTAATACAATATAGGACAATGGCTATATTACGGGAGAGTGCTGTACCTCATAACAGTGCGAACTTTAATGGGTTTAAACGGTTTATAGTCGCAGTGAGTCGAACTAGCGACGCGTAACGACCAAACCATTAGTTATAATCAATAATAACATAAACACTGAATTTGCTGCTCGCAAACCGAAAGGCTTGCTATTTGATGACTCGTGACCAAAATTTATGTACCTCAAGCCTTGAAATATTATACACTTTACAGCACTCTGCCCTACTTTTCTTGTTAACCCTTATTCAGATCTGAATTATTTTTTTTTCTCGTACTAATGTAATTTAATTTTTAGGGTTAACTTGGACTAAAATTAATATGGAAAAATAGCAAAAAAAATCCCAATAGTGTAGTTTTCGAGGAAAACTGGTCTTTCGTCCAAGTGTCTCCATCATTAACCAGAGAACCTTGCCGTATGTCTATCAATGACGATCAATCCTCAATCGGTCAAAATTCAATTTTCTTTGAAAGGCAATTTCGAATTCATTGGTGGGAGAAGTTTGTACGCGTAAGTCGACGCGTATATGCCATAAGCGATAGAAATCGGATCAGATATGTTTCGTGGAAACACGTCCGCGCGTGTCTGATTTTAGATTAGAACCGTCCCGATCGATACCTGGCCATTATTTATTTAACCGTTACACGTGAACCGCGGAACCATGACTGCGAATTATGCGAATAGTCTCTCTGTGCACGTTTCTGTCGATCTCCAAATATGTACATATATACACTATAGTATGCTATATATTTTAGACAATATACGCAAGAATGTCCAAAGTAAAGTCGAAGTAAACCAGGCCAGTACATTCTGAAATTTCTAGCGACGCCATTTTCGACAACTCTTTAACACAAATTTCCCAAACACTACTTCAACATGTATATATTCATGCATTCGAGTTCGAACTTTCCACATCGCACGCTTGCCTGCTCTAAAAATGCCTAAATATCGCCGAATTTTCCAGTCGAGCCGCTTTACGGAAACTCTTCCCACAATGCGAAGAATTCTTAGAACCTTATCGCGTGATACCACTGCGTCGAATACCTGTTAAACTATCGAGCCTCATCTCCCTCCCTCGTCCATGTTACAACTAACTTTTCGAAAGCTTAAATGCACAGGGAAGCTTGGTAGTTTCTGGTGGTAGCGCGGGCCGGTTTCCTATGCTGAATCGATTAAGTAGATCCAGACGTACGTGCGCAGCCACGCCTCGAGAACCAACTTGCAACAACACGGTCGCCGGATAGGGTTTTTAACGATGCTTTTACGTTCTCGCCGATGGCCCGTTGCACATCGTTATAACCGTAAATCGCTGGTGAACGGCGTGGCGCCAGGTTCGTTATCCGAACGCCATTCTAATCCCTCGTTGTAGTTGGCCGACGGATTATCGCACACGTCTCTTAAAGACTTTATTACTCATCGTCGACGACACAATGTTCGTGTGCTCGAGCAGCGTAACGTTCACAAGGGTACGAGCGTTTAATTCCACCCAGCTTGTCGCCTCGCAAATCAAGCGGGCGTGGAGCACCGAGGACTCTCGCGCCTTGGGCGTAAAATTATCGCCTGCAAAACGTCGTAAACTGGGATTCTTGGACCGGCGGGAGCTGCGACTAGCGATGGCTGTAATACCGTATCGATACTATCACGGTTGGGCAACGGAGTATCGTTTTATACGTCGAACTGTTTCGATACCGCGGGGCCAGTGGGACGCAACCTTTGTTCGGTACTGGGTCAAGCAAAATAAACTACTTTTCGCTGGCCAAATTTTTGTTTTGAGGGATGAAGCAATATATTTTCAACTGTCGGACAAGTCATGTTGCTTGGTTTCATTTTACTTTGGGTGGTGTTATAAAAGGCAATTCTATTAAATGATTTATTCGTGCGAGTGTATAAATTCGTAAAAAATTTTTTTTGTATAACATACGTTACGATACGACTCTTCTAGTTTGTAATAATATTTTGCTACCAATTTAATGTAAGTGGTTTCATTAGTCGGTTTAATTAATTCGAAGGATTCTAACACGTTGATTGCACGGTTTAAAATATATTTAGTCCTGTTAGAGCAACTATAAATCGCGGTCATGCATCACGCTACCACGCCGCACCTGCTCACCAGCTTTCGCGTCATTAATTTGCCGTGAGAGCAGCGGTACGTCACGATTAACATCAACATTCCCAATCTGCGCCGCAACGCAGCTATTCATCTAAAACTACCAAGCCAACCAATTCTCTCTGTGTAATTCAGTTTTTCTTTTTAAACTGTTCAATTAGTAGTAAATTGAGTAATAAATCTTATTTACTTTTTATTTCCTATATTTGCTCACGCATTAATTGTGTACATAAAAAATTAAGGTTCTTCCAAATAGACATTTAGCATTTTATTTCTATATCCGTACCATTATTGCCGTACCAATGAAATATAAGCCAGTAGAATACACCCAGTCAGACAATAGAACAAGTCCATGTCTAATAGAAAATAAATGCCCATTTCTAATCGGACAGTAGATCATGTTCATTTGTAATGAGACTTTTTTTGTTTAATTGAACCATTTCCGAAAATAAATAAAACATTTGTAACCGAGAAAGATACGGCCGAGATAAATAGAGATAACGTTCGCCACGCCATGCAACGTGCATCTTTCGTTCGTTATTTTTATTTAGACGAGAATTTCGCCTACCTCTGATCTCTGGGAGTGATGAACGAACCGCGTCCCGGGGCAGATTGTAACGATTCCGAGTTCCGCTGCCTTGGTCGCGCAATTAGAAACGGACGTCGCGCGCGTAATTCACGGCACTCGCTCTAACGAGACGAGAAACCCGCGATAAGCTCGCATCTCGAGCCGGGACGTGTGTCATGGAAACGGGGGAAGTTTAAATCGATGCAGCGGACCGTGTTATTCGCGCCTAATGCAGGACTCCGAGGAACGATGTACCCCGTCCAGAGCACTCGATTCTAGAGCAGCGTTTACGACACGTGGTGGAACTACTTCGATATTTTTCTGACCGTCCAGTAGCGTATACACGAACTAGAACAATCAGCCCAAGGTCTGGGGTTTCCCTTTTAGAAAATTTTTTTTATATTGAAAAAAAGGAAAAAATATACACGAAGTGACCTTTCGTATCCACGAAGCATTTTGCTTAAAATCGTACGAGGTCTAAGAAGGAGAAATTAGTACTTAACTCGTCGCTTCTGATTAACTCAGGTGTGAAACCTGAGTTTCTTAGAGTTAGAGCTAGTTCTGAAGTTTTTAAAGCTCATTCGCTCTTATTGGCGCAGCGAACTTAAAGAAACTATCACGCGAACCGAACTCTCTTTTCAAACAACCTATACGATATCATCTGATCGCGTTACGATATTTATGTTTATTATAAATGTCAATAGAAATTTATTATTAACTATGTCGCCACGACGATCCAAGTCTCCGCGTGCGTTGTTCGTGCTCGTTCGCTCTTATCGTCGCACAGAATTTAAACAAACTGTTACACGATACAAACTCTCTTTTCTAACAACCCACGATATCACCTGATCGCGCTTTACTTCCCTTGAATTTTTCGTATCTACCATAAAAACGAACGGCGCGAAGAGCGTTCGAGTTCTCATCCGTGTTTCCTCGCGAGACTTTATCGGGGCGTCGAGAGAATTTAATTTAAAAAGTTTCGCGGTCGAAGTCGAACACGAACACGCCCCTCCATTTTGCTTTCGTTCTCGTCATCCTCGATGAGGCTCATCGGCTCCTCGTCGAACTACTCGCTCTTCGCTGGAGTTTCCGCGTTTTCATTCGTCGCGCTGCCGGTCACGAGCTGTTGTAATTATTTACCGCGTTAACGACCTCGCTGATTTTACCGCCCTTTAAGTATGACGCTGAAAGGGGTGTGGGGGTGGGGGGGGGGAGGGGGACGGTGTGGCCACCGGGTGTTCCAAAAGAAAAATAATTGTTAATTTTTAGTTTATATTTATTGTTTATACAGGTTAACCAGTTACCTTTTTTTTTTTTTTTTTTGACGTCGAAACAGAAAATATAGCTATTTCTTCGTGACAAGTATACGAGCGTACTGTAAAAAATATTAGGTCGACCTAAAAATTCATGCCACTTGTACTTTCGCTACTCAAATTAATATGTGAAACGTACCCTTAAGTGTTATAAAGGTAATCTTCATACAATAAAAGAAAGACCCCAAGGGATTAAACAACTGTTTCCCAAACGAATCTGTTTATCACCACGAGACAATTACTAGAACGCCTCGCGGCGACAAGTATCGCTTCCGTGGTCGGACCGGGCCCGGGGGTGCGACGTTAGCGTATAATAGCGTGTCTGGGCTGGCAACAAATCAGAGGCAAAGGTAGCTCCATTCTTTATCAGCAATCTGCGATAATTTTAGATCCGCGGAATGAACGGAACGGGCACGCGTGTTTAATTATTCAAACGCGCAGGCGGTGCACACCTCGTTTCTTCCTGCGTAAGCATCGTTGCCCCGACGGGGATCGATCATGGTCGCTGCACACGTCGCAGGGGCATAGAACGCGGGCGTTCGTCAACGACGACTGTTTCTTTCTAGATCCATGGCCATAATTGCAGCAACTAACGACCGATCGATCGAGCCATGAGGACGCATCAGCCACGGGCTCGTGTCGCCTGGAATGTAGTCGTTTAAAGGAGCAACCGGGACAATAAAAAAAAAAAAAAAAGGGGGCAAAACACGCGAAAGATAAATTGCAACGGTCGCGATCCCATCGACGAAACGGCTTGTCGCGGCACGAGGTATCCACCGGAAATAACGGTGACGTCACGACCAGCAAATGTCCTCGTCGAGCTTTCGCGAAAGCCCGTCGCCGAGCCGTTCACGAGACACGAGAGGAAAGAGAGACACCGAAGACGGCACCGGTCGTCCCAGCTCATCTGCGTCAATTTCACGAGAAGACTCGACGGGACGTGTAAACGGCGTACATAGTCAATCCTAGATCCTAATCAATCCTGGAGTCTAGTCAATCCCCGGTAACCCCTGGCTGTGTTTATCCTCAAAATCGTAATCGATAGTGTTCAGCGATCTCGTCTCTTCGGTCGCGGGTTCCTTTTTGGACCACTGGGTGCAAGAAGCGAGGTGCAACGTCGTGGGCGGCGGCCAAAGGAGACGACGTCGACATTAGTTGTATAGCCAAGTGATATTCGTTTAAATAGAGAATAGAAGAGAGAGAAAGAGAGAGAATCTTAGATATCACGCGTAGTACAAAAGTAACACCGTAGCGTTCGCGGGATCCAGTCCACGTGTATTCGTATGCCGAGTTTCGTTCGTAAAAATCCAACTAAATCCGTGTAATCCGATAAATCCGTGTGATCGAGAAGCAATAAAGATCCTAGTTCACTCGTTCGTAAGCATCCGCGCCTCCGGGATCTGGTGTTCGGCTGTGGTTTTATTGTGCGGTGCTTCTGTTCGTCGAGTTCGGGACTGTCGAGGGAGAGAGTGCGTCGGCAGCAATGGCGTTCGCCGCGGCGAGAATGATCCTTAAGGATAAGCGACGGAAGGCCAGCAAAGAGGACTTCGCGCCGCGAAACAGGAGCAAGGTAACCATCGACGCGATTCTATTTAGATAATAATTCCACGTTTCTTCCTAGAATAAGAAACAGGAACCGGAATGTCGACGTTCCTAAAAACGAACGGACAATTTATCCTGAACGATACTGACTTTTAAATTTTGAACCATCTTAGGTATTTGTATATATTATTCTGGCAAATATCGCATATATAATGAAGAATTTCGATAATAATTTGTAGATAGAAAATTTCCTAATGATATTTCTGTAAAAAAAAAAAAAAGAAATTTTCTATCTCGAAATTATCTATCTCGAAATATAATTATAACACATCCAAATTCTAAGTGCTCAAATTTAATTGTGCAATTGTCGATTTGTCTCGAACAAATTGATTGATCGTTCTCGAGATAGAGAGAATTCTGGAATTTGATTTTTCGAAATCGTCGATGGACATCATTAATCTCGTTGATCGCAGTACAGAATGTTTCACAGCTTTCTTAAATAGACAGATGCGTGAGACATGGATGAAACAGCTTTTCAACACGGACCACGACGTCTTCAATTACTCACAGTTCAAGTTTTGCGCTGAGCTTATGGTTTCCTATGTTTTGCCCTTCCCTGTTTCCTGATATACCTCATTTCTCTCCACGTATTTTGAGCGTATATTATTTTTTTCGTGTATAAAATGCCAAATTGGGACGAGCACCATCCGAAAGTTTCTGATATAAAATTAGAATGCAAAGAAAAATTGAATTAACTTCTAAATGCTTTTCATTTTTACTATACAGTCATACATTTAGCTACAAGTATGCAAGATTTAAAATTAACGTGCTTATATTCGCATTAAAATACGACTTGCTAAGGTTTCAACAAACAATTATTAAATGTATTCGGTTTACAAAAGCATCTCTCGAACTGATCCAATTTTCGGATGGCCAAAATGGCTAAATACATTTTTGTGAAAAATGGAACGTTCCATTGAAATGATACGTTAAAATATACGAGGGTTTTATTAAAAAAGAAAAAAAAAAAAACAGGCGCAACCGAAGTTTGCAGCTACATGCATAACAATGGCGCGGCATATAGAGCATCCAAAACCATTCAATTTTTCTGCCTGTCTTTTTTTTCATATCCGAAACCGATTCGACGATACGGTTCGCTCTAATTCCCTGCGGCACCTTGTACATCGCGATACAATGGAATGGTTTCGACTTTTCCTCCTACAATAAGCGCTAATGATGCTATCGCGTCCCGACACGTGTCCCTTTTTGTTCCTAGGTAATATCCAGAGGAGCATAAAAAATTCTAGCGATTTCAAACGATATCCCCACGCGAGTCACGGCACGACTCCGTCGAACACGCGATATCCATAATAGTACGACTTTGTTCGCTCGTGTTGTATTCGTTTGATCAGAGATGGGGAACATTTTATTCGAATAATAAATAACGAATGGAAACGTCGCATTTTAACTTCGTAATAGTTCTTATCTTCTAAACAGTGTAACATATTCTTTATCAGTGAAAATTTAGATAGTTTCGAACTTATACAATTTTTGTAAGTGCTTTGTATCAGCGTTATTCTTACTATTATCGAGTAAATAACAGATCAAATGTCGCGTGGGTATCTTTCATTCGTTATTTGAAACTTGTATCCGAATAAGAATTTGTCCCGTCTCTGTACCTAAAGGATTTTCCTGTTATTAGCATCATCCTGTTATTTCTCAAGCATATCGATCGCATGATCGTGAGATTACGTTATTTAATCGGTGTCGAATATTCCCAAATTGTCATTTATTTCCTCTGACGTGGACGAGATTGACGCTTATGAATTTGTTTTGAAAAAGAATTGCATTTGAATCAGCGTCAGTCCGCATGAATCTCTTGCTCGCATTAGCAGATTATGCGAATGCAATCCACGGCGTGCGAGATGGCAGCGGAGACACCTGGAAGACCGGAAAAGGATCTCGAAAGGGGCAAAGGGGCGTTCCGAAGCGCAGGTTGCATACTAATGAACGCCACCGCGTGCTTAATGCGCGTCGTTTAATGCGATAACGTCGGAACAGATTTCCTTGCACTTCCTCGTTATCTTTGTGCCAGTTTTAACGAGCCCAGAAAGATTCTGAGCGGTCAACAGAAATGGAAAACAATACTCCTGGTATTGCTCTATCGAACGACAAATAGTACGGTTAGACTAGGTGCACACTATCGACTTTCTGTCGCATGACAGCTTAGACGATGTAGTAAGAAGTATGGAGCTTATATATGGGGATGAGCATGCTTGTCGCATGCTCCTTCAATTGACAAAGTAGTCAGCCGGGATGACTTCTTTTAGTCTTCGCGCAAAGTTTATACAGGGTGTTCGGCGACTTGTGGTACAAGCGAAATGAGAGCGATTCTACGTGAAAAAATAGAATAAAAATTGTTGATCGAAAAGTTTGCATATCCCAATGCAAGCCTTCGCCTTCCACCAATTATTACCAAACTGTCTAAATTTCATGTTCATCTGCTGAGACTAAACCGTCGCGTGACGGAAAATCGATAGCATGCGCATAGCCTAATTCGAAAAAGTCATGGGACACTATCGTCTCCGACAGTGTCGTGGTTACCAGCTAATCGTTCAAAGTTCAGCTTCAGCCGAGGACCTCCGGCGAGAGCCAACCGGAAGAGCGATAAGAAAGTTCGTTAACGGAGCTGTGTCCTAACGCGGACCGGAAATTAAATCCGCCTTTACCGGACGATGAACTTTACCGATTCCGTTGTTCGAGTTTGCCCTTCGATGAGACATTACCGTGCTCTTTTCGGTGCCTCCAGGGAACGTTTATTATAATTAGTTGATAATTGGCGTCTGTGCAAAATGTACCATCTAAATTTTTTAGAGAATCAGGCCATTTTAAGTATATATGCTGAAATAAAATAGGTACGTCAGTTTTATACTATTCCTGTTCTTCCAGACGAATTTTTTTATATTCTCACATGTATTTTGTTTTTTATATTCCATATATTTTTGTATAACGATACTTGTCAATATTCGCAGTCTACCGATGACCTTATCGATCTCATCAAACATGTCAGAGAAATTTCTTTTATACTACTTCACTTGCCTCTTGGAACACATTGAACCCGAAACGGTACATTTGCATACAAGCCGTGACCTGGAGGAACGTCAGCAATTATCGTACCTGCTCCAGAGCGATAAGGATACGCTACTTATCTCCGTCCGGCGTGGATGCTCGCAGTTTTTCGGGGATCTTTTATCGGGAGTTTCTGGACCAACGGAACGTTCCGTTGGGAATATTCCCGCGCGATACTTTCACGGCACGATTTCCTTCGGATTATATTCCTACCGCGTGAAAATAGTAATCCCGAAAGCCTTCAACAACGTGTAAACCAGCACGGGCGTATCTCGACGCCGGAGCGTCCGTCGTTTTATCGCGTCTCGTTTACGTTAACCAGGGCGTTTCGCTTCCTGGTAAGTTACTGTCGCGCCCCGTTATCGGGCTCCGGGAACTCTATACGTGCTGGTTATACATATTTTCGCGCCATGAGACTTGGACACGACCGTTCCGAACTTACCAGTTTCCACCAAGACTGGCTCTACGTCTGTGCAAACAATGCGTCGTATCGCGGCGCCACGCATATAAACGGAGGAAACGAAAAACTCGTTCAGCGAATAAAGAAGAGATTATCTCTTTACCATCGACAAAACCGGCTTAAGTCGACGTGATTTTCTTTCAAGGAGAAAGAAATGAATTCACTGATCCTTCGGTTTACGCGGAAGATTTTATTGACGGTCGTTAAGGTACTTTTTATGCGAGGTTTAAATTTTCCACTATCAGTTAACGAGGGAACGAAAGTGTTCTTTCCTGTAATTTCATTTGTATAAATACACTTCCACATTTTATGAAAGAACACTGAAATTCTATCACGTAAGTTCTATTTTTGTGAATTGAATAGATAGATTCTTACGTTTAACAAGCTTTACGGTGGTGCAACAAAAATAAAAACGCATTACACATGTTGGTCAAAAGTAGCCAATTAGTGTCACCTGCCTCTGATCTATATACGCAGATTTCAAGCATTGCGAAGCAAGTACAGAATGACAGCTTCTGGTTTAAAGAGAGTACTTGGATGATTATAATCATCGTGACGCGACATTATTAGCTAGAAATATTATTCTGTCAGAAGGTTACACCGAACTGATGTATTAAAAAGTTATGTTGGATTTTGGAATTTTTCATTTCTAGACGAAAATATTTGTACCAAATTTATTATATATATTCTACTATATTTTTCTGTAGTACACAAAAAAGTGATGCGTGTTGAAGCTCAGACTATTATGGTTCTGAATTGTAATTAGCTAAAAAACCGCAGAATGTTGACCTTTATTCAGGTAACAGATAGAATAACGTATTGTCTCCAAAAAATTCTAAACACTCAACCGACTTCTCGATCGGCCCACAAAAGCCATGGTAACCGAGTGAACGAAACGAACGTAACGTTCCGACGAGATTGAGATTCATGCGAACGACACAATCGCCGCGAAACGTGAAACGAACCTCGGTAGAGAATTTCCGCGAAGAATCAGCACGAGTCCTTCATCTGCTCTATTTCACCGCCACGAGATACTGTCCTTACGCTTCTTCTGAATGCTTTGGTTGTACAGAAAAACGAGCTACACGTAACCGTGACAGACACGAAAACTGGCCTCGTAACTGTTCAACACTGAGAACTCACGCTATGCTGTCGTATATGTTCGGTGTGCACTGCTGTTGATACGCTGTACGTCCACGATACCGTACTCACGGATATAACAAAATCCACGAGCTCTATTCACGTACTGCCATTGTAAGCACGGAAAGTCTTTTCTCGAGGAATGCATTGTAGGGAGAACGGAAGATCGGTGTTGGAAGTAGTCGCAGTCCGTACTGGATCAGACGTTCTGATTAACCTTCGCGAATCCTGCGATCTGACAAAGATTCGACCAATTGCAACCAAAAATGGAACTTTGGACACGGATAGAGAAAAATATTAAACACACCTTTTTCTATAAACTGGTATTTATCTTTCCAAAGTGGGCTTAACCCTCTGTTGCATGAATTTTATTTTATTTTCGACAAAGAATTGTTTTTCAGAGATTAATCCTTTGCTCTCGAGGCCTTTCAATCATTTTATTGATATGTACTTCGAGTTCCATAGAAATGAAGCCTAAACGAACATTATTGCTGGTTGATTTACTGCGTCAAACGTAGTGGTGACCAAGAGTCACTTCTCGAGTGCAAAGGGTTAAATCGAATATCGATATTCATTTAAAACTGGTTTTCCTTTTTCATTACAACGCATACCTAAAAATCGTCCTTCGGATCGACAGATGTCACGATCGTCACGAGAAGGGACTCTCCCTGCTGCAGCACCGTGCCAGCGATTTACAATAACAGCAACGTTCTTTTCCCTGTCTAGCTGTCACCTCTAATTATACTCGCGTCTACCATCTCAACAGATTACCAAAGACACGCTCTCTTACCATTTGTAAACCCTATCTATTCTATGTATCTGTATACTATACCTGTGTTTCTCTATTTGTTCTTCTTTTCCAACTGCAGTGTTGTGGTGATTGGTGACCTGTACTGTACTTGTGTTTACAGGCCCGCAGCGCCAGTACAAGTAGCTTTAGAAGCCTGAGCCAGGTACATAACAAAAATTGACATAATCCACATCTAGCTGAGAGAATTAGTAATTACTAGCTATATTATTTAGCTGGACCATAGCTAGACACTTAGACCATAGACACTACTTTGCTCGTGCGTAGATGCGTAGAGCGCGTGCGCGATTCTCGTGCTCCGTTTACAGGGGGAACGGAAATTTATCGTTTACAAGGTGGTGCGTCGTTACGATCATGATAGTCACACCATTAGCGTTGGGAGCAAGATCGACGAATTATCTGGGCCCGATTACACGACCATAAGCGAAGCTTTGGTGGGTCGAGACAGTTAGAAATACCAGGCTGGGCTACCGATTGTTTGCAACACTTATTCGTGGCAGAAATGATGAACTATAATAGATTACAAATGATTCGTTCATGGTAGCAGACCATTTTCTTATAAAGCGCGATTCTGTGTTTGCGATGTAACGTGAATTTTATAAGATTTAGACTAGACATAGTCTACCCTTGAGACACAGAAATGCAGTACATGGTAACTGATTAATCCGACAGTCGTGAGTGATTATTCGAAAAGCATCCGCTAAGTAATCACTGCCCAACTCTGGTACACGATCGCGTATGGTGCATGCACGCTGCCGGGTTTTCTCTTCACACGGAAACGCAGGAATGTTGAATGAGGCATGCGACCCTTAGGCACCCCTCTGTGGAATCCCTCGCCGATCACACGTGTCCGTAGAACTTGCATGTCTTTTGTACCGCCTGCATACCCTTAGACCACTGTGTACGTGCATCCTAATCTTTACTTTTCTTTTTCTTTCACCTTCTTCTTCTTCTTTTTCTTCTTCTACTACTACTACTACTTCTTCTTCGTCTTCTTCTTCTTCGAGACACAATGCGAAGTGATTCTTTGGCGAGGATCAGAGTAAGTACACGATGAACAGGCGCACGTCTGAATCGGTCGCAAGAACGGGGTAAGCTTCCCCAACGGGACGTCCAACTTAGCAGACTTCGCGACGCCGTTCTCGATAAAAGCGAACCGAAACGGCGTCGCGCGGCGTGTTATTTGCGCGACGCATCGTTGTTTACGCCCCGCGATAGACAGGGATACATTTCATGCCCCCGAAACCCTGGAGACGTAAGTTGCTCGCGGCGAAACGTTCTTCGATCGGGGCTTCTTCGATCTTCAGGTCGCAAAGGCGTTGGTAATCTGGTGCATTATCTTATAGACAAAGAAATATCTACTTGAGGGTAAAATGTTTCAAGCATTCATTATAAGAGATGCAGGAGGAATAGTTCTAACGCCAAGTGGGAAAATCAATGAGATCTATCGGTAAGAATGTTGGGGAAGGGTAAAATGAATGAAAGAAAGTAAATTTACGGGGAACATGGTCTGTAAATTGTGGATGTAATGTTTTGCAAAATACGAAAGTTGATACGAAAATGCGGAAAAGTTACAGAAAGGAAAAATGAAGGAAAAGAAGAGAAAAGTAAAGTTCGAAGTAAACAAAGTTCTTATATTATGGGTGTTATGTATTGTTATTATTATTGTTCTGAAAAGTAATCTTGGACTTGACTTGCAAATTTTGCCCAAGATTACTTTAAAAAATAACACACAACATTTGCATCTTTTTCTTCGATTTTCCTTCCGTCTACTTTTCTGCATTTTCAACTTTCTTATACTGACTTTCCTGTTTTGCAATACATTGTCATAATTACATTTGGTCGCAACATCAATAATTAGATATTATTTTAAATTGGTGTACCTATGTTTTTTTTTTTTTTTTTTTTTTATACTGCATCATGAATTTACCTCGAGATCAGTAAATATCGAATTCTAATTCGATAACAAGGAATTTCCATTGACAATTTTATGTTTTTATATTAACTTCCTACGGTCGAAACGAGCTTAGCGAACGGTTTCTTATTCTGATCGGTTGGTAGTATCACTTGAAGTGTTCTAAAGTTAAAATCTTCCAAGTATAAATAAAACGTATAAATAAACGTCCGAGAATACTTCTTATATCGTCAAAGTGTCATACCACAATTTCGGTTCCGCAAAGAGTCGAGCTTGTCGTCGACTGCCATGGGCTAAAATTAAATATAGGTTTTGGAATAATAGTATCAATAATTAAACAAAACTTCAGGCAAATCTGATGTTCTATTAAGAGAAGAGAAGAAAAATCTATCACAATCCATTCTTAACACACCCGCGATGATATAATGCAATATAAAAAAAAAAAAAAAGTTAATTAACATCACCTGATGAAATTCGCTGAAAAGATCGCTGGCACCGAATAAATGAAAGTAGTGGTGGGAACGACTCCGTTTCATATATTCGGGTAGTAGTGCAATTACTCGTGTGCAATTACCGTGGCGCGGAAATCTGTTTCGAGAGGCTCGGCGACGCTCTCGGGCAGATTCAGCTGGCTGAACAAAGACACCCAGGGCGTAAAAGGGTTGCGCGTTACCCGCCCACTTTCATTCCGCGCTCCTCGGAAACGAATCTCCTGCGAATCTCGTAATTTATTCCCGCCTCGACTTTCAGTCATCGTTTCCTTCGTCCGCAGCGGTTCCCCGCGGCTTTGCATATTAATTACGCGAACCGCGAACCTCGGGCTATTTAGACGGGGATCGTTTTATCCCCGACACCACCGGACTGCAATGCGAGCGACGGGGTGTGGTGTCACGGCTGCGCTTTTCGACACGAATCGAACGTGTCCCCCAGGCGATTCCTGGCCACCTTCGTTCGAAGAAACGGCCATCCAACGCAGGCACCAGCTCGGATTCAAGAAATTTTGTTTAGAGGCAATAGGTCACGAACAACGACAGCGTATAACAGTTAGCGATGAGTATTTCTCGGTAGGGTAGGAAAATTTCTGTGAAATAGGCAGTCTGGGCTATCGGTAGTTTATCCAGCAGTATACTGATGGTCGGAATGATGATAAATAGACGGAACTTCATTTAGCATAAGTATTAAATAAAAATTAGCGTTAACCACTTGTTGTTCCATTATGTGGACTATAAGTTTATAGCCTTTCGAGTCACGAATTATTGTAAAAGAAGATTGAAGAAATCTTGGCGCCCAACGCAAAACGCTTTAAATTTTCCTGCCGGTGAATGGGTTAAGTCACTTACCACAGTGTCAAAGTATGTAGTTAGATATGTAATAGGAATATTTCATTATAGCGTGCAGAATATCAGAAACGACGATTATCAGTCGACCCAACGCATCCATCGACGGGTCTTCGAACGGGCCTCGAACACTGGCTGATATCGACAGACCGTTCACGTAGCGAGAAAAATATTCCGTTCGCGGAGCCATCGATACTGTCCCCGTTGCGAGTTTGGTCGGTGGACGGGGTCGATCAATCGCTTCCGGGGTGCCGGGACGGAATTCCTCTCGCGTAGCAAAATATATGAGCGCGTCGCCACCGGGCAGGATCCATTTTGGGGACGAGAAAGAGCCACTTTCGGAAACAAACGAGCCGAAAAAGCGCCCAGCGCCGCGGATTAGGGAGAAGAAAGTCAGGGTGAATGGCATCCTAGGCCCTCGTTCGGAGCACCCTTCTGACAAGTAGTCGTTGGGTATAAAAGCAATAGAGAGAGAGACGACGGAGAGAGCCTTTGAATGTAGTGGGGCAAGCAGTAGGTTCAGGTTGAGGATGGTTCGGGTTGAGGACGACGATCGATAGCCCGGCTGCACCCTTCTTCCTCGATGTCGTCGCGGCCGTTGCTTTAATTATTAATCGAGTCCGAGTCGCTTCTCGCCCCGTAGCCTAAGTGCAGTGACATGTTCCAAGGTCACGATGTTCTCCATGCTCATTCCGTCCCTCTCCCGTTTGCTGGATCTTTCGTGTTTCGTTTCAAGACTGACGACGCCGTTGGATTGTGATATTAATCTCTGTAATCGTGGTCGTTGAGGAATTCATCCACAGTTTGTAGTGTTTATCTTCGTGTATTTCAAATCTTTCAAATATTTTATGAAATCAAATATTCAAGATATTGGACATACCATTTAACTTATCTGGCAAAGGTCTCTTTTCAAAATTTTGATTCCGAATAATTATACAAATGCATGTTACTTGAACTTTCGTGATCTTCTTCTTGTGTCAATATTTTATTCAAGAACAAAATTTATTCAACTAATAATTGTATACATCTAAGTCTAGCACGCACGTGTCACGTGGCCATCTGTCAAGTTGTTTTCTTCTGTGGAATGCATCAAGTATCCGTCGATCAGCGTCGATCGATGGTCGTCCATTCGTTAAACTCGACGGACTTTACAAATTCAAATTATCTCGTTATTAAGGAATAAAATAAAATTCCATCGAAGTAAGCGGCAAGTTGTTCAAGTTTACGTCGCGACGTGCTCGCACGATACACGGCAAACGGAAACGTAGCGTATGACGTCGTCGCTGGTATAAAGACGAGCAATCCAGGTCGCAATTATCGTAATTGCTCTTCACGGAGTATATATACACCCCTCTCTTTTGTTTCTCAGCGTGACAAGTCTTACCACACTTTTGCAACGGGACACATATAGAGTAATTTTCCCCTCGGGAACGAGAACGTACTTCTGTTTTCAAACGGAAAGCAACGTAACCCTCCAGAAATACATGGAAAAAAGGAAAACTTCAGCGAAAGAGACCAAAAATTCAACTTGACCCTCGTTTTCATTTTGCCCCGTCGTAGACCGCCTTGGAAATTTGGTCGATGTGTTTCGAAACCTTCGAGACGTCGTGCTTTACAAAATTACGAATTTGCCATGACTTCGTTCCAATTTTTAATTAATAGAATGTCAAATAAACGTTTAAACCAAGTTCTCTTGGCCATCTTCAGCGATCTATATAAACGAAATGGACGTCAGGTCGTCTAGGTTGAGAAACACTGTTACAACTCTATTGACCACCCCGTAGGGCCTGTGCTCCTTAAGCAATGAGACCTTGGGTCCATTTTCAAGGCGTACCGATCACCCCGTTCCCCAACGGGGGTTTAGCTTTTCAAGGGCGGTTGCAGTTGGCCCCAATTATTGATCCTTCGGAAGCAGTTTCCGGGTCTCGCTTGCAAACACTCGGACAAAACTTGAGTGGGTGAAGCGGTCGGGGCCAGGCATGGAGCCGTGGTCCTGGCTGGCGTGGGGAAGAGAAACGGGAGGCCAGGAAAAGGGAAGGAAGGGAAGAAAGATGGAGACGGCGAGGGGTAAAAGCCGAAAGCAGAGCATGGGAGATGGGCGGCCGAGGGTGTTCCTGGGCGTTCTCCCTGGATCTCGGTGGGCTCTTCGCTCAATCCCATTCACTCTGTCGATCCTTCGGCGACAGTTTCATCTTTGAAGATTGCCAGAGACTTCTCCTTCGAGCAAGGATGTATCGTCGAGTCGGTCTTCTGGCAACACCATTTTCTTCAACAGAGAATTTATATTTGTCGTTGCGTCGATACAGGCACTGGTGCGTTAACCATTCCCGATACTCGTAGTTGGCCCCTTCTCTAGGAAATATTAACCCTTTGCAGTCGTATTAAATTTAATTCTATAATTTGGAATTCTACGAAGTATCTTCGACTATTTGGTATTTATTGCAGTCTGTTACGTTGAACGGACGTTTTTGAAGGTCGTTCGTTTTGAAAAAAATATGATGTGTTTTACATCGAATGTATATAAAGGATAAGAAGTGGAATTTCTATCGTAATAGAATGTCGTTGGATACCGCTGGAATCCCTCTCATTATGCATACAGCCTTTGGAAATATTAACGAGACTAGAGATCCTATTTCGCTCGCCTTAAACGGCGCGCAAAAGGTAATTCATGATCATCGTAAATTTTCACCTGGAAACGAATAGGAACGTTTAAGTCTACCCGTTCGCTTGGCGGGTATTATCCCCACGAGAAACGTTCACGAACCTGAAAATTCAGGAGATTTCGAAACATTGTCTGCGAGCCGAGTGGTTCATTCGTGAGATAAAAATTACTGTTCTTGATTTCAAAAAAGTAGCGAGCAAATAAAAGTGTATTTCATTCCGTACGTTCCCTTGTGGTTTTTAGGGACGTTCATTCGTTCCGACGAAGCTATTATAAACAACACCGGGGTACCTCGACCGTAATAAATTAAAACAATGAGAACTCTTCAAAGAACTCTTAAGGCTTAACTCTTTATGATGCCGTACATTTCTCGTCTTACGGGTTATAGGGACATTTATTCTTGAGTCTTTCTTGTTACACAAGCTATTGGGTTATCTGGAAAGTCCGTACCGATTTTTGGTAGGTGGTACAGGTCTGAATATATCTTTGAGTTTTTTTTTAAAATTGGCACGAACTATCTGGCCAACCCAAAGCATATGATAAACAACACTTGAGCATCTCATCCGTAGTAAACTAAAACAGCAAATTTAAACGATCTCTAAACCGTGTAAGTGTTCGTATTTCGTGTCCCTCCTTCTATCACAATTTTGCGTCGGTCGTTGAATCTCGCTGCCAAAGAGCTGCTTGACATTCTGCTGAATTTTACACTCGAAACTTCAGCTATCGGTGGAAAGGCAAGGATTTCAATGGACGGTTCGCGTCGGCTCGATGCTATCGAGTTACCAGCTAAGCGGTATCGCTGTCTATAAGCTCGATAACCCGAATGATACATGCACGCCACGGAGCTATAAAGCACGAAGCTAGCCTCGAACCTTGCCATGAGTCGATGCCCGAGTTGATCGAATAAGTGGCCTTCACGGAATTCGAACACGCGCCCCCTGCACGCTCAGCGATTCGCTCGCCAGAGATTCTCGATTAATATACCCTGCAACTTTACCCCCGCTTTCGAGGAGACAGGAAATTATTAGGCGCACCGAGGGCGATCCGACGAAACTTCGAGGCGAGACCTATTTTCACGCGCCGCCGCGAGAAAGGAAACCGATTCGAATATTTTCTCAGCTTCCGATAGACTCGGGGTGGCACCGTGACCCCCAGCTGTGTATGTCCATTCGCCACACATGGCCGGGTGTAATAAAAATGCGGCTACGTCAACTCTCTGTTGTACGAACTTTAACGTAGAAACCAATCCCTTATTTTTATTTGAATTTGTTTGCACTGCAGACCACGTAGGTTTCATCGATTTTCGATTTAGTCGCCATTCTTCTATTAGAAGTTTGAGTTTCTTGGACACAAATTATTGTTTCGGTTTTAAAACGAAGATAAACTGCTGCCGTCATTTTCTGTTCGATCGCGTATACGATTCTCTGTAGTTTACTTCAATTTCTGAACATTAAAAAGTTGGTACCGTTATTTTGTCTCGAATGAAAACATCTAACGTGCGATCTTTGAAAACAGCGTTTAATCGAATACTTAATTAACGATGTCGATACATGATGCGCAAATGTACAGGTGAAACGATGTTCGATGATGTTCCTTCGATCCTGATCCCGATTGTCGTGGGTGAGCCGGCGCCGTCGGACAATATTGCAGGATCGTTGAAAGAAAATGCAAGCGTTTCTTTCACGCCGAGGTAATGAGTCCGTGTTGAGGTTTAATCGCCGGTCATCATCTCCATGAACTCTGAAAGGCAACAATCGACACGGTTAACAAGACGTTCAGCCTTCGTTTCAACAGTGTATTCTTCCTCGATGGGATCATCGAGTGCGACGCGGTTCTAAAGATCGCGGAGGACGAGCACCCTTTTCATTTCGTCGTCTTACGCGACGAATGTTCCTCCTGGAAAGCAAGTAGGTCGTATCCTTGCCCCTTTTCGCTGCCTGCCCCCCCCCCTCTTCCTTCAAGTTTTTTGAAAGGGGCTTTAGAAAGACCGGTATTAAGACGTTCGGGGTTTAATCAAGCCCTCGTACGAACCGCTGTAACGAGCTCTATAGACGCGAAGCCAACGAAAAAGTTGGCCCCGCCGATATCGTAACTTTCTATTCCCATTGCTTCGTGAGATTTTCCGCTGCCAAAAGAGCTTCACGTAATTAAGACGTACCTGCTGGCGGTCGTAAACGTTACAGGGGGTTCGTTGCGCTCAGAATACTAGTGGCGAGTTTGGAAAAATGATGGAAGCGATGATTAATCGGTGATTAAGCGGTGTGCATAATTTAGAATTATTGAATAGAATTTATATTTCAAATGGAAAATCGTGGAAAATAAAACACGGTTTCGCGTGGCTACACCAACAAAGAAATGATTAAAAATGAACAAACAAGATTTTATTTATTAGTTCCGCAATTTTTTGTTACGTGAAGTAAAAATACTAAAAGAAAACCTTTTCTTTTTTCCTTTACGTACGATAATAGTTCTTTCAATAAAACGCACGCGAAGACGTCATCGTCCGATCATTTTCCACGAGGCAACCGTGGAAAATGGAGAAAGCAGAGCGTGCTCACCGTCAAAGTCAACAGTGCCGGAGCCGTCGGTATCAATTTCAGCGATCATGCCGTCCATTTGATCAGGCGTTATCTGGTCGTCAAGGGCGGCGAGGATCTCCCGCAAAGAGCTGGTGGGAATATAGCCGTTGCCTTCCTTGTCGTAGAGCCTGAAAGCCTCTTTCAGTTCCTTCTGCAGCGCCTCGTCGTCCTCCTCTTGGAAGTGAGAGGCCACCCGGAAGAACGAGTCGAAGTTTAATTTACCGCTGCCTGAAAGCCGGGACGGTCCACGATTAAAAAACCACTATCCCGCCGCGGAGAAAGACACCCTCGCCTCCCCTCTCCGCCGACCGTTGCCGATGTAAACAACTCTCCTCGGGGCCTCCATTTCGTTTCCGATTCGCGGTCGCTTTTTATCGATAGGAAAACATCCGAGACAATATACTTGGTAGCCGTCCAAGGCGGTTCCGTTTACGCAAGGCCGGGGAATAAATTTGAAATTTGTAAAGGACAACAGACTATCGTTCCTCGCGATCGGTCCGGCGCATTCGTGTATCCCGGAACGGTGGCTGCAGTGAAAATCAGATACGAAAAGAAACTTAACAGGGTTCACTGCGCTTTGCAGAACGCGGTAATGTCTTGCGCGAGTTACATGAATCATGCCACGTTTTGCCACGTGTGTGACGTAGAGATGGGCAAAATTCCAATAGAATAATATACGAGGAATAGGAATACGGTATTAAATTAAATTAATTAGCTGTTCGTTACAATAAACTCACGCGTGATTCTCATCGTAATCGGTGTGAAATATTTTTGACGTTTTATAGATAAATTCTGGTCTATTTGTAAAATTATCTCTTGTTCTCAATTAATATATAGTATTATTGTTCACTTTAGACCGATGGATCGTACTTGTTTCGTTGAAATGAAGCTGTTAGCTGGCGAGTCCACGGTGAAGTTCTTAGTTGAAAGATACTTCGCCAACCACTTCGCAACAGCATTAAGGACTGCGCAAAGTTGCTACTTCGCCGCTATCCGGATTAACAACGACCACTCGCCGTCGGTCGAGTGAACTTAGTACTTTTAAATCGACTAGTCGGCCCTTTTTATCTTCTTACGAGATATTTACTCCTGACCGACGAGTTGCTTGCACAATAACATAGGATGGCCTAATTAAAATAACGGCACTACATCGTCACTATTTTAAATAGAAACGAGAAATCCAATAATAATTTCTTTGTTTCTCAAATGTGATCAAATATACCTGTAGCCCTTGTAAACATTCGTATAATATTCATCGATATTAAACCTATATAACTGTATTGAAAAGAAAATGTTAATATGTACGATATTTCGTTACTCTTATTTCATTCTTTTACTGTATACGTTATTCAAATAGGTATTTGTACTTTTCTTCATAGATTTTCTTAATGTTTTAGTACATCTGAAAATGACAAAATAATAACCAGAACGGTTCGTGACAGATTATTTGTACGCTGTCGATGAATACTATTGTCTGACCATACATGGACCTGTTCTACTAGTCCGCATAGATATGGAACTGTTTTATTTGCACAGTCATAAAAAGTAGCAATATACATGTATATATACTCTACTATCACATTAGACACATATCTGATCCACTATTGTTCATTTTCTACTGTCTGGCTAGAGACGGGCATATTCTACTACTCGGTTGGCACGGGCTTCTTCTATCGCCTGGTACAGCATGAATGTATTCTAGTGTCTCGTTTAGCATACTCACGTTCTACTATCTTA
Source organism: Hylaeus anthracinus (assembly GCF_026225885.1). Classification (NCBI taxonomy): domain Eukaryota; kingdom Metazoa; phylum Arthropoda; class Insecta; order Hymenoptera; family Colletidae; genus Hylaeus; species Hylaeus anthracinus. The sequence goes on from NW_026533254.1 coordinate 14,752,427, forward strand.
CTAGACATAAATATTCTACGATCATTCCATTGTTCGGTTAGACACGATCAGATCCTCCTGTATAATTAAATATAAGCCCAATCTACTACTTGGTGAGATATTAACATATTCACGTTCGAATTGCTCCGAATTCTTTGTCCTTATGAATTTTAAATCTAACCTTTCATTATTTTTTGTTTTTTTTTATAGCTATGTTAGACTTTAACGGTTCCATCTTTAATTCTGAAACGTCTATTGTCAAAAGTATTAAGATCGACGGGCCGATACCTCAAAGTTCGTCTAGCAAAGATCTCTTCGACTCGGAAAGCTGATGTTTTCGCATCCCTGTCGTGCAACTTTCGTTACCTCTATACGTCACTGGACATTGTATCATAAATAATTTGGCCCCGGTTAGGTCGACACGTAGGCATCGATCGACGAAGCGCCAGCACCGGCCCAAAAGTCGCTTGTAAAACGCACGGAATGGCAATGGAATCTGGCCAGAGCTGGCGCCGCTCACGGCAATTGAAACTCTCGAAAGTCGGATATACAATACCGTCGTCGTCCTCTTGCTTGAGCAGCACCTCGAGCTCGTGGTCGTCGAAAGTGTGCCCCAGGGTGTTCAGGATCGTCCGAACTTTTTCCTTCTCGATCCTTCCCGACTTGGCGGAGTCGAACATGGAGAAAGCCCTCTTGAGCACTATAAAATACAACGAATCACAGTTTCGATGGCACTGCGAAACGATGAAGCTTGAGCTTCGTGATCGCCATATCTTTTCCAATACGTACTAGTTTCAAGACAATTTATTGTCTCGTTGATTAGGTTTCTCGCGAAACTTACGCGAAAAGCGCTCAAAGATCAAAGATAAGAATTTTAATATATAAGAATAATTTTAATTATTCCACCAACCATCAACCACGTTTTGTAAGATATTTCATAGCAATGATAAAATTTCCAGCGATGTAACGTCCAAAGGAAGGTTCGTTTCTAGCATTGGGAGGCCTGACGAGCCCCTTAAACTTTCTAGCCGCGCTATATCTTCGCGACACCAGAATTAGGAAATTCCACGAAAATTCTAGAGCAGCGCGTAACGCGAGCTGGGAGAACGTATCTTCGGTCGGGCCACTGGCATTTATTTACACACGGTGCCAGAGCCGCGTGTATTAATATAACGCGGCCGAGTCAATCAGCGGTTTATTTTGCGATAGGAAGTCTGATTGCGCAACGTGTGCCGACAGAAACGCGTGGGCGGACGCGGGACACGCACAAGACCTCACAACTCTCCGTGAAACTCCATCGAGGAATCCAATCTATGAGCACGATTATGGACCCGTGCTTCGGTATTGTCAGAGTTACGGTCCTGTGCGTCACTGTGAATGCAACTGTGGTTTTATTGAAACACAGAAATTGTTATTCGGATTGTTGTAAAATCTTTCATTGTCTCGAGAACAGAACCAGCCCAACGCAGACCCTTCTGAGGAAAGAGTAATGATCTGGGTTGGTTTGGTTCTGTTTTCTAGAACAATAGAAAGTTTCTAGTAATTGCAACAGCTGCGCATGGATGATCATATTGTGCAACATTGACTAATGATTGCCAGTGGAAGGACAATAGGGCCCATAGAAATTGCACCATTCTTTAAAAGTATGATTTGTTGAGTATGCGTACGCATTGCGAATAAGGCAGCCGAACTAGCTTCGTTTCCTTTTAATAAATTATGATATCGTATTAATTACTGTCTGGTGACACCGACAGTCATTGTTTACATGAGCATTGAATTAAAAACGTTGAATTAAAAACCCATTTTCAAAATGGTGAAATTGTTATCGAGCATCCACACTTTCACTGGTGAATGTGAACACACAACATTGTAGTGCAGATTCATTGAATATTATATCGAATACTAATAATTTACATTCGCTGTATAGTCCATTTCCATTGATTTCCATTCACATACCAACGAGATGAATCCCGTGGTCTAACAAAATTAATATATGTATAGAGAATTACATTGTTGCTTGAGCATGTACTTAAATAATATACACAGGGCGACCTATATAAAATATTACAAACTGCTTTCTCGGAAGCTAATGAACATATCGATTTCATTTTTCCTACAGTTGAAGAGTACAGATGGTAGGTGTAATCCTTTCGTAAAAAGTTTCAAGGAAGAAGGAAGTTCTAAACACTTTTAAATGAATGTTAGTATTAATTTCTTTTTATTCAAGTATCTCGTAATTCTCTATGGTTGATCCCGTTCCTAAACGAAATAAACGAACAAATAATCGATTCGTTTCCACTCGCGATGCGATTTGGCAGGTGATCGAGTCTGACCGTGCTGCGATGACAAATCTTAATGAGCAATGGTGCCGTGGACGCTCCCTTTGATACCGGTATAGTCTGCGTCTGGGCGACATAAAATACACATCGGCCACGACCTAAATTTCAGACACCAGCGACCTTCCTTCGACGAATAAACCGTACTTGTTGACGCGACGCGCAACCAATGATATACGGGCACTGCATGGCGGCGCGGCGTCTATTTACACGCCAACGGAGATTCCGCGCCGCCTCGTTTTCACCAATTAACACATCTCTAAGAGGCTAATTAGTCACCTATACGCAGATGCGCGCGCACGATTGTTCAGAAAATTGTATAACTTTTAAATCGAGTTTGAAAGAGGAACGTACTAGGTATACTGGAAAGTTGAAAGACACGAACCAGTGGGTGAAATATCTACATGTTGATTTTAAAAGTCAGAAATTCCAAATAGATATTAAATAGGTAAAAAAAAAAAAAGAGTCTCGCGGAGTATACTAGTTGATTGACATCAACTTGTGCATTCGAAAAATTAGATCATTGATGATGAATTTTCTTTGAAACTGGTACGTACAAAAAACTGTGGTCAAAACACGAAGGAGATAAAAGGCTGTCTGTTTCCCCAAATTGGATATTGTAATTTGACCAAAGCACGTATTATACATTAACCGAAAACACGGTCATTAGATTGCAGTAGGTAGATGCTGAATTTAAAAGCTTTTGAATAATTTCTTCGAGGGCTACTACTCACTTTTCACTTGTTCCGTGTCATCCTGAAATAGAGAAACCGACCATCAATATCCATTATCTCTTTGAACATTCACAAAGTTTCGCGTTATACAAGCCGTGCTAAAATTGGGGATAACCATCACTGCGCAATATTTAGAAAGACTATTTTCACAATGAAATTTTAATTGTAATTATCCAGGTTTGTTTAATATATAGAGAAGAATTTATGAGAAAATAAACATACTTTTTCCAAATAAATATAAGCAGTGCTACTTTGAGAAGATGGAAAGCAAATCCAACACAATATACTTAATCGGCGTAGATTTACAAATAAATATAAGTACTCGAAGCAAAAGAATCAAGGAAATTCTTTGCTTACTTATCACTTTCCTGCTTCTCCCGGCGAGTACTAACCGCATCGAATGTTTGAGCCGTAAATTTTAGCACACCTCGTATAAACGCCGCATTCGATCAACTAGACTTCACTGTAGAAACGACTGAGAGTACCGCGGTACGAATCGCGATAGAGGCGCGCCACGATTTAATTCTCCTATCGTCTGTCAATTGATATCCGATATGGAAAAATCGATCGAGGAATTGCTGGCATCGCGCCAGACCTTTCACTCTTCCCCCAATTAATTTCATGCGACAACGTCGATCTGCCCGCGTACACAATATTATTACCAGTGAACTGACCATCTTCTGGCTTTGTGTGACGACCCACTCGACGCCGACGCTGCGTTCCTTCGTTCTCTTGCACTAATGGCTTATCCGCACTGGATATATCTTTTATAAGCTCAGACGCATGGAAGGGGAGGTGGTGGCCATCTCTCTCTCATCCCTTCCTGCGAACTGTTGAAATTCTCACAGCTTCGCACCCAGCGAGACGCCGTCGTCGCCAGTTTGCGCTGCTATAATGCTGCGATTCTCCGTGGAAACGGTTAACCGACCAGGCTCGGAAACGTCCGCTGACTCAATGCCACGCGTTCGTCTATTAGTTCTAGGATATTCTGTTCTGTTTTTTATTCGAGTGGTTAGGAAATCCTAGGACAAGCGAAAGCAAGTTAAGTTTGATGGGGTACTCTATTATTTGTACCGGTTTCAAGGCAATTTTCATGATTTTTTTTTTTGGTGACAGTAGTTGACATAAATTTTTGACATTTGGTACGTTTATTTGTGCATGTATATATTGAATAATAAAAGCATGAAACTTGGAATCTTGAGGAGCATCGTGGATGGACGCAACAACTCGTGGTTTCGAATCGGTCGCCGTCGGTATTTCGCGTCCCGCGATTTATGGCGTGCAATTGCAAAACGGGGAAAGACGATGAATTGTGGAGCAGCATATTACCTAAACTTTACGTTATGTGGCTGTTTTCTACGTGGCCCGGAGAGCCTGCCAAAAACTTTGAGGGAAAAGCAATAAAGTTTTCGTGGACTGTGGACGGACGGTCGTCGTAGCCGACTGGGAAAGGAATGAGGATGACATTACCATTATGAATGACTTAGAGTATCCTATAATAATTGTTTTAAAAACGAATTTTCTTTTTACGATACCTAGATATATTTTCAGTTGCAATATTTAATGTGATGCTTGTAAAACGAAACAATAGTTAAACAAATAATTAATATAGAATTGTTGACGGACTGTAAACGACTTACAAGATGACAATTCTGTCCTGTACGTAGGTAATCAAATCTCAGAATCTATAACCATTACTTTGAGTTACGATTTTTGGAAATATTAAAAAAGACGAATAAAAAGACGAGGTACCGAAGTTTAAATAAATACGACGTTCGTCTATTGTTTCAAATAAATTGAAGGCAACTAAATCGCAAGTTTCTCGATACATTTTTTTCTGAAAATTTTTCATCATTCTGGAACGTATATTCCTATTTTCTCTATGTATATATGACGTTCTCCAAAAACTTTGAGGAGAAAAGCAATAAACTTTCTGTGCAACGTGGACGGACGGTCATAGGAGGCGGCTTGGAACAGCGTCGGCAGCGGTAGAGGAACGAAGTGGGGATCGTGCTATTTCAAAACATTCCAGACTATGATACTACTGCTTTCCATTCAACCACCACCGCCGCGCCGCTCTGAGCAAAATATATTGCCGATTCTTTTTACTGGTCGCCCGAGAAATTTAATATCCTCGGCTTCCATCGAGTTTCCAGAGTTATCGTTGCGAGGAATTATCCGCCCGATCGAAGTTATTATGTGTGGGAGCCTCTTCGTGAGAAAATGGAAATCCGAAAGGCTATAACTCAAGTCCTATAGCGGAGGGGCCAGCTGAACCATTTGGCCTGAGCCTCGTACTTACGAGGGCGTTCAATTTACGTAACGATGATAATTAACCCTTTCGGGATAAGTCGCATATTTTGGACCCAATATTGAAGAATTTTATCATTTATTTGTTCAGTTAAATCGGACATTTATTATTTTCACAAAACAATTTTATATTTTTATTTCTTTTAGTACGAAGTTTTAAAGGTTATAGTATTCATTGCGGTCTACGTATCCTGTTGAACATGTTTCTAAAACCATCTCTCCAAAATATCGTATCGCTACGTTGAATATGACAAATATAAGCTTCTTCCAAAGTAAACGTATCCATATGGAAACGCTCAGTTATGAGCGGATACATTTTACGCGCCCGTACAGGGACGCACACGTCGTTTATGGGCTAATAAATTTTTATGCTCGTATAATCAGTTCATGATTTGGCAATAAGAGATGATTCTCAAAATCGGTGGAAAATATGGAAAGTAAATTGACAAACAAGACGTCTTATACGTAATTTCATTATAATTTTGAAGAATAAAACTATAATGTAAGACAATTATTCTGAATTAATTCAGGCATATCTTTTAATTATTATTTAAAAAAACGAACGTTCTCTTTATGACACCCAAGTCATACTTTCGTCTACAAATTATAAAGTAATGCTTCTGAAACAGTATAATTAATGAAAAAATAATTAATACCGAATTATCGATGTACCATGAACGACTTCAGTTTTCATTTTTTCCTCTGTTTTTCTGTTTCAATGTGCGAAGTACTTGTAAAAGGATGCGAAAGCTTTGAGAATGCTCCTCCTGAGAGGATTCGCGACATCCTATTGTCAGACGATGATTAAAATTCTACTAAAAATCCTCTCGTTTCTATGCAGCATCTGGCGGTCGTCGTTGCGTAACGACGCAACCTGGCGCGACGTAGCGTGGCGGAAAACTTTTGTTGTCCCACCTCGACGCCGTGAAAACGGGAGCAAAGTGCAGCTCTTGCTATGATTTTTCCACGCCGCGTGTTCCGGTGATGTATAGCGCTTTTCGTGAGAACGCGGTAGACAGCAAACGTCTATAATTATCTCGTCAGTTCCACCCACGCGGTCCATGCCTCGCCGTTGAATTATTATTTGAATAAACTCGCGTTATATTTAGAACGTCCAATACCAATTGTGTACCTCTTGAGTCGGGCTATATTTAAACCGTGGTCTACCTTGCCGCGTAATTGGGCGTACGGTCGACGAACTTCCACGTACGCCATCGTTCCCTTCGATCTCTATCGGCCGCCAACGATCACCTAGAAGCTGCTTTCCTGGTCTCGATAGGTCGTTGATGAGCTCAGAGCGTGCGTAGGCCAGCAAAGTGAATTAATCGGATTTCCAAAAGAAGCTTCGTTATTTTGGATTTTAATAACAAACTATAGGCTATTATAATAAAGGCTTCCCGTATGCTGTTAAATTTTACTTACTGATCTCCCTTTCAAATAAGTAATTTATTACACGATCTAGCAACTTTATTTTTGTAAATCACGATTCAAATCTTTGTTAGCCGATACGAACCGAGAAAATAAACGTACCAACTAAATCTTCGCTATTTAAAATAAATAAATTCCCTGTGAAAAATGGTCAGACTTGTCAGTCCGTCAACGCGTTGGACACTTGGACAGCCAAGGATTAATACGGGGATCGTTGAAAGCGTCATCTAGGCGTGCCATCATGGATATCAAGGTTCTTCCTGGCAGGCTCGACAGGGGACTCCAGTTTCACCGACAGTTTGCATCGACTAACTCGATTTATCCCCTATGGATGGTCTTGGACGCCATTGGAGTCGGACTCGTTTCCAGAGATCTGAATCAACGAGATTGTCTGTCCCGGTTCGCGGACTTCCTCCCATCGGTTCATGCCGCGATAACGGCGATATTCGATTTACAATCTCGAACCGCATCGATCGGCTCCTCCCCTTTGCGACGACCCTAAAGATTTTCAATTGGAACCCACCCGTTCCCCCGTCGATTATCCCAAAGGCTTTGTTTTACTTTTACATCGCGTGAATTGTCGCGATAGAAACGGTCGATTCGTCGTTGCTATGGAGATCATTATTTAGCTGGCAGAGCCGATTATTGGGTAATCGACAAATCCTGATTGATAATAATCAGACAAATTTGAAATCCGTCTGATAAATTTTTGTGCAATTTCAAAAGAGTTATTTAATTTCGTACGCAAGGTGTGCCAGTACTTGTCTGCTAAATAAATTTCTGTAATTATTTTTGTATTCTTTTAAACGACGTTACGATTCAAATTCTAAAAAAAATAGCCTCCCTATGCCACGGAACACGAGAATATATATTTTGTATATAAGCTACTTCAACGTATAAGAATATTTAAATAAATATAGTTAGAGACATCGAATAATTTGCAGTCGATTGCATCGTAATTATTAGGACGAAACACGGGGGGGGGGGGGATCTACTAGTAGCGTCATAAAGGTTTTCGCGTTGATGACGGAGTTGAACGATTGATATTCCGGTAACGAAACGGTGAAAAGAACGAAACAATGGTCTCGGCGACGGACGACTAAAATCTACGGGAAATTACCGTGCATCGTTCCGCGTTGTGTCATTAGCAGAGACCCGTGGACAATGGCGTACGGTGCATCCCATCCCGAGTAATGTTGACACAACGCTCGCTCAGATCCCCTACTCGTGATTAAGGGTATTGTTCCACCCGCGACGTCAGATTTTTATCTCGTCGGGAAAAACGAATTTTTGTGTGCCGACCAGAGGCTCGCGAAGGGCGGGCCCTCGTTGTCCCCGCCGTCGAAGGCAGCCTCATTTTTCTCTATGGCTCGTTTCTCGTTAGCGAACCGCCGGGCGTTCCCATCGGTCCGACATATTGGAAAACCTTTCTTCGATTAAAGCTCCTCGCGGGCCACGGGCAAGCTCGATCCGAGAAATGACTAATTGCAAAACGCGGGACAGAGAACTGGAGCGATTAGCGTGTCTCCAATTGTGTGTGCCTGTGTGCGACTCGTGTACGGTTCGGACGACAACGAGATAGCGGAGTTCGTGAAATTAATCTCTTCATCATTTCCACGTAATGCACTCGTACACGTTTCATCTTCGGGAAGGTTCATTTCGTTATACAGGCTATTAGTACGATAGATTGAAAAGTGAATTATCCTTTAAATATGTTATAAAAATAAACGACAATTGGAGCATCGAAAAGGTTGGGCGTAATTCTGAAATCGGGATAAATGTGAATGTAATTGTTACAAGTATGCCAACTTCGTGTTCGATTGTAATCGAGTGTACTTTTCTGTAGTGTTCTCAATATTCTGGTGTCTGGTTGTCGATGGGCACATTCTACCGCTTAGTAAGCAACTGTCTGGTATAGCATGGGTATATTCTACTGACTGGTTAGGCATATTTACGTCTATCATCTTGCTAGTGAATATATTTTATCGTTTTTCTTAGGAACGCTATCTATAATCGTACGAATATTAAAATAATTTAACAAACATGTTCACGTTTAATTATAATCGTATGTATCTTCGCTTAAAAATTCTCATAACGTTTGTGTTCTATTAAGAAACAAGTTCCCAAAGCTCCATTTAAAAACCTTTTAGAAATGAACCTTGAATTCAAGATAAATATACAAAAGCTAGGCTGCGATTTAGGCATAAGCGCGATTAAATCGTAGCTTTGTACATAGGCGAGATAGGCGAGGGAGGCACAGGATATCGGAGATAACTTTGCGGGGGAACCAAAGAGATCCGTAATCGGCGATGCCCCAGTTTTGCTTTTGGGAATACACAATGCGGGATCGGTAAACAACGATATTTTTGCAATTCCTGGTGCTCGCTTTGTCTGGCTAGTGCTCGAGCTCGTAAATCCAGGCGAACATTTCCCACGAGGAAACGCAACCACTAACGATCTTCTTTGAGAACGTTTCTCGAGTCGCTACTCTCTGAAATTCCAACTCCAATAACTCTCTGAAATCCTTTAACTGCGTCCGCACCCCTCAACTTGCGACAGCTCGTTACGTTGGTAACGAAATAATGCTCACCCTAAAAAGAATCATATTTTATAGAGAAAGCTTCCAGAAACACGCTGCTGTTGCTTGGATTTACCATTTTACAAGCAAAAATGAAAACGATCCCATATGAAGCAATTTAAGATGGAAGGGAAATTTCAAATTAAACTAAAATATAAAAATGGTAATTTGATACGATTCATTATCTTGAACAGAAAAATTCATTTGTAAGGTAAATTCATTCTCCTTCGTAAAAAAATCACAGAACTCTACGTCTTCTACTTCCCAAACAAATTCCGAACCATCTATGACTTAAACCCTAATTTACATGAAATACACCATACCTGAATTACGGATCGCAGGAAGTGATCGATTCAGTCGCCATTCAGACGGAATGACCCAGTTGCATAGTGCTCGATCGTAGTCCGTTTCGAAGCTGATCGAAGACCGTTTCGCACGTTCGAGCGATTAAAAGCAAAGTCGGGAAACAAATTATTTGATCGCGCAATTGAAACCTCGTTAAACCGTGGAACGTTGCTGGCAACGCGAGGGACGGAGGAGGGATTCTCCAAAGCGCAACCGAACCCCTTCGGTATTCGTCGACGTTCCTTTAATCGTCGAACGATTAAAAAGGAAGTTCCATCGGGAGCGCAGATCGCCACGATTATCCCCCAAGTTCCGTTCGTTGGTTCGCGCGGGAAACGAACCGTCGATATTTTCCGGTGAAAGTGTCTTCGATTATCGATTACCCGACGAGTCTAACCAGTGGTCTTTTATTTCCGGCGATAGGCTCGCAACAAACCAGCGGACGGAGTCGGCCACGTGAACCAGAAGGGCTCCACGGGTCAAAAGGCGCCGTTGACGCCTGGACAGAAGGTTCCTCCTGGTGCAAAAAGCGCAGCGAAACCGGCTCAGAAACCAACTGCTCAGAAAGGACAGGTGAAGGTCACGCCGAAAGCAGCTTCCGTAAAAACTGGAAAGAACAAGAAGAAGGGCCAGAGGCAGCAATACGACCTCATCGTTACCATCAATCTGGTGAGTAACGTCACTTTTTATCATCGCTTACGCTACAGCGTTAAGCGCAGTCTTAAAAAGTTGTAGTTTCCTTTTAAATATTAGGTAGTTATCTCCGGTGACTATTTCAACAAGGAATCATTTCTATACTTGTTTAGCTGGCGAAAATTGATTTTATTAATGAGGCGAGAAATTATTCGTTACCTGCAGAGCAAAAAAATGAAAATCGCATTTCATTGAAGATTAAAAAATATTACAGTCCGTGTGATAGAATTAAAAAAAAAATAATTGTTACGCGTATGACATTCGAATCGTTTCTTCATTCCGATAAAAAATTTCGATATCCAGTGGAAGAACGATCGATTTCGTGTAGAACGAGCAGTGAGTACTGCGAATGCCGACCAGACCGACCGCAGTAGAAGCAGACGCTCATGATCAGACGCGGTCAACCTAGACCGCTCGTTCCCATTAGATGGTAGCACGTGTTTGAAAACGGAAACGGAGACGATTTGTAACTCAAATACTGTGTGTAATACCATTTCAGATTTAAGCAACGTACTTTTATATTTGAAATTCAATGTCCCATTTTTCTAACTAAATTCGTGAGCACTGCCCGTGTGCGTGAGGTCTGTTTCCTTCAACAAATGCAGTGCAACGACACAGTATCCTCGCGTGCTCGACATTACATGCGATTGAATACTTACCGTAAACGGATTCAATTGGTAAAGAAGCGCTTAACTTCCGTGAATGTCGTAAGCAAAGGTTAATTCACCGACCCAACGTACAATCGGATCGTAGAACCAGCCATCCATTATCTGAATCGTCCCCCGTGTGTCGTGTTTCTCGACGCGTGGCGCCGATATTTGTATCGAGACCAAAGACTTTTAAAAATAGCTGGTCCTGCGCGAATGCATTTTAAGTAATTCACAGGAGACACGTGCGACGGAGTGGGTCAGGACGGCCGTGATCTTTCGATGCGGTGCTCCTGAAATAGTTTTAACAAGCCTGTCTCTTACACGTTTAGACACACGCTGAGAAAAATAATAGGACCTCGTTACCTAATCAATCTAATCAACGTTGTAAATATTTTAATTAAACTGTGAACGCACTTATTAAATATTTTCGATTTCTCTGTTTCTGCCTTCGCTATGCTTTCAAGAAGTACCTAAATCTATTAGAAATATACAGAAATACTTTTCATTATGGATTCCGACAAGCTTCGTGTCTGCGTTTGTAAATTACCTAACATATTGAAAACATTCTAACTAACAAGCACGATATCGTACTATTTTAATCGCTGCTTTGACACGACAAAGTACTTACATTCGATCGAATTTCCTGTCATGTAGTTTGCCAGGGCACAACAAGCGCGAGACAACGATCGCAGTTCAAGAGTCTCGAATCTCGTTGGCGTACGACGCATCCTAAAGAAAGATTGATGCAATAATAAGATCGGCCAAAGTTAGCCTGACTAACATATTTACGGTGGGTCCTCGTAATCGCAGTCGATGCCCGCCTAAATCATGCGCGACAAGCTTGATTCAGAGCGTCGGCGTGCCGGACGTCTCGCGTTCCAAAGATCATGCTCAAGGCGGTGTCTGGTAAACTGTACACCTTTTTTTTTTAGAACTCGAAATTTCTCCGCTTTTTGCTTCGCTGAATTTTGTAATTACATTTGAAGATTTATACGTATTTAAATTTAATAATGTTGTTTGAAACCTTAGTACTATACGAAATTTATTTTATCCATTAGAATCGTTTTATTTCTATTTGAGAAAATATATTATTATTGCTCGCAGATGTAGCTCGTCGAATACCAGACGGACTAACAATATACAGTCAGTCCCATAAATATTCAATCAATCCAATAAATACGTTGATGTATATATAAATATATATCATGCATTTGGTAATACCAAAACTGTTATTTAATTCAGTCAAACTTCTTCATAAACATAGAAGGTGCTATATTGATGGGATTAACTGTATGCACGCATTCCTTTATCTTGTACACCAAGTGAGCAAGTAAACAAACAGAATGTTTTGACATATTCTATTTGAGAACACTTGAGAATTTTCCGTCTGCGGTCGAAAATATCTTTCCCTCGAATAAAACGACCAGAGGACACTTTGGCACATAAAACGAAAAAAATGAAAATGTGTTTGGGCGCGGGCATCGAGTAAATAATTTCAAAGATTCTCCAAAGCATAGTCACCAGCAGTCGGAAACAGTTACCGTCAGGTGTATCGTGCAAGATGCTCGCTCGATTTTTCAATAAAAATCGTCCCGTAACGCTTGCCATTTGGCAGACCGAGCCATCGACACGAGAGACATGCCATTAAACACGCAAAATGCGAGAGGAAAGGCGCGAAGGGAGAAGTAAATAAAGTGGAGATCGCCAGCCAATCGTCGGGGACCGCTGACAAGTTAAAAACAGCCGAAGGTTGCGCGAATAGCCCGCGCGTACTTTTATCTTCGCTCGAATAATGCGCAGTCGGTCGCGAGTGGGTCTTTCCTAATTCGTCGGAAACGGGCGACAGGTACCGAGGTGGGGTCTTTGACTTTCCCAGGACGTATTCGCCAAAACGGAAGATGATCGGCCGCTGGTCCATCCTGAGCGACGGTTGACAGCCGCGAGAACTGTCGCCTGCTTGGTATGCGCGCGACCAATCTTTCGAGAGAGGGAGAATCAGAGAATGAACTCGAGACGCCTCGGACATGCCGCCACCGCCAACAAACGGTGATGTTGGCTGGTTCATAAACGTTATTTATGTTCAGTCCTGTTGTCGCGCTGGCTCGTTTGACGCGTGGCGAGGCAGTTTTGCGCGCGAGGATCGGAGAACTGCTTCGCGCGGGGCCGAGGAAGCATTTGCTGGATTTTAAACTGAAAGCTCCAGGTGAAATTAAAAGAGGAGTAACGACGCGAGGCTCGACCCATTGCCGCGGGGCAAATGTTAATTTGAAAGGTGACGCGCGGACGTGTGGTTAATTAGTCGAGAGAAGTGCGCGCGACATGACAGACGCGGAGAAGAAGTACACGTCGGCGTATGGGAAGCTGCGGAGGCTCACCAGCACCATAGACTGTCAGATCAGACAAATTAGTGTGAGTAGGAAATGAACCAGAGGATTTAGAATAGCTACGCTGACTCCGTGATTTGTGTTCGTAGTACGATGTTGGAAGTGCGTTTTCTCTTTGCATATCATATTACAAAACTGCTCGTACATGTGTTGTTATGTTAGCACTGGTATACATTTTTCAAATTATTCTCCCGGCACCAGGTGACGTATTTTAAAGTGGAAAGGGTATCGAAAGAGTGAAGCAACGGTTGTAAGATTTTTTTTTTATCAAACAAATAGCATGGAATATATCCGATTTAAACGATTGAACGTGGCAGATGACGTTGTTCGAGTGTCCATCACGACTTCTCTGACAGTGAAATTCGCAAATGAAAAACAAAATTCTGCAGTCCCTTTTCGAGAATTCCGTCGCTCATCTTGAACATTCGACGCACCGAAGCGTTCGAACGCAGACAACTTTGACAAGCAGTCGGAATTCAAATTGTTAGCTGGCACTTTTGAACTGTAATGCCTACCATATATTACTTCCGCATTAAGCTGCTTTGAATTCGCAAGCCCGATTTCAAAGGGATCGGATAAATGTATAAATGCAGCGCGGACACGTACATTTGCGAAGCCTGGCTGACTTTTCACGAGTTTACGCGATCCTCCCGAAGAAGCGATGGAAAAGGACGTGACCCAGTTGAACGTCGTCTCTGTCTACTTCCAAGGAGTTTCGAAGCATCGAACCAAGAGCTTCCGACTAAGACAGATCCGACAGTGTTCCTTTCCCACAGTGCTTACGATTACACCCGGGAGTTATCCAAGAACGTATCCGTGAAAGTCATTCCTGGACTGACTCGTCTCTAAACGTTTCTGGAGCACGGGATAGACGACGTTCATTTAACCAATGAACGAGATTTCTGGATCAAGGTTCAAAATAATGCGTAACGCCACATGATTTTATTTTGCCATTATACGTAACGTCGGTAGGTTTAGCGTTAATACATTATTATACACAATTATAAAGCGGAAGTGCCAAAAGAGCCACGTAATAAATAATATTTAACAAGAGAATAATCTTATACGCTGTATACGTAACTATTTTAAGATACAATTCTCTTTTGGGATAACGATTGCTTACGCGGTGTTCGCGTTGATATTTCAGCTCGAATTTCTATTAACTTTGTCACGCAGAATGCGCAATGCTATTCGCGAATGGATGGTTTATTTCTGTACAAATTGCAACACCGTCGATGCGGCTGTAGCCATAGATCACCCGACATCTGAGTCACGACCCAACTTAACTAACACGGTGCGCTTATGGTGAGCTACATCGGTACATACGCGCATCTAAGAAACTATTTCTACGACGGTCGCATTAACGACAACGCTAGGGAATTGGTTACTCGGATGTCTTCGTTAGGCGGTTATGTTCGCCACGCAGCGGTGGCGTCTCGAATTTTCGTTGCCCACGCGTCTATCGGTCGTTCGATTTTCCTTCGTGCGACTCTGTCGCGTTGCATCCAATAGCGCGGCAAAATTGCTACACTGGAATATTAATAAGTCGCCATTCCAACAGCGGTTTCGCGGGGCTGCCGATAAGTCAATGTTCCTGTAATCCCATTAACGGCATATGTCCCCTAATCCGTCGTCTATTAATGCTGATTTAACAATGCCGAGGGTGGCCACGTGTAGGATGGGGATAAGCCGGGGCGTCGGGAATAATGGCGGGTCGAACAATTTGCAAGCAACGACTGGGACCGTGAATCGCGGAAATTTCGCGCGTACGTGGTTGCGTCTGTTTGATTAAATGCTCGTTGGAAAGCACAGCGGGTCCTGTTATTTAACTTAACCGCCGACGTGCCACGCGTTCCTTGAATTCTCGCGCGCACCGATCTCTGGTTTATTCGCTCGCGGAGATTCCCCTGTTCGACGAGCGCGTTCAACAGTAAAAAAAAAAAATCAATCGAACCGGCTGGTAATTACCGGAGAGAAAATTATCCACCGTTAACTTGATCAAATTAATGAAATTTCGGCCGGAATTGGCACCGTTCTGCAAACAGGTCGCAGTGCGCGCTGGCGATAACCGCTGGTGTATATTAACCCTTTCCCGTCGAAGCACTCCCAGAGTTCGGTACCCATTTAGTCGAAACGCAAACCGAGGTATTTCTATCGGCGCGGCGTACTGCTGCTATCTATCGCGTTTGGTCGACGAAGTTTTCAATTAACCGATCCAACGAACTACGAGTTCACCTGGTAATCAGCGATACGTGTCTAAAAACATTCGATAATTTGACGTTAACACATTCACAATTTAACTCATCCCGTGTCTTTTCTCTGCTTTTTTCAGTCCGAGTATGGGCTCACGGAGGATCAAGTGGCAGGTAAGTTGCGCTCAGTGATTTTTTAATAACTGTACAGTCCGCGTCAATAGAATAGGACGCACTATAACTTCGATTCGATTATACTATTAACAAAATTCGATTGAGTTTAAGAAAATGGGGTACCCTCCGATCGGGCCAAATTTTATCATATGTAGCCCTTGAGCTACCGAATACAGTGGTGGTCATCTTCACCCTTAACTCCCTCCCCTTTCCCCAAGGATATCTATGATAAAAACAAATCAGCTCGTTCGGTGTTCCCCATTTTCTTAAACCCAACCCATAATTTATTTAAGTAGCCACGTGGATCAAGAAAAAGACTACTCAATCTGCGAGAGTAGCTTTGCGTAATAACATTCTAAATGCGCTGAAATCCGTTGCATAAAAGATTGAGTTTCGGGGCTGTCGTGACCGCGAACGTTGTCCCCGTGTTCACGAGCGCCTCTTAAGCGTCCGGGAGCTTTTAAAACCTCGCAACTTATTCGCGATGGCACGCGACCAGAGATCGCCGATTGCCCCCAACAGGGAAACCGCTGAAAGAGAAATTGCACGCTCGTTTATGCACATTAATGCATCGACCGGGTGTTCAGGCAATGATAAACGATACGATCGAACGGCCCAAATGAAATTCCTAATGTATTCCGAGCCATCTAAATAAGAATCGAGACGCGTGTTTCGATTGGAAAAAAATCACGCAGAAACGTAACGGTCGCGTGCAATTTATTTTAATAAATTTCAATTTATCGAACGAAGTACGACGCATCGGCTAGGGCAATGATATCGCATCGCTGAGTATGCTATATGAGCTAAAACGGAATATACCGGATTGATTTATAAATAACTTACGCTGCAGTAACAAATAATCGTACTTTTAAGGAATAATTTGATTAATAAAGGGAACACGCAACAGCAGACGATTTGCCATTTCAGAATTCAAGGAAGCGTTCATGCTCTTCGACAAGGACGAAGATGGCACCATCACGATGGCAGAACTCGGCGTGGTCATGCGATCATTGGGACAGAGGCCGTCGGGTAAGTGTCACCACAGAGTAGTTTAACAGAGGCGAAACTCTTGCCGGAGCCTTTGATGCCCGTGTCCTAGTATTTTCAGATCAGGGTCGGCTGTGAGCAAATTAAACCGATAGCTCCCAATAGCAGCCTGGTTCGCTATCAGAGTTTAACCCTTTCAGACCTGAATTATTTTTTTTCTCGGACTAAAATTAGCATGGAAAAAATAGAAAAAAATCCCAATAGTGTAGTTTTCAAGAAAAACTGGTCTTTCTTCGTGTGCACAAACAAGGACATTCGCATCAAACGATGGTGCCGGTAATTTTTCAACTTTGCTTAGTATCGCTTAGATATCATAGTTAAGTACACGGTGATATTCGTGTGAACTCGAAACTGGGATTTGATAAATGTCAAAGTTTCACCTCGGTACTTCGTGGCGTTACCTTAAATCATTTGAGAAACGGGAGTACTCGGAACGCGTGTACCAAGGCAGACACGATCTGGCCAGCAGCCACGAGCTGACGAAAGCTGACCCACGTGGAGCCAAAAAGTATAACGGTAATCTAAGCCTTTATTCTGGCTGCTGAATTGTCTATTAGTCACGAATACCAGAGAATCACTCGTGAAACTCGAGTACCGATTTATATAGGACGGTTTGTCGCGTATACTCTCTCTTACGTCATCGACAAGAAAATTAAAGCTCGCTGAGAAAAATTCTATAGGTCAGGTCCTTCCGGCCGTGGACCCCTTCGTCTTATTAAGAATGATCGCGACGAAATTATTTTTTTTATAACTCATTAGAAGCTCGATAAATTCCTGTTTATAGATTTTCGATTGATCCATTCAATTCTATTGAAAAAATTTTCGAAATATGCCCATTTTTACCAGCCGTGTAATAGCCTGCCCCATTAAATTGCCAGTTTCCAAACGTCGCAGACTTCTGAAGCGCGATTCTCGCTAAATTAATATCCCCAGATGGCAGTTCGAAGGTTTTCTAAGACGAGGCGAGAGTTAAACGGCGGAATCCTCGAAAGTAGGCTGTGACAAGGGCTTGGGGGAAAATTAACTTTGGAGCGATTCTGTGCTAGAAACTGTTACGACTAGGCGCACGTGCAAACGTCGGTAATTAACTGCGCGACGGGTCTTTCTATTCGTTCCACCCCCCCCCCCCCCCCCCCCCCCGGGGGGGGGGTAGACGTAGAAGGGAAATTAAATGTCTTCCGTGAAACGACGACAAGTATTATACGCGCGTTTACACGTGGTAGTTGGAAAGAGGAAAATGACAGGTCGTTAGAACCAGCGATTCTTAATTTTCGTGTCCGTGGACGAGCATTAAGCTCGTATCTTGCGGCGACGGGCGAGCTTTTGGGATCACGTGACCGATCGGTTACTATTTCAGAGACGGAATTACGAGATATGGTGAACGAGGTGGATCAAGATGGGAACGGTACCATTGAATTCAACGAGTTCCTGCAAATGATGTCGAAGAAGATGAAGGGCGCTGATGGAGAAGACGAGCTGCGCGAAGCATTCAGGTAGAAATTCTTTTATTTTTGTAACGGTTTTTTAAATGACTCGTACACAGACCAATTTTAAACGTAACTTCGCGAAACTGTAATATATTAACACTAGAATCGGTTTTCGATTCATACTTGTATAATACATCGTAATTCATATAATGATGGGAGCACTCACTGGATATTGACGCTCCTGATTCTCAGAGTATTCGACAAGAACAATGACGGCCTGATCTCATCGAAAGAATTGCGACACGTGATGACGAACCTCGGTGAGAAATTATCGGAGGAAGAAGTCGACGACATGATCAAGGAAGCAGATTTGGATGGCGATGGAATGGTGAACTACGAAGGTAATTTATTTTCTTTTTTAAACAATTCCAGACAAATTTTACATGTAGTATCCTTAGAAACACCTACTGCTTCTTCTTTAAATTCTCTTTCGTCCATTTCTCGAACTCTTTCTCTCCCCGAAGTCCTTCAAAAACTCTGTATCGTCGAGTGGGAGTGTACTTGCAACACTTTTCCACTCCAAAACTGTGCTTGTACGATGTTCGAGATGAGTAGGTGAAAAATGAGCGCGCAAACAGTTCAGTTTTTAGTTGAAGTATCAGGCTCTGTAAAAAGAGAAAGCTCGGTTTTTTCGCGGTGTAGACGTAGAGTCAAAAAGTTTGCCGTCGTAAGTTGCTCCAGCTACATTCGTTAATGGCTCTCGCTACTCTCGATAGAAATATTCATTTTCTACATCATCGACGAATCGTCCTTCTCGATTGCTCAAATTAGCACCGAGTTATTTTCAGTTTAATTAACCGCGTGGAGAAGCGTTAAAAACTTGAAGTGGTTCCAATCTAGTGACCAGATGCTGTATAAATAATTGATAAAGGACAAAACATTGAACGATGAAAACGTAGGAAAATAAACTGATGTTTGTGTCGCAGAATTCGTGACAATCCTGACGTCGAAGAATTAGTTCGGTGGCCGTGGATTGGACACGAAGCTACGAAGCTGCCGGAAGTCTTCGACGACGGTAAAATCGAGTACGTGAGTTCCTCCAGGAAGCTATATGGCGATCGACCATTCGTTCCCCACCGTCCAAGAAACCCTCGAGGAATCGTGGCGGAAAATCACGAGAAAAATGCACAAATCTAGCCGAACCCTCGGAACGTTCGATCACAAAAGCGACGATAACGGTTTAGCGACGAGCATTTCGCATGCAGACTCGTTGGACCCTGACTGAGGGCGAGAGGGGGGGGTAGAGGGGGGTAGAGGGGGGGATGATGATGATCGGTATCCGAAAGACTAGAAATCGTGTCTCGAGTGGTGGGGCGACGGACGACTCGACAGGACGTCCATGAAGTAACGGGGAACATCGCGAAGACGATGGAAAGCGACTTCCGCAGTTGCAACACGCATACACGCATGTACACCTCGCTCCTTCGAATTAATTTTACAACTATAAGCTAGCGAATGAGAAACGACACTGTACGTGAGAGAAACGAGTGAGGTGCTCGCTCCCGAAACAATCAACTGAGCTTTGTTTAGCGTTTACCTACATACCTACCTACCTATACTCTCTATTGATGCTATACAACGTCGTTATTAATATTGTTAGGAACTAACCAATCCTTCGTCACCTCTCGCCGGTATCATTTCGCGCGATACTTCTGACATATGACCGTCTCGCGCATCGCCATCGATGGCCTAAAATCTATTTTAGGGTCGCGAAACAGTATCGGCGCGATATCGAGTTGGAAAAGCGACAGCTATGCCGCGTTCGCGAGTTAGAAAGTTCCGCGACGTACGCGCGTGATACGTTGTCGCTATATATACGGTAGACTTCCGTACGATGCGATTGACACGAGGGCGAACCGAATGTTTTATCCAATTTTTCTTCCTTCGTTATCTTCCACGGATGCTTAGACGTAACAAAAATATTTAAATTTGTGATATATGGGTACCTCGAGAATGCGGATTCGTGGCAAGTAAAAATATGAGGAAATGTATGAAGATGTGTATAAATGCATAAATATATATAATTCTGGAGCTCTCGAATTGCTCTTTTCTGATTTGATCAATTTAACAAAATTGTAGCAAACATTGAAATTTCTATTCTTCTACGTCATTATTGGGAGTGTAGCTTCACAATTCACGCAACCGAATTTCGATAAGGGTAGTTGAACAGCTACCGAAATACTTTTATCACGTTCAAACATTCGTTGAAAATGATCGTAAAAGAAAGAGAAATCGAATAATATTTTTGGTTCACCCTGATACGTTGCGCGTTACATGAAATGGCGTTACAGAAGATCGTATTATGCGAGAATTTCCCTCGTATAACACGAATACAGCGCATTGGACAAGAATCTCGTTATATATATATAAAAAAAAAACAGCCATCGCATTATCTTTAACCATTGTAGGAATTCGCGTTGTAGCAATTTGTGTTATACGGGAGTTTACTGTACGAGATGTCCCGTATAATGTGTTACAATTTTCATAGAAACTAACGAATATATCGACTTCATTTCGTTATAGTTGAATGGCCACAGTAGAAAACTTGGATTCACCCTGTAATATTTAACTATAGAAAAAATGAAGTCGATATCTTTAGCAACTCTTTGCACTCTGCGGCATCTCGTTGGAAAATCTGCGAACTGGAATCGCATTACATAAAAGAGTCCAACTTTGGAAACGTGTCTCTTAGGAGGCATCCGAGTGCAAAGGGTCAACTTCTAAAAGGACAACTCGTAACACTTTGCACTAGACATCTTGTGCGTGTACATTCGGATGGGAAAGGTATGTTTACGTGTATTTAGATCCGCGGTGAGACGATCGAGACATTCGTCGTCCATTTCACTCCCGCCGATCGATCGGTATTGTTCCTCCAATTTCGTAGAATTCACCTGCAAAGCGGGACGAATCCTCCCGGCATTGTGTCATTAACATTCTGGCTGCGGGACTCGACGCGAGATAGCTCTATAACGATCTGTCTTCAAATTTAGATGAATGTCGTTGGCAAGTAGATTAGTTCTAACGATGATATACTCGTGGCAGAGTTTTTAGGCGCATGTTGTGGCGGCGTGCCAGATCACACGCCGGAAAGCAAAAATCAAAGCAACACAGTAGCGGTTTTTCCTTAAACGTACAACAGCAGCCAGTAGCTGACTTTTCCGGTGATTTTTAGTTTCCAAACCGTTATTTTTTGCCCGATACTTTTCAACGCTCGGACGATAGAGCCGCGAATCTCGTGACTGTGTACCGCCCTTGTCGTTTGTAGCCTCGGTGAAATCGACTGACCATTCAAGGCCACTCGGGCGTCCATTCCGCTGGCGGAAATTGGTAAAATTCTTGTTTAGATATAAAATTCACTCGCGTGAATTCACGTCACTTCGAATTACTAGTCCAGATTATGAAGAAATTATGAAAATCTTTATATTTTGTAATTTTTATCTTCTCCCTGACGATAGAAATTTGCTGTACCCAGCTTCAGAATTTTATTATGTTCGTCGGTACTTAAGTTTAAATCATTTTTATATAGGAATACAACTGTCCGCCTGAGTAATCACCTCTGATAAATTTAATATTCCAATAATCTAGCTGATAAATATACCGACAACAAATTTTGCCCATCACTGCACAGAGGTAGATCCCATTGCGACTGGTCATCGGATGACTGATCTTGAACGGCCAGTTGATTTGTCCCGTAACGTAGTCCCGACGCGAGCATAGGTCCTCGCGTATGTCAGCTCTCCCGAAAACACCGAACACCGTCCACCTGAGAACCTCGACATTCGATCCCACCCACAGGCCAACCGTACTACGTCGTGCACCCTTAGGTCCTTAAGATAAGAGAAGCCACAGCCGTAGGTCGCGATAGAGGGTAGTTAATTAGCCCATAGAGGAAGTACGTACACACGTAAATAAATGATGCATTATACACATACCTATTATATATACCTATACATGGTGTTACTACCGAAGATACTTGAGGTAACGTTATTATGGATATTCATATATACATATATACATATATATATATTTAAATATATATATATATTTAGTATATACTTATACATACATACATACGAACATATATTATATAAACATATACACGTTAGCGACGTACGTCGGTGGTATACTGGCATTGATATTTTTATGGTTTTAAAAAAAAAAAAAAAGTATGCAACAACAAGAACAACAAGTATTAGTGTCAGAAAGAGAGAGAACGCGAGAGAGAGAGAGAGAGAGAGAGAGAGAGAAACTGTGAGAGTGAATGAGAGACACAGAGGTGTGAAAGAGTGCGAGAAAGAAAGAGTAAACTAGCTGGCTGGTCGAAGCGCGGAAGGAGAAGCGAGTGTGCAATAGCGAATTAATATTCAGGCGATAGGGAAGAGGAAGCGGTGTATACAAAACAATAAAATGAGCTGTTGGCTCTTTGCAGTAGAAGGTTCGAATTATCGTTTTGTCGAGACCTTTCGCGGCATAAATTAAGAATTTCAAACGGTGAATTGGCGTTAAAAGTGAAAACGAACAAGATGAGCTAAAAACGTGTATGTCGATGTTGGTCTCGATTGATCATCGTAGCTAGTCAGCCTGCTGCAAAGAGTTAAGGGCGTTAGAGGGGTTTCAATTCGTCCTTAATGAGGAGCGTCGACGGATGGCACGCGAATATCATTATTGTTATCGTTGGTAATGTTGGTCACACGAAGCGGTGATTTCACAGACATGTACACACGTTCACAAACAAACACACATACACGTACCCACAAGCAGACACACGCAAACACGCGCACACGTACGTATAGAGATAGACAATAATTCTGTTCTTTAGTTAGGAGACACGGATATAAATTACATTGCGTTGTTCGCGGCTCGACCGCTAGGTAAGATACGACATGGAATTTTCGCGAGCGAATCATGAAACATCGGTGAAGGTACCTCAGACAAATCAACGTACTTACCTAACATTGCGATCGTACTTCTCGGCTGCCTCGCGCCCCTGACTCACGGTCAAGTGATAACCTCAGAAAAAGTAGCACAAGAACTTGTTGTCATTTCGAGTATCGTTCAGGATCAGAGAAGGCGTTTAATATCTTAAATATCCTATTCGATTGATTCTGCTTCATATAATTCTTTCGATAATTATTTCGACAAACTTGTCATATATATCGCTGGTCATATATATTTTTTTATATAGCAATCATTTTTCTTCCTGATATCCTTCGTTTTGACCTTGCAACTCTTCTTTTCTTTGACCCTAAACCTATTTCTCCCCTTAACTCCTGAGGAACAAGTAAAAGCTACAGTAATCCCCCACTGGACAATTAAAAAATAAATAACCAATCAATAACTGTCGAATTCTGGGACGTCTTTGTTTGAATGTTGGAACATTTTCGGTAAATTTTCTTGAATTAAAATCGCACCAACGAAACCCATACAAAACTCACTTACCACCGTCTGACATCGGCGTGACGCAAAGCCGTAGCGCAACGTAATTAAAAAAACAAGCCGCTGGGCTGTGTAATTATTAAAAAAAAAAAAAAAAAAAAAAGGAGAGGATATCGATGAAACCGCGCGAACGTTCAAGCAAACCCACTCACACAAGACGCTTCGACAGCTGAAAACATAAAATGAGCTCGATTAAGTCGACGCAAAATAGTAATATGTATAACGTCCCGAAGACAATATCTTTAACGATTTTATTAATGGAAGCTAATCGAGATTTACCTCGGGAGATGGCCTACGTTTTGCCACGTGTGTCCGACGAGATAGATTGTAGACAAATTGTCAGGAATGTATAAGAGGATGATCAAAGAAACAAGGAATTTTATGACGCAGGAATCACGGAGAAAGGTGCTGTTTAGCTTAGACAACGTCAACTATTCTTTCCATAAAGTCTGTCCGTCTGCTTTTTGCCTCACCATGTTACTGCACTTTTCATTGCAATGCACAATGGAGCGTTTAAAAAATATGGCCAAAATCAGTATAGCACGTTTTATTCGAAACGAAACTTATTGTAACGAATTTATTATAAATGGTATAACAAGGTACTATCTCGAAAGAACAACTGCTATAATCATACGAAACAATCGTTTCTGAACACATTTCGTTTCGATAAAACCGATCAAGTAATTCTTGTCAAACCTTCGAATGAAATACTCCACTGTGCAACGTTACCCCGCAAGTATCGATATTCTTTCAGCTAACGATCAAACGTTTCCGTTCGTTGGACTACGTCACTCTGTATAAAACACGTTTCTTGAAAGATTGCGACGAACAGGCCCGATTCAGTTGGATTTACGACGTGCACGAAAATTTCATTGCACCCCATCAGTCTTTTCGTTCGACGTTTATCGTTTCAAAGGAGAGAATTTTATCGGTATGATAATTATCGACAAACGTTAGAACACAAGTACAAGATATCGTCAATACCTGTATATATCTTTCCCAAAGGTATCGTGCAGAGAATCGGAGACCCCGTAGTTCCGTCGCATCGAACAAACGCATTAATCGGACTCCCGTGGAACACCAACCATGCGAACAGTCCAGCGGATGCATCTCAGTTCGCAACGCGACACTAAACGCACACTTGTCACGCGCGCTTGTAATAGGTACCTATCTCATTGTTATAGATCATGCGGATTCGCGGGGACTCCGATCGCAGTGCACGTCCTTCGAATCAATTATACATATACTTGCCCCGTGACGGGGCTTACCATTTTCCTCGAATTCCCAATACATGGAGTACCTATGGTTAACCCTTTCAGACAAAAGGTAATTTTGTAAACTAAAGACGAGCTTTTAACTTTTGAAAGCTGAATCATTTTTGGTAGAAAATTAGACGCACTTTCCTTATGCAGAACAACATAAATATAAATTTTATTTTATTTTATTTTGTATTTTTCTGCCAACACTTCGACGTTAAACATATTTTATTATCAAGGAAAGAATTCATCGATATTTTCGTAACGAAGTAATAAAATTGTATTAATTATTACGATAAAAGTGTCTGAGAGGGCTAAACCCCAAGGCGCAGAGCTGTTCCCAAATACATGGTAACAAACGATTGCATCGCGGTACAAAGACTTTCGTCACGAGGGTGATATGCGAATAAGGGACAGCTCTGTCCGACAGAGAATTATCGTTGATCGACCCTACCGAAAAGTATTTTTATAGAATACTCTTCGACACAGATTTTATGATACATTGAAATGCATACGACATCGCGTTATATTCTATTCTATATATTATATTACATTATATTATATTATATTTACGTCATCGTATACGCGCGTACAAATTGTATATCGTATCGTAACGTCCTACTCTGCTGGCAGATTTCATTGTAATTATTCTACGTACCGACACGACGAGCCGTAAACGTTTGTATTCGTCGCGAGACGGCAAATTACGCGTAAAATTGATTGCACAGACCAGCGTTTCCCAAGCTGTGTTCCGCGGAACACTGGTGTTCTGTGAAAATCGTCGTCAACTGTTGGAAAGAATAAAATCGATTTTGCATATCTGTACACTGATCTTGTATCATCCTAACTTACAACTACATTCTCTTCGGTCATCGATACATTGGCACAGATTGCTTATCAAACGGATCACGAAATACTCGATTTCCAACCGATGACATTAACGAGAAACCAACGATGTAGCGTGATTAATTCTCCCTTCGTAACAACCGAAATTTGTGTCGCTTGGTATGAGTGTATATAACTTTTCTTATTAATTAAAATCGATGTTTGCTCTCAATAATATATGTACTTTCTCGTATGGAGTGCAACTTTGAAATATTTCGAGCATTAATTACCTGATATCTACGTACACTTAAGTTTAAAAAGGAGATGACCATAGAAGGATACAAGCATGAATATATCGCGACACGAAGTGTTCCATTACTATTGGGAAGTGTTCCATGACATTTTGGGAAACGCTGACACAGACATACTTAAGAGGAGTACGCAAGTCTTCCTTTCGATCCGCGCTGTTCGAAGTTCGAGGACGACCATAGGGCGCTTGTTCTACACGCATAATTGTTTCCCGGATAGGGTTGCTCAAGAGTCGATATTCCGTAAGATTTTTGATACCCCGGAGAGCGTCGGGAACCGTTGATTCGCCTAATCGTCGCGCGAATCTCTGAATCGGAACTAAGACGACGAGGAAAACACTCGGAAGACTAACGATGCCGACGTTCGAACTTTGCGGAAGATTTGAATTTATTTTTACGTCGCGTTTATTTTTTCAGCGGAACGTCGGAAGTTAGTTCTTCGTTTGTTTTATTCGCGTCAGTCATTTGGTACAGTGATAGAACGAGCCAAGCGATGCGCAAATGTGAGTTGGATCGAGGTTGCCGGATGCGCTTGTACGTTATCGCTCGTGTTGCGAAATTGTTTCCGTGACTCGAGACGGTATTCTGGTTTGAATCGCTGAAAACAAGGGTCTTCAAAGGTTTCGTTTAAGGAAATACGTAAACATTGAAACGTGAAACTTTGCAGGCGTATTTATGATAATATCTGATTCGATTACCTGTATGAACTTCTTTGTGTTTAATTACAGAGTGTCAACATAAATATGCGAAAAGAAATTCTGACGAATTTCGTTAAAGAAACTATGTGAGTGTACAAATATGAATTTCTTTGTTTATTTACAAGACGGTAAGTTCTACTATGCAGACTATACGAAAACACGAAAAGAAAGAAAATGAACACTTCGAAGCGGCGAACCAGAATGCCTCCTTAAACACCGAGCGAACCGAATATTTCTACTCGCAGAATATTTTCAAACCCGTGTGCCGTAATCGTAACTTGAGAAACGCGTGCTCGTGGCTTTGTAAGAACGATCCTCGCACCGGAGTCGCACCGAGAATGATCAAGGACCGCGCCAAGAAAACAGGGGAACCGAAAACTAGTCGATATCAAACGCGTTGGATGATGCAGAGGTAATCAAATAATTAATACGCACGTTGCTAGATACGGAGGGAGAAACTTGATTAACTTAGATGTATAATAATTGTAATCGTTAAATAAGTGTAACTACGTTGTTCTAATCGCGAGGGCGTCCCGTGACTCTGGAGGTCCTTCCGCCAGATGAACCTCGAGACGGGACGCGTCCTCGAACCGGTTATTCGTTAGTATAATCAAACGTATCTACGTTTCGCGTCCGTCGGCTGGCGTAAAAGTATCCGCGCTTCACATTGAGATCGGGAATGGTCACAGGATGCAACTACAGAGTCAGACGACACGAACGATTAAATGGAAATTGATAGAATTGTTTAATTACTTGGAAAACAATCAATCGTTTCGAAGCGTTCGGATACATGCAACGATCCCATCGTTGAAGCCCGAAAGATTCACGTTGATTAGAGGAAGACTTCTTGGTCGAGCGGATCTGAAATTGCACGGTCATGTTGCACTTTTCCTAGGTTTGGTGTTCGTTGGGTGCCATCTAAATGAGTGTTTCTCAATCGTGTTTTGATTCACGTCCATTTGAGTTATACTTTACAGTCGACGTGGTATGGATTCGTACACCGAACAATTTCCCGAAAAAACTTTTGTGTCAAATTGTTGTTTATTAACTTCTTTTTTTTTTATAATCAATGATATTCTACATATTCTTGGAAATCTGTAGATTTGTATAATTTGCGAAATTAACAAGAAAGTACGAAAAATCGACAGAAATATAGAAACAATAAATATTCGTACGGTTCTCGTGGCGAACCATTTACAGTAGAGTTTGTACTTCACAGTTTTTTTTTTTTTTTTTTTTTTTTGGAAATTGATCGACGTACGAATACTTTCTACACACGCTGTACACCGATAATCACACCTTCCTTGATTACTGTTCATCGGTAAAAATAACTGTATCGAATCGAGCTGTGACTTCCCAACTTCTGACATCTTTCACCCCTGACCCTTTGAGGAGTTACACGATGAGAATCCCTGGTTTAGACGACACTCGTAAAATCGGTCAAATCGAAAGGGCGAAATAAACACTAATCAAATCGACGTAACCACGTCAAAGACGTCCGAACGATGTAAAATCGTCGCGGATACCCTTGATTTGCCGAGATTATTTTCGAGTACACGTTTCGCAGTTCAAAACGGCTTCTTCCCTCTTTACACTCGCTATCGCTGTCGCAAATTTTGTCTCGGTTTGCCTAATGTGAAGCGGTCTAACGTAGTAGCATCGCAAGTAGGCAATACAATATATCGTTAACAACTGCGACCGAAACAGAACGATGGTCATGAGTAATTATTGTAATAAGAAAACGTCTTTCATTACTTTATTAAAACGATCGCGAGTACAAGTCGTTGTTAATTAAAACACGTGTGTACGCACGTGTCTATATCCGATACAACAATCCGATGGGAGAGACCCGTTCGATAGGTCTTTGGTTTTTCGCGGGGTGCAAAATAATTCTAACGGATACGGCGCGGAGACGAGAATAAACGCGTTATAAGATGTAATAAGAGTGAAAAATTATCTTTGAAGCGTAATAGAGAAAAAAATAAAAAAAATATAGCGTAAACACTAAGTCAAGCGAGGTTTACACCAGAGATATCGCACTATGAACGAGAATATTTATATTTTTACTTGAGAAAAAAAGTTATAGTAACGTTTGTAACGTCTAATTGACCCAACCGGTAAGGAATGTTTATAACGTTATTTTTCTAGAGTATATATCTAAACAGTTATTATTGTGTTATGACGAAACGTGCTCTCAAGCGACAAACAGGCGAGATCCGTTCTAGATGCAAATATATATTCGTCGTTGACAACGTTGAGTTCGCTTCGATTACTTCTTCATTGTTCTTACGATTGCCTCTCTAAGCATAATTTAATGTCTAATAGCTGCTACGAAACTTTGAATCATTATCGCGAGTGCTCACGAGAAACGTGATCATCCGATACAACCAATGTGTTTCACGCGGTGTTCATTACGATTTTACTGATGTAAATATTAATTGTACCTAAGTTGGAGAGATACGTGCACGCTTCTGTGCGAATAATTGTTTAACAATTGATAGCCACTGTTTACCGTTTTCATGAAATTTTTCATTGTTGTTGTTGTTCCTTTCACCAAGATGTATTACAGACAAAAATACACCCAATCCACGAAGATATTTACATTCCGGTGATTCGATGCTTGGAATATCTTGAAATAACAAATGACGGTAAAATTGGCTATCAGTACGATACGACAGAAAGCAAAGGATATTTGAAATGGGAAGGTAATGGAAAATAACTTGCGTTTCTTTCGTATTCGGTTTTATTTTCGCACGAAAGCGATCGGGAGACGAAAGACGAGAAACGAGATAAACGCTCTCAGTTGGCAATCTGAAAAAATACTAACCACGTTCCTTAACTTTTCTGTCGATCTACTCTACGACCATTTATTAAAACGTTCCTTTGTACCTTGGAAAGGATGATTCTGTTATTTAACTGCGGTACCTGCGATTGAAGGTTCTTACTCAGATTTGCTCCACTCACGTTTCGTCGTAAGGTGGAAAAACAAAAACGGAAGTGCTGGAAACTGTGGCGAGAGTGCAGTATGTATGGTGTTAGCTGTATGAAACCATGTTACGTGTAATGCTATGTACTGTAAGATTAAAATACAAGATAAAACGGTGATGGCGTGTACTGCTGGAATGTAATAGATGTATCGAGTTACCCCTAAATACAGCCATTTTATAATGGACATTTTTCCGTGGTCCTTTCTCCTTTTACCGTTTTCTCAACTGTAGAATAAGTTAACAACATATCTCAACGGTAGCTTAAATTAATCTCTGCAAGGACATCGACGCATGCCAGTAGGCCTAATTTTTTTTTTTTTTAATTTTAATCAAAATATTTTGAGTGAAAAGAACCATTTAAATCTGTTGAAGAATATTTATCACTTAAAATTAGTAAAATGTAGTCAAATAAAAAATTAAATCAAATCTTGTTCACCTCACTGCCATATTTAAATTAATAATTAACATATCAATAATACATGAATTCAAAATTATATGGAACTAGAAAATGGTACAGGAACTATTCTCATCAAAATATAGATGTCGCTGAAAACATTCCTCTCAGATAATCAAGGTAAGTTGATTGACAGTCCGATTCGAAATTAAGTTGTCTTTATTGATTTTGATTAAATTAATTTTTGTCGAATATAAGAGGTTATTTAAAAAAAGTTCTGGTCAATTTGAGTTTGCAAAACGTTCATATTAATAATTATATTATATTCACTGTAGTATTGCAATTGATATGATACAAGATAAAGAATTATGAAAATTCCAGTAAAATATTTACATAAGTTCTTTCACCAATTATTTATGAATTTATAAGATAAATAGTATATTTAACCTCTTCAAAGATACCCATGCATATAGATATAAATTTAGCTTTCTGTCTATTAAATACAGTAACATAAAGGTAACCGTTTAACTATGGATAAATATTTGTAATTAAATTTCTGAGTAGTATAACACGATAACATCGTTATATTAAAATTTATATACATTACATCGTGAATGAATCTAAATAATATAATTTTTCGTTATATCATGTAATTTTTCCACAAAGAGGTTAAAATTATACAAAAAAAAAATTGTTTTACCTAGTTTACCCAAATTTGTCTACATTAAAAATTTCCTATCATATCTCCCTAGTTTTTAAAACACTATCTTAACATAAAAGTATCGTACATGTCTGACTTAGAAATTCTTTATTAACAGAAAAATTAATACCTTCATCCATACAAATTCTATTTAATTAGCTTCTTAGGAGTATCTTAGTGCTATATCGTACGAAATGAATACAATTACTGCTAATCTTATTCTTATTCAAGTATTTCGAACGTTTGAAATTCGTCGATGCGTGGATTCCTAAAATACTTTGCCCAAGAAGCGATTACCCTAAACAAAACAATCGATTCAAAGTTCGCACTCACTCCCACGCACAGATTATCGAAAAAACGAACGCGATCGAACCAACGGCTCATTCGCTCGCGCGCTCATTTGTTACCCGTCGGTGTCCTCGTAAGCAATCAAGAAACGATTTTGTTGAAAAACTTTCAAGATAATTAACTATAAGTATCAAAAGATGACTTGCCTTGAGAACAACTCGTAGTTACCGAAAATCTCGTTAAATCGAGAAGAATACAACGATGCAAGACCAAACGCCGTTATTGCAGCCAGCGGCATGTTTGGTAACGTAAGCTTAAATTTCTTGGATTACACAAAACGTTATATTACAATGTTTCACCTATGGATTGACAGAGTTTCCTTTCTTTTGTGTTCACTTTATCTTAAGAGTATTCTACAAACGTGTTAGAAATCGCGTGTTACAAGTTACAATCTATTACGAATATTGACACTGCGAGATAGAGCGATCTTAGACGTTAATAATCCCGTGTTAAGAATTGTTAACGATCTTCACCTTCAGTAAGTAAGGAAAGTTAATATAAAAAGCACGCGTTATGTAAAAATCTACGATGATTTCGAATCTACGTGTCTTGAATTATCAATACTTTACAAGTTAGAGTTTCGATAATATGTATATAACATTTGGTACAGGCAATTATATATACTTTCCCTTGACTTATTAACATGAAATTGACCACGAAGGTTGTATCCCCTTTTAAAATACACTAAATAAACGTTTAATTGTAGCGAAATACTGTGTAAACGATAGAGGGGATACTAGACGCGAGTGACGTTCGATTCAAAGTTTAATTTAATAATACAATTGTTTTGGATTTTATCACTGTAACGTAACTAACAAAAACGAATTACCAAAATTATAAAAATTTCAATGTCTTGATGTATTTTAAAAATATTATTACAATTCGTCCCTGAGTAACGTGTACCTGTTTTTACTGGGTGCTAGTTTTTTGAATGTGGATTCTGGTGGGGTTGTAGGCACTTTAATTTGTCCAACAATTGAAGGTTCTTCGTTATTATCTGGCCCATAATGAAACTCTCGATGTAATTTTCCTGAATACAAATCTCGTAGGAAAGCCTTTAGTTTCCCCTCTATGTGAATGTCATGGAAGTTTGGAAACAGGTACATATGTCTAAAGCTATCTATCGCAATTAAGGGTAGGTCTCTCGGAGTTTTCCCCAGATGATGAAGAGGATGAGCAAATTTCAAACCATCCGCAGTCAAGAAATTTACATTTTCTGAAATAAAACATATTTGACTATTTTTTACCTATTCTACATGGCAGCATGAATGAAATAACAATTATAATCACAACACTTACGTTTCTCATCAATTAATGTCTTCGTGACTACATCTTTGTACATTTTAACACTCTCAACATCATCAGGTGCATGAAACAATATGAGAAAAGGTAAACCTTCTTCTGTTAATTCCTCTGCATTTTCGAATGTGATTTCTCTGACAAGTGGGACACATTTCTCTTGTGCCCAAACATTCAGTTCATCAAAATTATTTAAACTTCCATGGTATGTCTCATCCTCATCGTTAGAAAGTGCTTTATCCGAACGGAAGACAATAATAGGTTCTTCTGGAGGATGCATAGCTCTGCTTGAATTCCTATTTTAAATATAAAAAATTAAAAATTGTTGTCGCATTTAAATAATTTTAAACATTAAACATGGAGTGTGATTCTAAAATGTAATATCTAAAAAGGAGTTCGTGCCACATTTGCATTTGGATGATGCACAGGGATAATTTTAATGCAAATGAAATACATTGAAATTTTAAGTTAATGTGCAAGAAACAAATGTCATCTGCCCATGCCCAATTTGTTTACTTACAGCAAGTGGAAATGCTCTCCAATTTCACAGTTTTGAGCCGAGCAAGTGCTTGTTAGAGGAAAATTACGTAACAATTACACATATTTCAAAGAAGCATTGAATGAAATGTGTTACAAAGTACAAACAATGTTTAAGGTAGCACTACATAATGAATAGTTCTTAAGTAAATGTTAATTGTAGACCCAATTTATATAAATCAATGATAATGCTTACCCAAAACCAACATGGAATTGACAGTCATCTTTGAGATTTGTGGCAACCCTCCTGAACATTTCATATTCTGGAACATTCTTCCTATCAAAGTACCCAATAATCATTCGTTTCTTATCGTCTAAGTTAGTTAATTCCTTCAAATCATAGAATTCCTTAATTGGATCTTCCAATTGTTTCTTTATAAATTCTTCAAAGGCTTCCACAGACCGTTGACCCCTGTATTCCCTTTTAGTTGGTTGACCATTTCTTATAACTTTTAATGTTGGATATTTAGTAATGTGAAACCTTGAAGCAATAGAGGCTGAAAGATAATTTCCTATTTAGCAAATTGTGCAAATCAGTCCCATGCTAGTGCTTTGGTGAACTAAATAGTGATTTTATTTGCATATTTTCCATTTTCCTTGTGACTACTTACATTCCTTGTCGCAATCAACTTTTCCCATCACCACTCTTCCTGGTTCAGGAAATGCTTTCCTCACTTTAGTTGCAGCTTCATCAAAAATAGGGGCTAATAAGTTACTAAAACGGCACCATTGCGCGTAAAAATTTATAAACACCAATTCATTTGATGCTGAAATTATAAGTGAATAAATAATGTTATTTTCGCGTTTTACGACTCGGTTGTAAAAATAGTATTTATCTGCGATTTTTTTCCGTTTTATAACGTCGTAACGTACCGAGTGTCATATCAATATTTTGTTGAGTAAGCGATACTGCGCCTTCATTTGCACCGTCCGCTAAATTGTTTGGCAAAAACGCCTAAAAAGGAAAACAACATTGCAGTTCCGGTTATCGCTAATTTACGTCGGAAATTTACGATAAATCAGTGTCCGATATATCCGACACGTGACATATGGATTTAATATTTCATTTCACGAAGAGGTTACGATTTTGAGGTTATTCTACGTGTACGTGTATAGGTTATGCCGCTGTTTGAGCGGTGAAAATAAATTCGTGGCCATTGAAGCGAGCCCGCGATTAATTGGTCCCAATAACGGGAAAACGGGCTCTCAGGAATTCGTAGATTCTTAAATGTGTCACCGTCCTGTTCACGGTTTTCAAAAACTTCTGTCACTTTTCGTTAATCTTCTTCTGACAAAACAACGTTGCACACTTCCAAACATTACTCACCATTAAACAGGCAAATAAAAGTATTTTGAAGTCGAAAATATCACAGAAGACCAACATCTCGTGATCTTAAAGTATAAAGTTGATCAGGCAACAATTTTTTGAATAACCATCGGTAAGCAGCTGGCTCTGCGTCAAGTGCCACGAATTTGCAGTATATCGAAGCCTAGTAAAATATACGTGAGACATCGATTTCAGCGGTCGTGGCACAGGTGGATAGAAATTCTCTATGAAGAATTTGCTGTTGTATCGTTTCTCTTTATTCAACCTGTGCCTTCCAATTGTAGTGTCTCATTCATACGTTCTACTCCGTGATCCCGCCGGTTTCTTTGTCCCTAGCTGGTGATTCCTGTTTTGCAAAATATAACTAGAACCATAGGGTATTTATCGCTACAATTCACCGAAGGTGACCAATAACCACTCTCTACGACTTTAGGTCTAGCCACGCGACGATCAATATTCCCTAGGCCTTTTGAATTCGCAGCGGGAGTTTTAATATCCTCATCTTTCGTTTTATGGATGTATTTCCAGAAGAGTAGGAATTAATTTCCAAAAGAATTTTTTTACAAGAAAGTAAGAAAGATCAAGATACAGAAATTATATTAACTGGATTCGTTGTGATTTAAGTATTCTATATTACTTTAAAGAGTGATCGAACAAAACCGAATAGAATTTTCTTATAGACATAAAAGTTTATCCCACAAGTTACCAATGGTCGAGTTTACCGTTTATCATTTCTTCGGAACACAACAGGGCCATAGTTTACATTTCTCAAAAATACAGAAACTGTTCACGACCGCAGAACGAATTTCCACAAAGATCACGCCATGAAGCACGTTATAAAACAATTACACCCTCTAATCTCCGTGCAAATTCAAACGTTTGTCCTATCCGAAATGCAACAACGGTGTTTGATTTACAAGCGCCCAACCAAAAGGGAAGAACACGAAAGCTTCGTATCGCAACCCGATGAAAGGTTCACTGGACCCTCGAATATCTTGAAAGCAACTTCCATGGAAGACCGCTAGGATCTTTCTATTCGCAACTCGTTTAACGTTCTGGCCAACCCTTTTCGTCGACAATCGAGAAGCATTGACTCCACGAAAGATGAGCAACTGTTTCCCTAACCGCAGCTAACTTACCTGGCGAAGGATGCGACGCGAAAGTGCAATAAAACAATCATGCGTCCGTAATCTCCGTGTAAAAGCGAATTATTGACTGCATGGAAGGCAACAATGACGGTTGGTTATATCGTGCTACGGCTGCGCGACCATGACTTCACGAATTCTTCTCCGTTCGACGAAATTTCAATGTTCAGGTACACCTGGGCGAGTCTTCGGGCTCTCTCGACGATATAATCCCCATTGAACGAGTACGAGGGCTCCCTGGGCACGAACTCCAACAATAATTTACGACCACGCGAGGCCAGAGACGCTCGAACGGGATACGCTGTCGTGTAAGCCGCGGCTTAACCGTAATTTACAACGAAATCCAATTTTCCCGATTCTATGTTCATTCTGCGGATCTCCTGAATTGTGCGGCTGCTGGTATTCTTCCTCCTTGGCCCTTTCAATCGAATGCGATCTATTGCTCCAATTTAGGAGATACTGGACAATTAAGCATCAATTGGAATAATTTGATTAAACTTCGATGGAATTTTTGGATGAACCAGGTCTAAAAATTAATTCCCGGTGCCACAAAATAAAGTGCCTACAACATTTATTTGCGCTCAGTTCCCTTCGTTGTATCGGGGTTTCACGGTAGCTAATGTATACCAATT
Organism: Hylaeus anthracinus; assembly: GCF_026225885.1. Lineage (NCBI taxonomy): Eukaryota > Metazoa > Arthropoda > Insecta > Hymenoptera > Colletidae > Hylaeus > Hylaeus anthracinus. The sequence continues at coordinate 14,788,656 of NW_026533254.1, forward strand.
TTAAAATCATAAAAATTGGTTCTACAATCGTTAGAAAAATAATTTTTTGTTTTCAAGTTGGACCATCCTAAACGTTTCGAGATAATGACTCTTCAAACCATCCATCTTCTTCCTTGGACAATTCTCTCTACCAACAGTTGTAATGGAGTTACAGCTTGTTACACTTACATGATCCAGCCTGTAGCGACGAAAGCTCCTCGATGCATTCGTCAACTATACAGGGCTAAACTTGTGTCAAACGTACTCGCTTGACATAAGTTTCCGCCAATAGGTCTAGCCAGGACAGCAGTCGGGATGACTTTGAGGTTCATAGGAGCCTTTGTACCTCTCAGTCGCCGACGTTTTTAGTCCTCTCCGCGGGGGATCGAGCTTCGACTGTGCCGATGTCAATCTAGCATCTTGAATGGACCAACGCGTTCGTCCGTAAGAGTACGTCAAACGCTCGTATGAGAATTGCTGTGGTACAAGTGCTCGTCATAAGTACCTTCGAGTTACTCCAATTTCAAATGGGAGAAATTAACGCGAGCGTCGGCTACTCGCGCAAATTGGAACAACATAGATCATGCTCGACATTAACGCTTTGCGTTGACACTTTGCTAGGAACAGCGGCGTTCTTTGACACTGGATCGGGCGCGCCGCTGGACACTAGTTGAACAAACGACTCTGTTGAAAGATAAAACCACACAATACGCCACAGGACTCTGCATCCGACAATATTTCCCTTCTGAGAAAAACTCTGATGCGACCTCGAGGGCGGCATTGACTTCTGCTGCGACAAAACGAGCCGACTTTTCCTCTAAAAAAGATGAGAACGTTGGAGCCGACACGAAGTATGGGCGGCAAGGTGCTTTCCATTTTTGGCCGAATTTATCATTCGCGAGACATTTCTGTCGAGTATCCGATGGAATTCGTCAATGGAATGTGTCGAGTGTCAAGAATAAGAACAAATCACTGTAATTTGTGATCTCTATGTGTATTATATTATCGAAGTGCTCAGCGACAAGTTTTATTGTTCAATTTTCAATTGATCAATTGGTGAATGGAGAAATGTGTGTTAAGTGGTGAATTTTTGTGCGTATAATTACTTTGTTTGTGTGTAAGTGTAAGTGAATAGAATTTGTTCTTGGTAAGTAAGAAAATTATTATTCATTTCGATTTTCTTACGATCTATCGGATGAACGTATAAGTTTTTTTTTTTAACACTATAACAGTAAAAGAAGACGAAAGGATTAATCAAAAGGAAGAATCACCTACAACATTACACAAACATTAACTCAATAAAATTAATGAGTTATTAACGAAGTAATGATGCTCCCCGAAGCACCCCGCGTTAAGCGAGGAACGAACATCGTTCGATAAATTCGCAATAACAATCACCCGTAGCATTTATTCGCGGCCATGGCTGCGTTCCGTTCTTCTCTCTCAAATTACGAGTTGGAAAAAATGGCAGTAACATCGGGGTTCCTTTTTTGCTGGTACATTATTTATAAAGTTGAACGAAAAAATTGTCTAGCGGGCCTCGGGAGATATCCGCGTAGTCGTTAATTTTATATCAAAGCCCTTTTACGACCCTACCTGGAACAACGCGAGACCCAGACGAGGTTCTGGAAGGAAGCAATTATCCATTTTAATTCCTCGTTGACTTGACGTGGGATATACACGGATGTGCAGGACTGTTTGATCAGTCCCGGCCATCCGCGGTCGTTTGGGTTTCTTCTGATTCGTTCCCGACCGGTTGGCACACAAATCATATATTCGGTCGGTCGCGGTACAGAATTCTTGTTCTCCCTTTTAACTTTCGGGGATCCTTCGGCTGTGTATCGTCCTCGTAGCCACAGCACCCTCGCAACAAAAGCGGTCGACCGGTACCGATTGAGACAATAGCGAAACCGTAACCCTGCTGCCCGCTAATTAAAATCTATCGGGCCGAAGACGAGCCGATGAAGGGTGAACGTCGACCCGTTTTTTCTTCGGACACCTTCCAGTTTTCTCCAGAGCGTTCCGTTCGAAATGTACGCAGACTGCTATATAGCGGTCGCACGGTTAGTAAAGTCAATTGCACGGTTAGAGTAACCGTTAATTGTTCCCTCGATTGTATCCCCGACCCTTCCGATACTCGAACGGATTATTACCTGCTGCTTCAACTGTATAATGTCATAATATTTGGAGCAATCCTCGCGGGCAATCCCGGATAGTACCAATTTCCTGTGGCTTCCGTTAGGTCATAAACTCCGGCTTCGATTACTCTGTTACGTGGAACTGGCTACCCACAATAAATATTTTCGTTGTACTTTCAATAAGCTAATGGTGTACTGTACCATATACGCGAAGTCGGTTATAAATATTAGTAACGCCATAGGAATTCCGTGTCGTCTTGGTTTCCATATTCTGCATGAAACCAAGTGACTCGTGAGTCGGCACAGGTGTTACCTTTAACTCGGCGTCGTCACAAAGATCAGGTTGCGTAATGAATCCGCGTACAATGTGACGGCTTCCTTTGAACAGGAGATATTCTCACGGCCTCCATGGTACCCGGGGCTACCCCCCGATCCTCGCTCTTATTCTGCCGTTTCTTTCTTTTTTGCCTCTTTCTACATCTCTGGACGCAACAGGTCGTATTGTGACGAGGGTGTCATTCTCTTCCAATGGAATTGGCGGGAGGACCCCTTCGGCTCGATTCTTACGTTTGTGCGACTCAGCACAAATTTATGAACCTCGAGACTAACATTAGCAGTAGGTGTATACGTTCACCAAATTCACGAACTCTGTCCAGATGTATTTACTTTGATTCTTCACATTTCGAATTAATATTTCCAGTTTGTTGGATATGCAAACCATGAAGTTTGTATTTGTCGCCCTGACAAACAGCAGCGCTTCGAATGTTTTCTTTATACGATTTATTCCTTTTTTTTTCATCAAACTGTCTCATCTGTACCATCAAATATGTTATTAAAGCATTATGAAACTAGAGCATCCCCTTTTACGTATTACATACGTAACACAGTTTTATACTGGAAAGCCCTGTTATCTATGTACGGTCAACGTGTTGATACTATATCGACGTTATAACGCCTATCATGATATTCGTGAGAATATCTTGTTAAGGGCGCGTAAGGGTTTTGCAATCATACAGCGTATCTCGCATTAATCACGACAGGTATGAAAACTCCTTATACGATCATGGCAGGGCTTCCGTTTGCAATGTTGAGCTAACAGAGGTTACGTAATCCGACGTTATCGATTATCAACGCCAGCGGTTCACCGGTGGCTTTGTAAACGATGTGTAATAAATGAATATCGAACGCCGCTAGGAGAGCCTCCTTGTACGCCAGGGAGAGAACGTTTTCTCTCGGGGCCAGTGATTAATGACGACGCACGGTCTGCCGTCCATTTGTTTAAACCCGAACAGGCCCGAACAACGAACCAGCTTGCTAATCGGACGGTAGAACGTTACTAGAATCAACCCGGTAGGATGGTATACAGATTGTGAGCAGAGTTAATTTCGTTATTAACCTTCCGAGAAGGGGAACGCTCGGTCGGAAAATGAAAATTACGGTCGACAGGTAGAACGTTATCCTTTTATACGGTGTGTGCAAATATTAACGTCGGATCTTCTCCAAATATTTTGCCGGTCAGGTACCAGCAAGGTCGTGACTGTTTGCGGTGTAACTGGTCTGTTTGCGTACAAGATAACCAACGATCTATTCGTAAACGATGTAATCTCTTGTTTACGCCCTCGTAATCCTAAACCGATTAGCAGCGACGCACGAGTTAGCGGGACAGATCCGACTAATCTTGTTCCGTGGCAGGGTATCCCGATTTGATCGGCTTCGAATAGGCTTTCTCTTCTTACAGAGGGAGCTCGTGAGCGACCACGTTACGCCGATCATCGTGTGAAAACTGCAAAGTCTCGCTCCATTAGCTCCGAAGACTAGTCCTATTGTCGGGTCCATTGTTAGGGAACGTGGCCCTCTCTTTCTTTCTCTCTCTCTCTCGCCCTTTTTGGTTTCGCCCTCACCGTCATCTATCTCGTTTTTTTTTTCTCTTCCTCCCTTCTGGTTCGGCGTCTCTTCTTCTGCGTTTTCTTCCAGATCCGAGCATAAGTTACAAAACCCGTCGAGACTAGTGACCTGCTGATCCCGATGATGCTTCCTTCGACCAGGTAAATCGCGTATAAAATTGACCCGTAGCAAGGAAGAAAAGGTTCGACCCTTAATGATGTCTCGACGAACAGACCATCATCAGGGAAAATGCCTTCGGGTCATCATCCAGCGTGAAGATGCCATTTGAAATTTGACGAAACCGAAGGGAAGATTTCTCGAAGTGGTCGAGGGTAGGAGAGGTCGGGGATGGAAATAACAATCTTTATATTTCATCTTTGTTTAACTTAGCTGGTATTCATTGCGCGTCATCCAATATACATATTAAACGAAGAAAAACGCTTCTATGGGCCCGTATCAATTTTTGTATAAATACCTCTGTTGCAATGAAAGTATTACGTCACCCTACAAGTACATGCCAGTTATTGTACTGCTATTCAAATTAATATGTGAAACATTCCTTTAAGTTTTACAAAAAAAAAAATTCAAACTTTTCTATCTACTACATATCTTTTCCCTTTCTGGCAGAAATTCGTAAACTAGTGGCAACGTCACACTCCACTCCTGTTCCTCTCGGTCCTAGTCGGGCCTAATATCGAAAATCGAATCAAAGGGGGAAGAATTTAAGCATCGCGTCAGGCGAGGATTCCCCGTTCGTCACGATTGTTAGACCCCGTAGACGATTTCAAAGCGACCTGCGACCGACCACCGATTTCCAGCAAACTATAAAATTTCGTGAGTTACGATAAACTCTAGGAAAAAGCGTTCCCTTTTCGAGAATATTAGTTCTTCGTAGGCGATAGCTCATGTTTATGCGCGCACGAACCCACGGGTCCTCCACAAAAGACCGCCGAAAGACTGTTATGGCCCGAAAGAAATATGTTACGAGACTTCCCATGTCCACTTTCTATAAAATAACACCGCTGGCGATTCTCTTAACTCGCGCCAACAGCTCCGATCTTCGTGCGATCGGTAACTCAAAAAACGCTGAAATAAAAGCAGTTCGTTCTCATTTCAGTGAGAATTTAAATACAGCCGAGGCGTCGTAGTTTCAAATCCCAAAGTATAAATGTTGAAATATACCATTATCGAAGATAGGATATTAATATTTTACTTATCATATTCCAAACAAACTCCCATTGGCAGAATTCATATCGATGAATTTGACTAAATTTTCATTCGTTTTCTTTAGAATCGAATTATTCCTCGAGTAGAGGTGTTCGACGCCTCTTAGTCATCGAATGTAATAAGTTTGTCTGTGAATTCGACAGAACACCTCCATAATTCTAAAACAATTTATTTTATTAATCTCGACCACGTTTTCGAAATTTGGAACTACTCTGCGTCGTTCTCGCGCGTATAAATATGAGTGAAAATACGAGAAATCGGGGACGGTCGATTTCTTATTGCCGATAGCCGAAATCTGACCTGCGTCGTCCTTTTCGATTCGCATCGGTCCACCGCCCCTGAATGTCTCCAGAGAAACGCCGCGGCTTTCCGTGGAATAACCGAACGTCACAGCGAGCGCACAAAGCGCACTTTACACCCCCGCAGGCACCCTCCGTTTACCGATTGGACACACACCGGACGAAAGCGTGGTTCGTGTCGATCGTTTCCCTTTTACCTCGACGATGACCAACCGACGACTTTTTAAGTCGACTTTTTAAAAAGATCCAATGTCGAATTTTTTGGAACACGACAGACGTACTAGGTTGTCCCATAAGTTCATACCACTTATTCTTCTGCTAATCAAATTAATATATGAAACCGGTGTTCCAGTAGTTTCGAAAACCGGTATGACACCACACAAGTGTCTTCATACCTCTACCTCTGTAAGGGTATCGCAGGCGTAACCGAGAAATATCGTTATAATAACGGTGTAAGTCCTCTATTGAAGGAACTTGTAAACACACCGAATCGTGAGTGATTTCTCAACGAGACGAACGAGGGAAGGACTGACGGGTTTCGCAGCAATAAAGAATAACCGTAGCATGGAATGGAACAAGTTTCTGGAAAAATTCCCATCCTTGGGGGATTCGATCGTCCGCGTGGGAGTACTGTTTACGGGCGAAGCAATTTACCCCTGGCCGAGACGTTAAGCGGCTTATTAGGGGACAATGGTCAGGTCCAGCAGAGGAAAGTGAAGGGTTGCTCTGGGCGTGCCCCCTCCTTTCGCCCATTGGCCACGACACCGTGCTAAGATTTACGACGATGCTGGTGCAGTTGCAACTAAGGACATGTGTCGCACAGCAATGGCCAATTTCCATGCTTTTCGTGCTTCTGTCGGTTAGATGCTTTCGATGAATTCGACAAACAACAACGAGCCCCCTGAGAGCCTGTGCTTGTGGTCGTTGGAAAATACTCTGGAAGATCGATGGTCCCGTCTGGCTATCTCTGGTATTTTCTGTCTACGTCCACGTAACGACAGATGATAATTCATGCCCACCGGAAGTTAATAATCTCTTTCCGGTATGCGACTGGGACATCATGAAAACACATGACGTCGTTGTAATAAGATCGTGTCGCTTTTTTTGACGTTGACAGTAGCGTAATTAAAGTGGGTGATAGGGCTTTTCACCGAAGAAGTACAAGAATTCATACCGAGGATAAGAAACTTGGTAGATACAGCGGCGACCTTCGTCAGCTGCCAAGATTATCGAGACGATACTATCTCGTAGCAAGAAAATGGTTGCTTCCAGGCTGAACAAACAAGATTCGAAGAGATCGCGCGATAATAGCTCGTCCAGCATCCACGTTGCGATGATTACGGTTATCATAGTTCGCGACGCACGGCCCATGACCGGTAGCCATCGTCCCTTGGGAAAGCTGTCTTTCACGCGCCAAGTGCAACGATTTGTCCCCGTTTCTGCAGCGGCAGTTTTGCCTTTGTACCTGCACAGGACTGCTGGCGGCGCATTGTGCGCCCAGCAAGGCGCAATAATGGTGCCTATCTGGTACGGATCGGTAGCGCGAAAGTGTCGTCACCTCGTCCTGCCAATGATCGCTTTACAGCCACCATAAACCGAGACTTTGTGCTGGCTGTGCAGTTCTCAGTTGGTCCCCGCCGGTGGGACGTCTGATGAATGCGCTTCCAGCGTGGACCAGGATCTTTCGTGGATTTATGGTCCTACGTACGTCACAAAACGGACCGAGAACCTTGGGAAACTGGTGCCCCGTTATCACGCGCTACCGTGTACCGTCGCGGGCCTCGCCACGCTTTGATACGTCTTTGCAAATCTCGGCCACCTCCGTTGGCGAGCACCAAAGAACCTCTAAACACCGTGAAAATTCTCATTGACTCCTTTCACCCATTCAATTAGAACGTCAGTCGCTCTTCCAGCCGTACAATTTCCTAGGTTTCTTTTTATTTGAAGGTTGTGAGAAGTACTCATCGGAAACTTAGGTTACCTTAAGTTTTCTATGCGCCACCATTTTGCCCAGTATGACGTTCTTCAACTTGGAAGCACGCCATACTGGACATCTGCCAGCGGTTTGAATTAATACGTATTTCGAAACATGTAGATTTATAGCTCGGAATAGTCGATTATAAAGGAAGGTAACCAAATCATCGATTTTTCTGATTAATACAATCCGACGATTGCTCGGTATAGAAGAACCGTTAAACGATACCTTTTCAATTATTTTATTAGGGAGACCTTTCTGTTCTTAATATTTATGGTTCACTTCGATGTCTGAAAGTCGTTAAACTACCATATAATAAAAACAGTGAATATTACATTGCGATAAATGTTGGAGTAGCGTTACAAAAACTATAAAAGATGATGGAAGATATATGTTCGATCCTTAAAGAATCCAGGTAATCCGTCGTGTGTGAAATTAAGAAGGATGAATTTTTTCTAACCGACACTTTTACATTAACCGTAATTGCTTCGCGCAAGATACGTGAAATATGACTTCCGCGTGCATGACAATTCGCTGTCACGTAATTACGACAGAACGGGTAAAAGCAACGCGTGCTAACGTCAACGTTTCGAAAGGAAGCGTCGCCGTTCGCCCAGGACCGTTAATTAAACCCGAATGCCTTATCCACTAATTAAACCCGAACGATTAAGCTTATTCCTCCTGCCGTTTCGTTTCTACCGATAATTATTACCTACCGGGTCGACAGCTCCTCGAATCTTGGGCGGTCGATTCGTGAAGCAATGATTTTCGCCTGGAGAGGTTCGATCGCCTCTCGAACCGCTCCATGTAAAAAAAGCTGCTGGTATTAACCCCTCGCACTCGAGTCGTTTCGTTGTTTAATGGTGTTAATATTTATTATTCAGGAAAGTTATCAAAAATATAAAACGTTACGACTATACCAAGTGCTTTGACACTTCAATTTAAGACCTCATTGGATCGTGTTTTGAATACGTGCCTGTTACATTTAAGCATCACTGATCCGATGTTTATGTCCGAGGCGAATGTCATCCATCTCTTGTTGTCTATTTCTTGACTCGGTACTGAACTCAAGTACGTACGTACGCGATAATCGGTTACTCGTTGATGCTTGTAAGCAAACGCGTCCATTATATCTTTATAATTTTAAAAACAGCATCAATTTTTCTCAAGAGGATGGTAAATAATGTTTAGCCGAAACTCGAATTAGTAATTAATGATTGTGTTTAGATTGACGTTATTTTTAAATTTATTATAGTAAAGATTTGCCTTCGCGGACGATTTAAACATCTTCAAGATCGTTTCGTCCGAAAAAGATCTGTTTGAGATTGAGATTTGCTGATAGCTTACTCTGAAACTCGAGTTCTGATTAATACAGTTTTTAACGATAGTTTCAATTCTGCGTGACGATAGAAACTCAGAAAACGGTAAAAGAAGCAAATATTTTTCTACAAGAGGAAATAGCGTCGTAATCGATAGAAAAAGTGGTGTAACACTTTGAAATTGAACGATTGATAGAAATTGTAGATGCTGCGAGGAGAGTACCGTAGGATTCGCGAAGGCTTTCCTCGATGGCATGAGGCAGCCCCCAGGGACGACCACAAAAGGTGCGTAGCCTCGATCCTCTATCCTCGGAACGCAGGGTTGATTTATGAGCCGATGGAGGGGAGGGCGCATGCGCACCAGGCCACAGGATTCACTGGGGTCTATCCCCTCCTCCATAGAGGAACCCGGCAGAGCATTCAGCCTCCTCCCTTCTTCGTCGGTTCCTTGTCCACTCGGTTATTAAAACCTCGGCGACACGGTCGGCAACCAGCAATTATCTGGCGAACGCTCGGAGCCGCGCACGCTCCATCCGCGAACGGTTCTCGTCAGTCTCGTTTTGGTTTTCGTTTTCGTCTCGGTCGGCCGTCGCACACCGCAGTACCAAGTGATCAAGATTACAAGGATTACGTACATTGTTCCTTACTCCGTTCCGTGGCACATGTGCCGGGGAACTCGTGCTCACCAGAGGAATAATAGTTAGTGTCGAAGAAGCGATCGTGAACTGGCAAGAAGTGAAGTGATGGCACAAGTGATGCAGTATCAACAGGTCCGTTAACAATTTATTTCCCGTAAACACGGCTCATCGCAGCCATGAAATCACAGTGTAGAACGCGAGTTTTGTTTCGCGGCCTTTGGAATGTGATTACTTCCCAATCGATGTCGCCTTGCAAAACTCGCGTGTCTCGCTGCGAAGTTCCAGAGAAATTAAAGAAACGGATAAATCACGAGATTTATAATTTAATAATCGCGTTTAATAATCGAATTTTTAACCGATCTCGAAATAATCTCGGATGAGCTTCTCGCGAGACAAATGGAACTTGCACACGTTTCTCCAAAAGTAAACGTTCCGGATCATTGATTGGTGATCTTTAAAATTAATAAATAATTAATTACATTTAGTTTACGATTCCTCTCGAAGAGGCCTTCCGCGCTATCTCCTAAAAGATTCCTCTCGGGTGCAGTTTCCATTTGCCATTAAGAAACTTAATTAACCCTTCGAATGTCAGAGGAAATTTTCATACATATCCGAGAAATGCCAGACGATTGTAAGCAAAGATACGTGATTGCAAACAAAAATGTAGAGTTTCATACACAAGGACAAAACGAGTCTTCACCTTTTCGTTTCTTTTTCTATAACATAAAATTGATTCGTGATTCCAGATGTGCATGCCGACGATGTCTCCAATGCCAGGCATGACGCCGATGTCCAGCCTCGCGATGCCGATGCATCAACCCTCCGCGATGGATTACGGGGGTCCAGGAATTCACTATCAGCCTTACAACCCGACGTTGAGCAGTCACCATCTTCAGACCAGCCAATCGAGCTACTGGTATCCTGGATCGACGGGTCACAGTCAAATTACGGAGCCATTAACACCGCCTGCGTACACCATGCCGACTGTACCACCCTGCACATCTTCGTGGACGACGCAGACACATCTTCCGCAACCCCAGCTCACGGCAATCTCAACGATTCAGCACTATTCCTTGCCGCCAAGTCCGCCAGATCTTCCGAGTCCTCCGGATCACTCGTCCCCATATCAATGGCCCCTGACGCCACCTGCGGATCACCATCATCATCATCATCATCATCTCTTGACCACCGAAGAACCTGGAAAATCTGGCCGGAAGTGCACGAGATGTCGGTGTCCAAACTGCCAAACGGACGGCGGTGGTCAGCTAGGAGTCGACGGGAAGAGACAGCACGTCTGCCACGTGCCTGGTTGCGGAAAAGTGTACGGCAAAACCTCCCATCTGAAGGCGCATCTCAGGTGGCACACCGGCGAACGACCTTTCGTCTGCAACTGGCTGTTCTGCGGCAAGAGGTTCACCAGGAGCGACGAGCTGCAACGTCATTTGCGGACTCACACGGGCGAGAAGAGGTTCGCGTGTCCCACGTGCGGCAAACGATTCATGAGGAGCGATCATCTGACCAAACACGTGAAAACCCACGAGAACCAGAAGAGGAAGAGTTCGTCGAGCAAGAAGGAGTCCAACAAGGAGAACTCTCTGCCCGCGGTGACCGCGCAAAACGCGTATCCATCGATCGCCGGACAGTACACTGTCATTTAGGGGTCGTGACGCTGCGAGATTCGTTGGAATTTTGTTCGGGCACGAACATCGCGAAATGTCGTTAACCCTCTGTCGCGTGAAATAGAAAATGTTCGTTATGCGTCCACGAATCGAGTAATTATTGAGGTAAAAGATGAGTGGCCGAACTTATGAGAACCAAAATATTTATCACCGTAAGAACGCGTATGCATGCACGGTAGGAACTGACTCGGTGAACTTTACTGGAAATGATTTTAATCGATTGATCGCGCGGTAGAGAGTTAGGATGGCGGTGTTCGTCTAACTAACGTAATTAGAATCGCAGTTTGCACGTCCTTGTAAATAATCGAATCGTTAATGAAAGTTCCTGTCCACTTATGTAATTATTGTAAATAGAAGAAAAAGTTGTATATTTTTGTAAATTATATATCAGCTTCGGTGAATGTAATTATGTTGTATAATCCGAATTAAAAGAATTCCTTTTCAGTATATTCGACTGCAGTTCACTCAACCCTGACAGGTTAAGTGCTCCTTAATTCTCCACGTAAGAACGTTGCCTGCGCGATGGGTGTGATCAGAACGAACGTGAATTTTGTACGGTGTCTCAGATCTTAGATTTACCGTGAAAATTCACATAATAACGAATCATCCCCTTGTCGTATATCAGGTTCCTCCCCGACATCTTCCTGTCATACGATACACGCCGAGTCCCGCCCAAAGAACACAATGCGACGTAGGTACTTCAGAGTCCAGCCCTTCGCGATGATTTTCTACCTGGCAGGTGTTTAGATTCCGATAAAGAAATGAAATATCATTCCACGGAAACTACTTTAGATATCCCCAATTTTACAGGGTTATTTTTAAGATAACACTGTCGAGATGAAGCAATTACAAGCCATTACTATTATAGCAGAATCGTTTTCATTTTAACCTTTCAAACACCTCGTTTCTGACCATTATCGTTTAAGTTTGAGAGTTAAGAAGAATACCTCGTTTAATATACGTATTATATACATACTGTACATATCACATTTGAATTGATAACGACTTGAATTACAAAGTTGCATGTATTGAGAGAACAATTGTAATTCAAATACAGTAATTACAATCATTGCATACAAATGTTTCAAACTTTCTTACAAAACCTTGTAATACCTCGTCTTATAAATACCGAGCTTCTAAAGATGACAAAATTTACGTGAAAATTTGTTTATATTGAAAATTACGGAAATTATGCTTGTTACACATGGTGGTTCCCAGGGAAACCGTGGAACCGCGTACGGCACTGTGCGACGGATCGCTTCATTCGTATTCCCGCCGAGAGATGGCTGCACGGTGAATGGAAAAAGCCCGGGAAGCCCCATTAAGGGGGCGGCGCGCTGGAGCCCCGTAGCTTCGTAACCCTGGCAAGGATTCATGGCTGGCGCGTAGAGGTAGAGGCAGAGAGGCAGACTCGAAGACGGAAGGCAGAGGGAAAGCTAGACGGTGGTAGGAGGAAGCGAGACAACGGAAGAGACGGAAAGAATGCACGAAAGCGAGATAGCGTTCAAACGAGGGGGGAGGAGCGGAGGTGAAGGAGTACGAAAACGGAATAAAACAAAAAGAGCGAGCCGCGGAGCAAATTATAGGGAAAAATAGGGAGGGACGAGGCGGTGGAGGCAGCACAAGCACCGTGGTGTGGCACTCAACGGTGGAAGACGATCAGGTGGATGGGTGGAAGGGTAGGAGGGGGGAGGGGGAGGGGTGGCGCCACGGCAATTCCAGGCTCGCGTTCAACGTTCCCCGCTGGAGTACCGCGGCTATCCGCGAAGTTAGTGCACAAGAGATTCAAAGAGAGTCGGCAGAGTGACGAGACTCGTGTCTCCCGTTCGTACATCAGCTGCGAGGAGGTTTCTCGGCCGGGAGCGCCGGTCCCCGAAGAGTCCCAACGCGAAGAGGAGAGTTTTCTGTCGAGTGGATCCGTCGTGGGGACGACGAAGACCGAAAGCTTCGATTAAAGGGGAGAGGGAGAGAGAGAGAGAGAGGGAGAGAGAGAGAGAGAGAGAGAGAGAGAGAGAGAAAGAAAGAGAGAGAGAGAGAGAGAAAGGACGTATAGAGTACGGCAGCTCTCTCTCGCGTGTTACGCGCGGTCAGTGCGAGAGGCTGCAACGTGCCGCGAGCATGCGTCTGCGACGGACGGCCCTTAAGGCGGATACGCAACACGCCGACTCGTCGCCGTCGTCGTCGTCGTCACCGTCGTTGTCCACACCCGTGAATGCTCATTTTTCGCCGTAACATACCGTCGATGAGGCGAAAAACGGACGAACAGGTTCGTAGCCGCGCGCATGCCACACGATCGAGCCGAGACCGGTCTCGATTCCTAACCAATCTCGATTCTCAGCCAATCTTGGTGTATCAGCGGCCTGATCGCTACCGAAACCGTTCACCCCTCGCCGTTCCAGTCCCTACCCGCGAAACGTTTCGCCGTTTACTCGCCACTCGCGACATGTCGGTGGACGAGCAGTGATTCGACGCGAATTGTACCCGCCTGTGTTCCGCTACCTCGGCGGTCGGTTCAATTCTCGCGGGACTTGTGCACGACCCGACCAGTGCTGACAGCCCGGAGTGTCCACGTCCGCGGTAAGTTTGGTGACGTTCGCGATCGACCCGCGATCGCACGGTATCGTCGTTGTATCTGGAATTAACAACAAAACCCCTCGCAGGGAATTTTTCTTGCTCCGTTATCGATTCCTCCCCCCGCGCTGTCAATGGACACGTCGAAGAATCCCCAGTTGAGCACGGGCCGCGGAACGACACAGTAGCGAGCCGCGAAGGAAAAGAATGCTACCGGGGCTCGTTAATCGGACAGTGATCGAAACTTGTGACACAGTGTTTTGTTGTTGTTATTGTTGTTGTTGTTGTTGTTGTTATTGTTGTTGTTGTTATCGTCGTTGAGTGCGGACCGTGGTGCGCGGGACAGACCCTTCCGAGGATCGAACAGGGCTGTTCGAGGTTCCCCGCGACTGTGAGGGCCTGGGCTCTGTGCATCGATATTTTTGAGATCCACGAGACCGACCGAGGCGGCAAGCTGGACGCGGAGGTCGGAGGCGGCGGTAGCCGCAGGGGTGTCAGCCCGCCAATGCATCTAGGCAACATAAACGTGAGTATTTTCCTGAATCTGTTTACATATATTCGCTTGCGTTATTTGCCAAACGGCGACTTGTTTAAACGATTTCGGTGAACTTTTTGAAGCTGAGAGTTTAGTGCGTCATTTATACCGCTAACAAAGATTCCAGTATCGTTTAAATAATAGCGACGATGTATTCAAGGGGCAGATTTTTTGCACTTAATAACCAAAAATGAATACTTGATTCTATCAATATTTCCACTGCAATGTTCATAAATATTCATCGATATGGCTCCGATCATTAATATTTTCGAAACCCCTTCAAATATTAATCCATATGTCTGTTACGAATAATACTCGTGCTTTAAAATTTAACCAATCGCATACTTTTCATGAACTACATACAACGATATAGTTCGATTCAATCGTCTATCGATAACTTGATATCTTTAACAGTAAACCTACCACGGCCGATCGCGTGATCATTTCCAAACTTTTGTTGCACAGTTCTTATATTCGATATACCAATATACCAATCTGAGCAGTGAGAACAGTTGGAGCAGTCTTAATCTAAGGAAATGTTTCTTACAGTTCCCTGAGAAGATCCAAAATGTAATCTTTAGAACAGAGATCGATATTGGCGTTAGAAGAGCCTTAATTCTACAACCGTGGTTAGGTCGCAGGACCTGGCCGAGAGAGCCGCCAGTCAGTTCTAGCCGATATAGTAAACGTTAGTATGTTGCTACGCCCGCTTCACGCCCACTATACATCATGCGTTATGTGCAGACCTACCTGCCGACGTGTACACGCCGTTTCAAAGGTGCTGTGCTCTGTCGGCAATAAATTTTCCTTGCGAAATCTTCTGGCGCAACAAAAACTCGTCTCCTGTCTCCATTTAAACGAAGCATTAAATATAAGAAGGTTACGTTTATTTCGTTCAGCGATATTATTACATCATTTGCCACTAGGTTCTCTCTTCTTTGATTATTAGAAATTATTAGAAGAGGACCTGGTGTAAGGTCGAAACGTAGGACAATAATTTTACTAGCTAAACTAAATTCGTTTCTAGGTATTTTATTTCTTGTAGGAATATATATTTAGAATAGAAAGAAACTGTAAAAATCACCCCTCGCGGATAATTGTTTCTTGTTGTTATCGCGGGAGAAGAAGATACTTTGTTTTGGAGTAGGGAAACAAATTCGATATATCCAAAGAAAAGAATATTATATTATACAATATTAAATGAAGTTCAAAGAGCATGTACAACTACTCCTATGGACTTACTTCGTTTTCGTTCAACCTCCTCAGCAGGGAGAGACTCAGCGAAAACTGAGTAACTGAGTAACTGTCATCCGCCAAGATTGATATAGAAATTTTTGGTTAGGCTTCTACGCTGAGAAAAGAACATTGTAGACATTTTGAGGCACGTGAAACTGTCTGTAGGCAGAGGAGCGGAGTAGGCCATTCGGCCGAGTTGAAACGCGGCAGAGCAGACGGTTGGAGGGCAAGAAACACAGTGCCGGCACTTCGCTGACACACCTCCACACAAATCTAATTAATTTATATCCTGAGAGAGGCGCCACTAGGGATGTCTAAGTCCGACAGGAAAAAAGAAACGAGCAAAGGAAAGGGTGCCTATGGTACCGGCTCTCGCATTCGACTCGCGGGAACCGATGGGTCTTAGCTTTAGTGCGGCGAAGGGGTTTCAAAGGTCTTCTACAAGTTCCTCCAAGCATTAAAACAATTTTTCTTTTTCTCTTCTTGTCGACTTCTACGTGATTAGCCACTGATTTTGAGTATTTGTTTTGGTGTAAAATGAAAAAGACGATCTTTTGTAGATATGTGATTGAAATGAAAGTGATTTCTTTACTGAAACATGATATTAGAAACGTATAGTTAATTGGTATCAAAGGAATGATTAAAGGTATCAAAATTTGATATGATTCTAGATGAGAGATTTATTGAAGACAGATACAAATCAATGTTTAGAGTCACTTTGTAAGAGAACTTTTTCTCCCGACCACATACATATAAAGTGGTATTAGTTCTGCTTCGTTGGACGCCTAGATCATTAGATTTACGATGTATTTAAAACAGAACGTTTTAATGGTTTCTAATTTGTTAAGCGTGCGGATATTCATGTCAAAAGGCGTTGGTCATTCAATAAAACATAACTTTCCAATGGAACGACATTCTTTTATATATAAATGGCTAATAATTAATCCGAGTGGTAGAAAAATTAATCTAAATGGTTAGTAATTAATAAAAACCCATAAGAAAACCGGGAAAACTTAACCAGTTTCCAGACTCCGCATAATTAATTAATTGTCTAGTCACACCTTACAAATAATTTACGTTATCCCAGAGCAATGAACGAAGTAATTTGCATTGAATTATTTAAAAGAAGTAAAACGAGCTCAACCGATACGATCAAGAATCGCGAATTCCAGAATTGTGCTAAAAATATAATTAAGGACACCGAGTTAGTCAATAACGATTAAGTAGTAATAAACTTTTGAAAATAGACGCGGTCCCTGCCAACCTTGCGATTTCAGTTGATCTTAAACAGAACAACTCGATAAATAAATAATAAGAGTGGGCCGTCATACTGGCCAGTCGATCCAATTAACTTGTCCCCCAGAAAATCCACACGCATCGCGCGCACGTACTGCTCGAACCCTCATTAGCGGTTTACCTTAAGCGTCGCGTGAACTTTGCACCTGCGAATCGCCACCTCCCAGTTTCGAGCCCCCCTTTTTCACGAAAGTCGACTAAATAGCACGGTTGTCCATCGGTCGAGACAGTGGTTCTTAACCATTTGAGCTTGCCGCGCAGTTTAA
Organism: Hylaeus anthracinus; assembly: GCF_026225885.1. Taxonomy (NCBI): domain Eukaryota; kingdom Metazoa; phylum Arthropoda; class Insecta; order Hymenoptera; family Colletidae; genus Hylaeus; species Hylaeus anthracinus. The sequence continues at coordinate 14,805,698 of NW_026533254.1, forward strand.
AAGATTAATAAACAGCCTGTTCGAAGGAACAGTTCTGTTCTTTCTTTTGTCGAAGGAACCAAATACAATTCCTGCAACAAAAAATTGAATTCTTTCCTCTATTAACTTACAGGAAAAGATGTAAATACCATGAAGCACTTGACTATAATCGTAAGAAATGGAAATGTGCGTGCGCGCCAGATGTGAGAAATCGTTTAGCCACGAGCCGATCGTTGCAGCTGTTGCCGATTATGCAACACTCGCTGTCGGAAATAAAGACATCGAGTGTATTCTACTTGGATGTCGAAGACACGGCTGGTTTCGGGCCTCGTTATCGGAAAAAAAAAAAAGAAAACAGGGGTTGGTAACTGCTCGAGCGAATGCGATGACACTTTAACCGCGGATTCGTGGCTAGGCCAATCTGTCTACATTGCGTATTCAACGGGTTTGTTGGAAAGTCGTAACGCGATCTGTTAGTACGGTGGACAGGCTCGAAACATCCTGGCACCAACGTTATTAAGCTATTATTCTTAATCAGAGTGAAATCGGTGGAAACGTGGCGCGATGCAACGGAGCCCTTCCTCTCCTAGCGTTATGTACACGATTAATAATTTGTACGGAGCAAACGAGCCCCCAAAAACATTTACGGCTCGCCGAGGCCACGTGCGCGGAATAAAATAAGCAGATTATGCAGATGAGAGATACCGATTCTGTCACTTTTGATTTACGGTCGGTCGTTTAAGGGCGTCCGAGCGACACAGGAGTGGGAAAGGAGCGAGCGAAGAGATCGCTTCTCGCGGTGCCGCGAACCTAACCGCGAATATTTACTTTCGTCCAGGTTAAGTGCACTATTAACTAACCTCGCGTTAATATCCCCGTTTTCCACCTCATTATGCTAATTGCGGGTCTACTGGCCTTCGAGGCCACGAAAGGGCACCGTCGTTGCCGCTTCCGTGCCTAAGCTTGTCTCGTACCTAATTGTAAGCACTTGTTACGGTCGCGCCGAGGATACGAGAACACGGTAGTTTTTATTCGAACGCCGGTAGGATTGGTTACGAAACTCGTGCAATACCTGATCAATATTGATCAGGGACAGGTTACCAAGGAAGTACCTGTCTATACAGTTGACGTATCGCGTGTTTGTCTTTTTAAATGTTTTTATTCAAGATAACACCGACACGAGTTTGGATTTCCGATTAGAAATATAATACTATAGCTATGTGCTATTTCAATTCATTTTGTCCTTCCCGGTGAAGTTATAAACAATATCGTTGCATCCGACCCGTACTCGCAAGAAACAGGGACGAGAAGGATTACCTGCACAAAGGGAATCGCTTTCACGACCAGAGCAAATGAAGAAAAAAAAATACTTCGCGAAGGCAATCATCCAGCTGCCGAGTGTTTTCCGTTCATTGTGGCGGTAACCGACGTCGATTCGATTAACCCGATCCTCGATCGATATTGCCCTGTCGCTCTTCTCCCCGAATCCGATAGAGAGACGTCGATAAATTTATTTACGAGGGGAATGTTTCGAACCCGATCCACCGCGCGTCGATGCTCGCCCGGGGTAATTGGCGAGGAACATTTTAAGGAGCGAAGGAGTTGCGGAGTAATCAACATTTAATGCATCGCATCGATGGATTACGGTTAATGTTAAGCCGTGGGTGAACCCGATCTTGATGTCGCGCGCCGTGGGAAAATGGAGGAAGTGGCTCCTGAAGTCCCTGGCATTTCTTCGCGACGGATATAGTCGTCAAACTCAGCTGACCGGTTAATTTGAATAGTTAATTTAGACTAACGCAAAAAGTTGACGTTGTCACAAATCCAGCATGCATATCGAGCGTGGATTAACATTGATCGTTGGAGAGATCAAGGCGTTATCGCTCTCCACGGTTTCCACTGATAATTTTCCGCGCGGTTGAAACGTTACGGCCGTTTCACTGGGAGCGGACAACGGTTAGCGGCGCGATTATTACACATGGAAACGAAAAGGGAGCGGTAAAAACGGCGCCTTGGTTGCCCCCGGCGAAGACTGGAAGCCGTTTCGTAATCGCGGCCTGGATCATTTTCTGCACGACTGCGCGGGAAATTAGATCACCTACCTCTCATCCCGGTAGCGAGAGATCTAGGCAGGTTTCATCGCACGCTACAGGAAGAACGACTTCTTCTTCTTCGTCTTCTTTGTTCGTCTCCCACCTTTCTCCCCCGATATCTCGTTCGTCGTTCATCTCTCATCGACAGCTTGTCGCTAATTTTGCAATTTTTTCTTGTCTTTCCTGGGAGATCTCCCAGGATCGTTTGGTACCGATCGGTATCCTTTTCCTCCTTCGCGTGTAACACCTTTATTCTCGTCGCCCATCTCAGTACCGTTACACCAATTCCGTTATCAGCGTTTATCAACCAGTTCTTTGCTTCTGGAGGCTACCGCTTTGGGTGCTTTGTGTTTACTACTGGCCACCTCCAAAGTTTGGAAACATGTTTTTTTTTTTTTTGGTGTTATTAGACTTGAGAACAGACATAAAGGGCAGATCGTAAAGGGTTAATTATACTGGACCTCTCCACCGACTATTACCATTGGACCAACCCTATGTTACCCACGTTGCACCGATTTCTTTAATTCAGACAAAATCAACATTCGATTACGTGATCGTTGATAATCCACGGAGACGCATGCGCTCACCGATTACGAATAGCCCGAAGTATTATCCGTGAGCATGGGCGCGCTGTGCCCTACAGTGGATACGAAAAAAACCTCTCCGGCGTAGGTAACTCGGCCTCCTCGGCCGTTCTTTCGTTCCCGACTTTCTCCCTCCGTCGGGTTTGTCCTCGTCCTCGTCCTCTTCTTCTCTGGTTCTCGGCTCTGGCTTTGCTTTTGGCTTGGGCCGGGTGTAATCGGTTCCCCGAAGCCAGGGCTCATTATCGACCCGTCGGCCTAGCAATTACCTGCGAAGCCTCTTTCGACTTCGTGTGTGCCAGCCAGAGCGCAGTTTCCGACTCTCCACGAGGCCTTCCGAGATCCTTCGAGGATCCGCCGCTCGTAGAGAAAGGGAAAACCGAACGAGGACGCGGGGGGAACGGAAAGTCTGGCGTATCCAGAGAAACGGCTACGTTGTTGCTGGCGTTGCTGCCGCTGTTGTTGCTGATCGGTCTCTCGCGCGCCCTTACCTCGCGGAACGGCCAACGCAGCGATAATCTGTACGAAGATGCGGATAAACGACCGATGATAATTACTGGACGTGCCAGTAGTATGCGATAATTGCCGGGACTGCCAAGTTCGCACCAGTTGCGGCCGAGTATCCATCCACGAGAAGGCCCAGGAATGCTTTTTCCGCGAGGGCATGTGGATTCAGAATCCTGGCTTCTCGCCACGCAGGATTCTTGGGTCGCGATGAAAAAACGTTCCGACGCGATCCGCTCTGGCTGTTCTTTGCGGCGAAAGTGCACGAAATGCAGAAGTTAATACGTTGGTTGGGAGATTCTTTTGGGTTAACGCTAAGAAGTTAACCGTAATCGTAGAGATTCATCGAGATAGTAAATATCGGAAGAATAAGTAGCATGAACTTGTGGGACGACCTAATAAATTGGTATAATACCGTTTGATCTTATCTATGAATATTCGTACACTTATATTTGTCATAAATGCATAAATATCCGCGGTTTAGTAGTTACACCGTTTCATACCACTTAAAAGTACGTTTCACGTATTAATTTTAATAGCGAAGCAATAAGTGGCATGCAGTTGTGGAATGACTTAATATTCGCATTCCAATGTAACAGTCAAGGGTTGAGCAGACAATTTTCGGCGGATCGGAAAATTTCGCCTCGAGCGGAATTTTTTCATATCGTTCCACGTGTTTCTATGTTAATTGGCGTGGCACCGTTTAGAATAACGATAGTCACCGGTACGCGACATCATAAAATATTAAAAATTATGGAGAGTCTTACGCAACAAAGTATTTTCTTATCGTGAAGTTATTTCTACTATCGGCTGTACTTCGCCTAAATGCAATACTTACTTCGTTGGACTGTTGGACACAGTAGTATATTACAGCTATTAAAGGCCAGTCACGATAGTCACGTTAATAGCGGGAAGACTTATCTCTGCAATTTCTCGACAATTACGAGAACCTCTCTCTACTTTGTCAAATTCCTTTTTCATGGATGATTTTGCGGTACAATAGAAAGTGTATGAGGTACTTTGTTAAAGGATAGATTTTGTTATTTGTACGCCTATCCGTACAAATCTGTAACTCTAAAATTTCTATAGCTAACATAGACTTGAATATTCCAAATATAAAAATACTATCACTTCTAAAAAGTAGTGTTCTTTTAAGCAAAAATGTAAACTGCACTGAAATTAATATTTTGATATTAGGTGTAATATCTAAATAATCCTTAAATTAATAAAACACGAAAGAACTGCAATCAGTGTCTATATACCCGAGATAAGATATATCCAGGTAAATGAAATCAGAGTCGATTGAGGACTTCCTAATGAAACAGTTACAGTTCACAGTGTTGTAAGGAATTGCACTACTACAAACTCGAATGAACGAGTTGAGACCGTTAGAGAGCAATTATATTTTATCACAATAGTGACGCCTGACCACTCTTTATCGACTTGTCCGACAACGACTCGACTTTATATCTAGTGGTATATACGACACGGGACGAGTTTAATGCGATTCGAGGGATAAAGATTAAAAAGGACATGCCACAACGCTAAGCACGACTTAACGAGTTTCGAATCCCCTGACCGTGCAGCAGAGGGACGTTATCAGAAGGAGGTATCGACGTTTTTATGTAGCTCGTAAACATCACACCTTTTCTTTCTCGCGGATACGAACACGTGAAGGACGAGGATTGGATTCGTTTAACGCGTTCGACCGGTCAGATATTTGAACGTGTTCGTGGTCAGTTCGAAATTTTTCACGAAGAATTCGCGCGTTTACTATAAAAATTGCGCGAGCCCGCCTAGAGCCGAGTTCTCCGATTCGTGGAAAAGCGTTAACTGCATCTCGTGAGACCGGGAGCTTAACGAAGAGGGAACGCGCCACGACAAAAGGCAATTTTGCAGATAGCGGGCTAGCAACAGAGTTAAAGCCTCGCTACATCGGAATTACGTACGCGATCGTGAACTCGAGCTTCGCGAACGACACGTGAGACTTTTAATTGCCGGATTTAGGGTTGGGTAAACAATGCAGAAATTTGAGGTCGCGCTTATCTTAAAGTAGACTAATCGATCGGAGTCGGAGAGTCTCGCGACTTTGCTGATTTGAGCAGAACTTCATTTTCGAATAACGAAAGTCTTGATTAGAGCGACGACCCGACCAATTATCGCATATAAATCAGGAAAATTGTCATCTATCGTATACATTTAGTACCGAAGTACTACGTTATTACTATCGAAAAATAAATGTTGCGAATCATCGTGCATAATTACATAAATATGAAACGTGCATTAACATCGTAATGAAGCTATTAATTATAGGAGTAAAACGTTTGGATCGTTACAGGATGAGATAACATTTATTGGATGGAAATTACTGTGGTCTGAAATGAGTAAAATATAATTCTTGGAAACATTAATTAACGAAATTACGAGAGAACAGTCTACGCTTAGTATTATGTGCTTTTTGCAGGTCGGATGACCTAACAATGCGTGATTTGTCTTATTAACACCAGTATCAGATATGTTATGTATCGAGCGAAATAACCTTGGACAGAATAACATAGTTAAATGACTATTGTCGATTCCTCTAATTATTATACTTCAACGGTTATCAGAATTCGCTTAGATTTAAGGCACTTGAAATAAATGTATATTTATGAACTTCCTTATTTTGCAGAAACGAATGGTTTAAATGCTTTAAAGATACGAACAGTGTGGAAACTTTTCAAGCGTGTAATCTCTATTCAATTTTATTTGAATAACTCGTGACGAATGCAAACAAACGTATAACAATTCAATCGAAATGCTTATTCGATTGAATAGTTACTCGAATAAGTTTTTGTTCGTTCAACGTGAGATAATACTCGATATAATACTTAAATGTCTTAATTCAATTTAATTAAACTAAATAGTGATTAAATATTTCTACTTAAACTAGAGTAATGAATGATCGATTGTAAACGCACAGAATTAACTTCTACACCTAATACAGTACGTCGACGACAATACGTACGCGTCGCAGGCGTTTGGTGGAATTAATTAACGCAACGCCACGCGCAAATTAGCGGGAGCCCCCATTCGAAATCGAGCGGCGTTTCTGTGCAGAGCGGTGGAAAGTAATTAGGTGTCATTACGGCATCCCGGTAACGGGTGTATGTGGCTGGGAGGGAGTCTGGATTCAGTTTGCTGAAGTGATTATTTTTATTGTCATTTCCGGCTGGCTTCTCGGAAATCTCGGAAACGACACGTACGATGCATTTGCACGAGATCCGCTGAATTCTTCGCCTTCCTTTTCGTTCGCTCGCCTATCCACAATTCACATTTTCTCCTCTTTTGCGATTTCCTCTACTCCTCTGGACCTTTATCTCGATTTTCCATTCACTTTAACCACCGGCATCGTGATGTATTTGTTTACTCCCCAGGGTACATAGCGATTACGTTATCCATTAAGCATAAAATTCCTTTTACTTTTAAATTGACAGTCATTTTCGGTGCGTTGTGATAAAAACCGTTTCATTGAAAAAAAAAAAAAAAATACTTGAATCGAGTAAATGGATTTCTAAAAGTAGAGCACTGGAAATTATTGTTCCATGTATGTAAATCAGTAACCATTTACCATTGATCATTAATCCTATGTCGAGTGAGGCTCGACGAAAATATACTGAAATGAGAAAGTTTGGACCGTAAAGAGAGTCCATTCGTTGAGCTGTAGGGACACCAATGCTGATTATAAAACTTCTATATTTTTCGGTTTCAGATGATTTGGTCATTTGATACTTTTTCCGCCAACCCTGGACGAGTGAGTATACGTAATTGGCCATAACCTTTATAGAAATCAAAATGTTTCAATTAAATCTACTAAGTGTGTAGTTTAGTACATGTACGTTTATGTGGTAGATAAACATAAGACAAAATTACACGAGTGTGTTCCAAAAAAATTTCCAAAAGTTCAAGCATAAACGATATTTGAAAGAAGACAATCGTTTGAATCACCAAAAAATGTCGTCTTATAAAAATTCCGAAAGTTCAATGTTCAGCTTATCGACTTAATTACAAATACGTTGAACAATAAAATTTTGATTTCTGGTGTATCTACTTCTCTTGTTACGTTTATACTTCGACACGTTCCTACTCGAATCCTAACAAATTTCTCGGACCATCAAAGAGAAGAGATCCTCCTCCAAAAGCTCCAAAAGTATCATTTTCATCTCATCGCGCGCCCAACCCCTTAATTGAAACCACCCGGATTAACGAGATTTTAAGTCGCAAAGCAAATATCTATTTCTCCAGTCAAGTTTATCGAGTTTTGCGCGAACAGGCCCGACAGCCAGTAATTTTCGCGCAGTACATCAGCATGCGGCTTTTTAATATCGTTCGGCACAGTATATCATCGTTTTGTTCGTAGCCGTTCTCCGTCGTGCACGGCTTAACGCTCGCGCGGCGCGCCCCGAGCGCGCTGAGAAAAGTGGCCTCTACGCGTAACTGTAATAAAACTCGCATTACGCTTCGCGTAATACGTGCATAAACTATTCGCGTGTACTGTGCACGCGTATAAAATGCAAAAGTTCGTGTTCACCGGGCCGGTCTCGTTCCCACTCGTCACGAACGCTTGCTATAATAGATTTATTTCGCAGAAACCAACGACCGCGCGCCACCTCCTCCCTCCTCCTCTCCCCCCCCCCCCCTCTCCCCTACCCCACTGCCCCTCGTTGAAAGTCAAAATTGCAGACGTCGGCGTTAAAAGCGATCACCGCCGCTTTCTATTCGGGTCCCAATTGGTCGAACGCAAACGGCAGTGATACGACTTCCGTAATCGTTTGGAGAACACCGCACACGTAAAACGTGGGTGTGGAAGGCGCCAGCAGCTCTCGCTACAGCTGGATCGTGTTTCTGGCGTGGCGATACCGGTATCCCTTCATTCCTGAGTAATCGTCAGGGCCCAAGGCAATCTATCCGCCATTTTCTAAATACGTTGCCCGAATATCGAACGTACGGGAATATCGTGGCTCTGACGAAACCTCCTGTCTCGTACGAAATACGTGGTGGCTGTTTTTTTCAACCTGGGTCGTTCCTTCGCGTGCACCGGACCAATTTCGTTTTTTTTTTTTCTTCTGCCACTTCTGCCATCGAGACTACAGTCTCCGGTAAGCGGGATCACGTGGCTTGCGACAGAATCGAAACTGCGGAATGTTGCGCACGGAATAGTCGTGGAATCTTTTTTTTTTATCTTGTTTAAATGAAAAATATCGGATAAAGATGGGCGAAAAAGTGTATTCGAAGTAAATGTATCCGACGTGTAAAGATAGAAACGAAGAATTCCGTATTCCGTTGGAGTGACCGCTGGCAGCAGCGATTTTTAGCCAACCAAGCTCGAGGATGGTCGATTCCTCTGTTCGACGGCTAATCCGTTTGCCTCTTGGAGTCGTCAAGGGACATTTGGCACGCCTGGCTGGCTCTCCAAGGTGGACACAACGAGGATCGAACGTGAAAGGGTTGAAAAGCCTGCGAAATCGTGGAAAGAGCGTATCGTTGGTCCGCCCCCGAAGCATCAGCTGAGGTCTCTGACATTTGCTGCCAGCTGGTTTGTTTTCGTTGGGCCCGAAGAGTCGTTTATTATTAGCTTGATGTCTTGTTACGGGAACGCGTTCCGGGAAGACAGGCCTAAGCCAAGGCTTTGAATTTCTGGAATTCAGAGGTTGTCGCTCCGAGCTAATTGGTTAACGCAATGAACTCATTGAACAAAGTGCTTGCGTACTCTGTTCGACGGGGTACGACATCCCGTGTCTCTTTCCAGAACGGGGAGAGATTACGTCTTCCGCGTAATCGCGTTCACGCAAAACAGAAATTACGAACGGGTAGACCAGAACTCGTTCCTGGCAATACTAATTGCACCAGATCCCCTCCGTTATGTGAACTAATTCGGGGGGCAAAAGTGTTCGGATAAATGAATTGTCACAGGAACAAGTGGTTAGTGTTACATTTTATACAATATTGCATGAAATTTATACAATTTGTGTCTCGATTACTTCGTCTAATAACTGAATAGAATATAAAATAAAAGTGATATCGGTCGATCTACCTATTTGTAGCTGCTGGTCTCAAACGCTTATATTTCACGTGATATTAAATTCAATAATACATGAAACAATTAGTGATTCATTCCTAATTACCAAAATAAATAAATATATGAAGTCAGGTAACGATACGAGGCTACAGGATACACGAATTGCGAGCTCACCAGGAAAGCGATCCTTGCCTTTCTCCGGCTCTTGGTTCCCATGTACAGCGCGTTTAAAATTTTTGTCTTCGATTCATACACAATGGTCGTAAGTTTGATCGCATCTCCTCTCCATTTCGAAAGTCTGGCCAGCTCAACGCGAAACAGAGATGGATCGTCCACCTCTACAAGACTCTTAACCACTGATTCTCCTTCTCGCCATGCCACTCTCATCCGCATCAATCTTTCGTACCACTCCGCTAATTCTCATCTCATCCGTCCAGTCGTTTGTTTCTACTTGGCCACACGTGAAATCTCCAGCCCTCGTTTCTCTACTTCTCATTATTACAGCTCTCTTCTATCGACTATCAGCGCTTATTCACAATCGGAGATACCTTGCTCGAGGTAGCAAGATGGACGTAATAACGAGGAGACGCCGATGCAGGACAGTGCGTCGGCCAGTGCGTACGCGCATCAGTTAGGAAACGTTAATCACCGCCGAGGGATCTCGAATAGCACTGACTACGTTTTAATTACTCGTCGCAACGTGGAGAATGTAGAATGACATCAAGATGCCCGGGGGTGACGAGGAGCAGCACGGGTGGAAAGGGAGGAGGACACGGAGGAGCGTTGACCGCTCGTAAAAACGGCTCTGCCAGTTTTCCAGTCCGTCCTACTCTCAATCACCGAGTCAATGCAAATAGCGACGCTACTTGCGGCGTCGATAACAGAACCGATAATTGGACGCATTTTTTTTAACGTCCTTGCCTATCTAGATTTCTTGCAACTGTATCGATTCTGTCCTTGCGCCGACAACTAGAGGGTCGGTACCCTTATGTTGTTTGCGCATGGCTTCGTTCGCGACAATAATCCTAGGTATATACAAGACTATATTCTTCAGAGATACTCTCTCAAAATTTCACGATCAATGGACGATTAAAAGCCGAGTTATTGCTTTGTGACAGTGTGTTTGTTGCAAAAAGCAGGAAGTTCTGCGATATTTCTCATTGGGTCAACAAGTGTTCCTGTCGCGTCATCCGCGCAGAATCTGACGAAATCGTTCGTGATCCTTTTTAACCAGTGAATCTTTTTCGTTGAAACCCCAAACCTCTGACAATAATTCAGCGAGCGTGCTCACCGTTTGAATGTTCCCCAGCACGAGATTCGTCGCTCTACCCGAGAGTCTGCTTGATCGCGTGTCCATCTATCGCGGCGACCTTGGAGCGATTCAGATTAAGCCGATGAAGAGGTTCGAAATCCTCTCGTGTGACTTTTTCGGTACCGTTCATGCCCGCTGCCCAGTTCTACCTTCCACGAAATATCCCCCGGGTTCAAAATTATCCCACGTTTACGGCGACCTATCACGGATGTTTTAAACGTTCGAACGAATTTCTCGATGACGAAACAGTCCTCCTTTCGTAGAACATAACGTAGAAGCTTTTCGAAACAACACTTTTTGTTCGTTTTCATTCGTTTATATTTAATTGACCCTCCGAAGTCGTATTGAATTCAGTCATGGGTGTCATACTGGTCGGAATTAATTTAAAAAGAAAAGACCTTCATACCTCCTTAGTAGAAAGGATGGTTCGGTCGGTGTGTCTCTGCGAGTCGATCTCGAAACGTGAACGATTGGAAGCGTTCCGCGAGGATGGACGTTTGATCGTTGCCCGCTCCGAAGGGAGCGTGCAGCATCGAAAGAGAAGTTCCCACGTAGTCCAACGTCGAAACCTTCGCCGTGCTCGAGAGATCGTCGGCACGAAAACGGGGATAATTGTAGCTTGGTAAATACCGCTACTTAATACCCAGCTCGTACACGCGTACGTAGTTCGTACGGCTAGTCGCGGCTCACGTATTAGCTCCTCCGCTAGTTGTAGCGGCGTCAATCCGCTTGGAAAACGTTTCTCTCCTCGCGCAACGTGTAGAAAACGAGATAATTGTACGCGGCCAATCGCATACGTTGAAGATATGCGCTTCCGCCGCGGATCTGGCTCGGGGTAATTTCAGGCCATCGCTCACTGAGAACGATGAATACATTTTGCGATCGACGAAACTCGTGTTTCGAGATTTCGTCGTTTATTTTATGCAATTTTTCTTTAGAAAGAGGTCTTCAGAAAGGGTCTACAGAATTTGCTTTTCGTTTTAATAAGAAAGGCTTTCTGATTGAATAAACCTGAAGCTTAATAAACAAGAGGGTGATTCGAGGGCACAGCGAGACCAACAAATACGTTTTCTTCATCTATTTTGTGCATTCGTTTAAACAGAAAGTTTTCCGAAAGAAGATTTAGAATTTAGTTGTTTCTTCAATCAAGATGAGTTTTCATTGTAACAAGTGACCGCACAATAGCATAAAAGAAGATGTTTTTTTTTTTTTATACCTAATACATAATAATAGTTTTATCATTTAGTAGTCTCATAACTTTTTTCCGATATCATTCCATTCTCGACATCTGCAAACTTATCGATATGTACGTATTCGCACTAGGTGAATCGAACGTGGATACTGAATTTTTAATGCGACAGCTTGATAATCTCGCAGAGCTTTTCTTATAGATCGAATTGATCATATACACATGCCATTCATCGCAAAACAGACACCGACTCGACAGTGAGTTACGAGTTCATTTGCATAACGACTCCAATCGATATTACTTTTTGCTCGGTGCTATTGGTGAACCGCAGTAACGAGTTGACACTTCACGCGACTCTACGCTACAGTAAATAAAAACAACGATGACGAAAGAACTGACTCTATATTTATCGTTCTACTACAAATACCATTCGCGTATAGTACACAACGGACTACGCATCGCAGTTTTAATTTGCACTATTAACTCATCGAACTTCTAAGGCCAAGTAATTAAACTCCGATGCCTAATGTAACGCTAACGCTTCCACAGACGTCGAAATGTGTACGATAAAATAACGAGAAGTTCATTTTTTTGCAATGACCAAGGCTGTCCTCGTTCTCTTGTACTGTTTTCTAACGTATAGTTCGTTACTCACGCGCATTTTCGTTATTGGCAGAATCCGTTACATCTAGACAGCTACCGTGTAACGAAGACGGCGAACGAGATACACCGAGATAAACTAAGAGAGCAACACGTAGTAACTATTGACGCAAATATAATATACGTAAGAAAAATTAAAAAATTCGTGAATTGGAAGTTTTTAAACCCATTGGCTGCCACGGATTTTGTAAAATACTTTCTAATATCTCTATAAAAATTTCGACAAAATTCCAATTCTAACAGACGCATCACCACGATGACTGGTAAACTGCCTCGCTGTCGTCTAATTGGAAATGTCAAATGAATCCATCCGGTTTGATTGTCGGCAATTACACGAGGCTGCGGCACGAATAATGCGATCTCGTTTCCCTGGATAAACTAGTTTGCGAACAGGGTCGTCGTAGCAAAAGAAGCGTTCGGTTTTATCGTACAGGCCTTTCTAACGCTTGTTACGCGACTAGAGTGTGTTTCGGTGCCTTCGACTATCGCCGTAACTCGCCACGCTATCTACCCCGTGCGTCTTCACGCTGTTTTAGACTCCGTAGCAACATTGTCGTTTAATTACCCGGTAAGTGCAGGTAGTTGGGAACGATAAGGGGATCCAATTGCTCCGCTGGTAAAACCAACAGTTTTCGGTGACATTGGTGACGTACTTGAACGTTTTGCAACAGAGATATGCGCAGCGTGGCGAACGACGATAGGCGACGAGCCATCGCAAATTTTAACGCGGTTCGTGTTCTCGCCGCATGCGGATGGCGATACGCGTCCCATGTCTCGATAGTCAGTACAAAGGGGAACGCGAGAGCCGTCCAATCGGATCCACTTAACCGAGAACTCATCCGTTTGAGACAGGAGGCTGGATGCGGATCGCCGAGACAAATACACGCGAATTAGGAAGTCCTGTAAGTATTATCGTTGAGCGATCTCTCGGCCGAGCACTTAATTAGAAGCTCATCAGTCTCGGGACAGGCTCGGGGAGCCGCGCAGAAGTTAATTGTCGATTTCTGTCTCGAGTCGCGGGCTTTATCACCGTTCGAGAACTGGTTTCCGCTGACATTTTTCAACGAACGACGATTCCTCGTGGAAACAGGAATGCGGACGATTACCTTGTTCTTGATTAATGCGTTTTCCGATGTCTATGCGAGTCGATCCGATCGCACGGGCACGAGCAAAAGGACGAATCGAGAGGATGGACCCGGTTGAATCGGCGCCACAACGTTTACAGGATCGGATTCAGTCGACTGGAACTCGAGTTGGCGCGAAAGAATCCTAATGCGGCTGGGAAACAGAGTTACGATGTGGTTGCAGAACTGTCCTAGCGGTTTCCGTGAAAAATATACACGGAGAAAAACAGAACCATACAGGACTACGAAACTTTATCCAAAATTTTGTTCAAAAAATATCATCGATTGCTAAGAAGACATTATATTCGGTTGTCTGGAAAGTTCATGTCGATTTTTGGTAGGTGGTACAGATCTGAATATATCGGAGTGGTTGAAAGCAAATAACATGTATGCATCCCTTAACCCTTTGCATTCGAGAGGTGACTCTGAATTACCACTAGGTTGCGACGCAGGTTTAATTTCTTTGGTACTCAAAGTGTCAATAAAATGACAACCGGTCTCTTTCATCTCCATACCAGAAAAAAAAGTGCTCGACTGCAAAGGATTAAAAGGTGGAAAAGTTGTGAAACAAGATGGTGCCTATGTAATTCAATAAATATATATCAAAATTTAAACGTGCCTTTGAGTTTTTCTTAAAAATTAGCACGAACTTTCTGGACAACCCCCTACAACAAGATGTACATGTGTATATACGAGACTGTGTGAACAAAAATTGAATTTTTAGATAGAACATCGATATAACAGTACATTACTCGAAAGTTACGCAGGCCTTCTTTTCTTGCGATCTATGACGTGGATACCAATCGATTCGTAACACTTAATCTACCACACTTGATCTTCTTATCTCGAAGAATGTCTTCTAACCACTCTTTGCGGACATCGAGTACGCTGAGTACTATAAAAAGTTGCAAATAAACCTCGGTCCATTACCTGAGTTATTTTTAAGAACGTTAACCGTTACATCGCCCGTTCCGAATTACGTGACTCAATTAACTATAACGCGCATCCTCTATCGCTCCGTATCATGCCACCTTTTTACACGCGGAAATTTAGAACGAACTGTCCATTCTCGGATCAGATTACTAGGACATCCGATCACCGTAAATCTTCTACGACCATTTAACTGTCTGATCGTGTGATCCTTTACGTACATTGTTCAAGGATCTTTCCATTGCGTTAATCCAACCGATTAGGCATCTCATTCGCCATTGGCTTGATCCCATATCTCACCTGACATTTGTCTCCGTTACTGTTCTTGGTGTTGCATTATATGTTCCTTTCTACTTTTATACAGAAGAGATGTTATATCTGCGAATCAATTATTCTTATCGTTATTAAACGTGTTTGTTACGAAGTGTACGTCCATTATAATGTAATTAATAATTTTGCATAATTACTAGGTACAACCAGAGGCTGTTTTTAAAGCTAACCTCGAGGATACTACGCAAACGTGTAAATATGGAAACAAGATTTTCGTTTCGTTTGTTTCAAACTTCAATATTCAGACACTTTGCAATTCACAACTTTCTCTGTGAACAGAATAATTGAAAAAATCAATTTTTACGGATATTTTAGACCACAGTGAGCCCTGTAGCTAATAGGAAAGCAAGCGTAGAAACGGTACCGGCATCGATGTTGGTAATTAGCTCGCTTAGCTACCGTCATCGTAGCTCTCTCAAGCGATTAACTTTTCCCGTCAAGCATAATTTAATTACTCCGTCGATTCATCTTCCTTGCGTATCGAACGATCTCTATAAATGATCGACGATGGAAGTCCGAGGATTGGAAAGCAAATATTATTATAAAGCAAAAGAGCCGCTAGAACGTCACACGAAGATAATTTACATCTCTCGATACGTGGCACGATTCAATTGAGATCCCAGGTGACACTCGTTTACCAGCCGCTTGTATCATTAATGTCGTGGATTGTATCTTGATCTCTAATAGCATAGTGTACGCGAGCATGTGCAATGTCAAGTCGAAAAAATGATTAGAAACTCCTACGGTAATTGGACGCGACATCGCGTCGGCTACGGTGCGTACCTATTTATTTATTCTAAGTTTTATGATAAATGTGCAAAGTAATGATCTGTGATCTAAACCACGGTGGAGGAACTGTAACAAATACGATGCATCGATAACACGGTTAACATTAGAACACAACAAAAAAATAATGATCTTTTTCATAGAAGAGAGAACATGTTGGATACCGACTGATATGTTAGGCAAAACAGACGAAAGTGCGTAGACGAATGCAACTCCAGACTTTGCTTTCGATTGTAGTTTATATATGTCTTAAAAATTAATGTTGTTTCTAGTCGCATACATATGAGCTGTTCATTGCGTTAATGAAGCCCAAATGAAAAAGAATTTTCGAAAAGTGTGAAGAAAGGATCCCCCGAGCAGTTGATCCACGTTGAAAATCCGGAAATGGTCGATTAGGATTGCTAAAAATCTGTGCGATTGGTGTTCCAGTTAATCATGCGTGAATGCACGACACTACGTGACTGCTTTGTATGCATATAGGCCAATGTTTAACGACTACCTCGACGCAGTTAATTGCGGCGAACCTTGTCATTAGTTCGGTACAACCAGATTCGATTGTGGTTGCATAACTACTTCCATACAAATTTACTTTTGCTCGGTTAAAGTTCTGCCACGCAGTTCTTCCAATTGCAACTATACTCGTTTGTTAACGCCTTCGATAGATCTAGTCATGCAAAGTTAGTCAGGTAAAATTGGTCCGGTGGAGTCGGTCAAGCAAAGTTCTCGTTTGCTCGAAACTCGTTCGTGATCTCTCGAACGGGGATTGCATCTCACGTTCGATTCGTGTTTCCAAAAGGTTACGTAAAGCTCTGGTTTTATCTGGTTACGCGGGTCGATCGCCTAGACAAGGAGTAAAATACGAGGTCGATGAATGTCCGGTTAATGGAATTCATGAGGATAAAAGCGAACGTGCGCGCGGAAGCCGGGATCACGGTATATATCACTTCAGGATTCGAGTACGTTTTCATTTATTTTTTTCCTCTCGGTTCGGTCCATCGCTTGCTCCCCTCTGGAATGAATCTGTTCGCACGAGAAAAGGGGACGTTTGAGCCGTTCGCGGGCCGAATCGATTAACTACGCGCAAACAAAAAATGGAGAAAATCGAGCGAGTGGCGCGCATTGATATTGTAACATTTCGTTTAAAATTTCGTTACGTAATCGATTATATAATCACCATCTTTTTTTTCATTTAGCAAGCAAATTAAAAATTACTACCTGCAGAGAGTTTTTCAATCCTTCGCGCTCTGTGCGAAGTGCGAACTGGAATAACACCCGGAACTTTTTGTTATCAATGCGTCAACGAATGAGATATATATATAACAATTTATTACAACAGTAGAGTTTCTCTTCGTTTCCTATTCTTCGAATGAATTTGCGCCCATCTCCCCGCCACCCTCTGTTGTTCAACCACCACCGAGGAGTTCCTGCTTCCGTGACCTACTATTTTCTCACCCTCGGTGTTCCCACCATCCGCGTATTCGACGCTCCTAAAACGAAGCGCACCAGAAAGAGGACGGGACTCGTGCTCGTATCACGAAATGGCGGTGAATTTCGCGAGCCGAGAAACCACGACGGAATAAGGCTAATATAAAATGGTTAGGCGAACGTCGCGCGAAACACCGCGTCAGCAGTCTGGCGTACGACTTTTGAGATCGTTCGAATCGATTCCTGCGGTCACGTCGCTCGGGGTTCCCTCGGCCATTCCCGCTCTGCTTTTCGTTCCCCCTTTCACTCCACCCCTCGTAACCGAGTCCTCCTACGCCACCAGCTCTTCCTCTCTGGCATTCACCCTCGAATCCCGCGGCATTTACCAACAGTGCCACTCAGGGAGACCAAGATGGTTACCGCGTCAGCACTTCGACGTCGTTTCGTCCCTCGTTCGCCGTTGTAGCTCTGCTTTCGGTATGGAAGGTTCGCCTGGAAGAGACCTGAAAGGAAAAAAGAAAATCGTTGAAATTAACACGTCGAGAAACTTTTATACGCATCGTTTCGAGTGTTATTTGGTGGAATTGGAAATGATTATTAGCGATTCGAGATGAAGATAGGTGAACGGTAATAAGGAAAAGAGAATCCATAACAAGATAGGTAGATGTATTCCTTGTCATTTTTACGAACATCGTTTACAAATCATACAAAGGAAAAAGAGAGAAATTACAGAGAACAAGATATCGCGACGAATATATGTAGCAGCTATAATAAATATAATTATGGAAACCTCTAATTTGAAACGCTTAAAACAAGTAGCAAAGTAACTTGAGTAATAAACAAGACTAAATAGAGTCCCTCGTTATATTCGTATAAACAATTCTTTCAAAATAACCAGAACCAAATATCGCTGTCCAGGAACCTTCTAGCGCGGAAATTTTCTATCCTCTTCCATAGATTAAAAAGTATCCGAACCTGCTACCAAGAGCCTAGACTGTAGCCGCGTTCACGCAACCAACTTTCAATTTGCACCTCAGCTCACGGTTATGGCCTTTAATTACGGCGTGCCTTCGTGAACCCAGCAGCTCGTTCTTCCCATAGTTTAAGCAGAAAATGCCCGAGTTCCGTTCGGTTATTGCGATAAAAACGGCTGGCTGGCGCGTCGTTAAAAAAAATAAATCGTAATCGTCCCAGGATCGCGAGCTCGCACGCATTCCTAACGGCTCGCGAGGCACGGGATTTTTCATCGTCCACCGATTGGAAGTTCGAGTTCGTCGACGAAAGCGAGGCGAACGAGCGAGACGAAGAGAGGAAGGGAATGAGCGCGGAAGAAACGTTTAGGATAACCCTCCCGTCGAACGGACGGATAATAATCCGTGCCGTGCGCATCCTCCGTTACCGCTGCAGCCAATTAATCCGGCAATCACGAGCGGTTCACCGCTCCGCTCCACCTGCTTTATTTGCCATTAAGGAGGAACGAATACCGTGCATTGCGCGCCATTGCGCCGAACTCGAGGGAAGGAAAGGTAACGAACGAGAGAAGATGGAGGGTGGAAGCAGGTCGACTAGCGATCGGAACGATTCGGCGTGGGCGTCGTCGCTGGAAACGGGTTGCAACGACGTGCAAACTCGACGCTGCGCGCGATACTCGGCTCCATTCTTTCCAGGGAAACGACAGTATCTCGACTTTCGTGGGCTTTTTCTTTTGGCCCTTTACAAATGGATGGATTACGTTTTCAGTTGGCCATGATATTCAGGCTAGTGCGATGCAACACTAGACGATCAATCAGGGATACTACAATATTTATTTGGATTTGTATTATAAAGGGAATTTTAAAAATCGTTGTAGATTATTTCATCGCATTTCTCAACTTTTTGTTTCGTCGAATCAATCTTTGTGCAACGAACGGCTCAAATAATCATCCTTTCGGGGAACTGATATCGAAGTAATTGGTCTTCATCTAATCTCCAACAAACTTTCCTTCTCAAATCTTTTCACGATCTTTTCAAGACCTTTTCAAGACCTTTTCACGCTACGGATTAAAAACGTCGAATCTCCAGTGGAAAGGGGCGGAGGCGCCCCATGGCTCACCGCCCGTAATATTAGGAAGATCCTCGAAAAGGACGAAATATCGTGCGAGGAGAAACGCGACGGAATGCCAATTTTTCCCAAACGTGACATTTTTCAGCGCAAGGTGCGCCCGTACCACGCGTGGCAACGTGACTCTCCTAACTCTGGTGCTCATCAACGAACGAGGGGACGTCCCGCGGCAGTTCCCTCTCTCGAGCTGTAAACTCCGTCACTATTTTGATTCCCAGCATTTGGCATGATCGTACGCGCGTTCGCGGCCCCCTCATGCAATATTGATGACCCGCCGCGGATCAAATGCCCCATGATAGCCCCCACCCACTGTTCCCCCCCTAACCGGTATCCTGATTGCGAAGCGGGTCAGAGCCACTGATTTTCAATGGATGGGAGTCGAATTTAAACTATGATTACACCCCCCGCGTCGTCTAAGTACGGGCCTTCGAGGCCGGTCCTAATCAACCTTTGCCGAATTAGTGTCGCGTAAATTGTCGCGCACTTTCGACCAGGCTTAGATAACGACACGTGGCGGTATCATGAAATTTACGTGGCACGGTTGAAGCCGCGGTAATTAGCGTTCGTTAGATAACGCGTGGTGACGCCACCCTGAAGTACAATGCACGTCGCCAAGATTCTTTATCTTTTCTACATTCGTATTTTTATTTTTAACAGCGAGGCCACCAAGCCATGTACTTTGGACTTCTTTTCGATATTGCTGAATCACTGGCGATGTTTTTGGTATAGTTCGTGGTGGAAATTGTTGAAATAGGGAAATAGGTGATCGATTATTTTCGAAAATATATTTTTCTCTTTTTTTTTTTATTAATAGAAAATTTACAACTGCCTCTTGGAGTCAACCAGCAAATTTTATTAACGTGGACGACGCTCAGCAGCGTTTCTAATCATTTTCCGTCTTATTCGTATATGGCTGAGAGCACCTCTTCGCTTACAGGGAGATTCAATGTGTAAATTTGTTATAGTGCGGAGTAAATATATGATACGAAACTATAATCAGGACGCGAATCATCTAATCCTAGATTCGTAAATTTCCATTTTGTCCTGGTACGGTTTTAAACACTATTTAATTACCTGTCACGAGGGCATAACTCGAACGAAAAGTACGCGCGAGTAAAATTAATACGGCGATTAATCTTTCCGCGTCAGACGCGAAACTTATGATCGCTTTATGCGTCTGCTCTGACAACCAGCGGCCGTAATGTCGGGGTTGATACATTTTTCCGCAAACGAGAAACACGAAGGAAAGGGAACGACCGCGTGGCGTCTCGAAATGAGATGATTTTTTTTCTGCTCGTATAGTTGATGTTGTGCACCGTGGAGAAACGGAACAGTCATTCTCACCGTAATATTCCTGCGTCACTTCCAGAGGGTGTCCCTTTAATAATTTATTAGCGCGGCTGCCAGCGGAACAGGGAGTCCCTGATTGTGTCGTGTCGTCTGTCCCCGGCACTGTCGGGGCAACTCGCCACGGGTGGTCCTTGACACGATCCTGGTACTTGGATGCTGTAGCTGTTATTAATACGGGAACTGCCGATCAATTATTTACGATGCTGGTCTCGTTGTCGTCTCATCTTACGGTGACTAGCTGAAAAGTCTTGATGCTTTCGACTAGGTTATCACTCCCGTGGAGATTTTCGTCGTTCTATATCGTCTTATATAAATTCAATGATCTTTATCGTAGATTCAGACGTGTACATCAAATTATTTCAGTCAGCATGGCTAAATCGTTCTTCCTTAACCCTCTCAGACCTGGCGTCCAAAATCGAGAACACAAAATTTAAAAATTACCGACACTATAGTTTAGTGCACGTTGTGCGCGTGAAGAAAAACCAATTTAACTCGAAAGCTACATTATCAAGATTTTTATTTTTCCTATACAAATTTTAAGAGATACACGCGAGAACTGGAATTTTCTATAATTTGCATCGGTCATAGAATATTATGAGGTGTCAGGAACGTAGATTCCCATTGCATCATCGATTATTGATGTCGCAAGGGGAGCATTAATAATTTCTGCCGGCATCTCGCAAACTTATCGCGCATACAACGCGCGTTTATTATTCGAGGCTATCAATTACCTGGATCCTTGGAAAAAATGTTGCCATTAATCGACCAACGATTCGACCGTTAGTCATCCAGCGATCTTTCCACGTCGAAACGTTAGGTAACTCGATATACTTGGAAGGCGCGCGTACCCCTTTCTCGCGGTTTCCACGACCTACGCCATCTCAAATTGTTCGCGTCGCTTGATTTACAAGGGCCCCCCAATGCTTGGATAAGTTAGATTCGCGGCCATTAATCAAATATTAATTAAACATGCGTCCGGCTCTGCGCGGCACGGTGTTCGTTGAAAAATCGAACGTTCTCGAGGAATAAAAATTGCGAGGGTTGTTTGGCTCGCTCGGGTAAGAAGTCACTCGTGGTCCGTTGATATTGGTTTGAAAATTATATACTCGTGAATAATTCCAAGAGAATCTAGAACTTTCGACTTGTGGACAGTAGAAGGAACAAATGAAATGGATATTGAAGTGTTCAGTGTTAAATTAAATAAAAAGGCTAGAGTCGAATAGGAGTTTAAATCTTTGACAAACCTGGGTTTGATTTCTATAAGGGATGAATGATTTGTTCAGCGGTGGCCTTATTTACTTCAGAGACTCCTGTGAGCCTCGTGTGCGGGACGTAAACTGCACCTGTGACGGGAATGCAGTCTGCGAAGTTGACTGGATCGGAACGAAAAGATCTAAAGCATTTTAATAAATTTATTCTCGGTGAACCACGAATGGCATCAATCGCCGAGAAATATTCACGGGATTGACAACACGGGACAGTGGTCCAGTGGCGACGATAAGGAACCCTGGTCGCACGGATAAGAAAGAGGAAGATCCCCTGATCGTAAATCGAGCTTCGTCGTACAAGTGGCGCGCCCTCCCATCGTCGTTCGCGATCGGGCCGCGTGCGAATTAATCCACCGACGGGCCATACGTGTTCGCCAGCTTTGTTTGTGCGCGTGAGTGATACATGCGTATTTCGGACCGCGTATATAATAACAGGTTGCCAGTACGGGCCCTCTCCTAGCCCCTCGCGGCCTCTCAAGCAGTGATGTATGCGCTAATTGTGAGGCCCTTCGCTCCGACTTGGACTCGTCCCCCCCTACCTTCTTATCCTCCTCTTCTTTTCTTCTTTTCACCGTCGGCTCGCGATTCCCCAAGACGGTTAATATCGACTTCGATTCAATTCGAGACCAGGAAAAGGCGAACGATCCACGCTCGATTCCGTACCTGCTTTCACGCGATCGCCCGACACGCTGTCTGCCGATCGTTGTTGGCCTTCCAATTTCTTCGTCGTATTGCTGAAATTTGGACACGGGACTTGTAAACTAGATCAAAAATTGACTTCTTTTCTCGTTCAATATGTATATATTAATAATAAGCGATGAATTGATTTACGTGCAGCGTTTGTTCGAAAAAAATTCTCGAAACGTACGTCTGTTTTGAAGCCGTTACTGCGACGTTCTCCCTTAAACGGTCGTTGCGTAAATTTATTTTGGATGGAAGATCGGATAAGACGCTGGGTACTCGATCCTCCCTTCGCCCCGAGGGGTCCCGACATCTGCCAGCCACGGTACCGCGGTATCGGCTCGGCCCGAAGCGGGCAATTAAGTAATTAAACAAATCTCGTCGAAGGCGTTATGAACGAGTCGACGCTCGCCTGCGTGCATTCCTCGACAATGTATAAAGGCAGAAACGCGTCGTCCGCGAAGACGTACGATCCTCTTGCCCGCGAACTCGGTTACGTCTCTGTACGCAATTATTGGCCAACCGACAAGCAGCATGGCGGACGAGACGTTTCCGTCGAGCCACCAGCTGCCCTCCGATTCGAGATAACGACGTCTCGGTACCGTAGAACCGTCGGAGAACAATATTCAGCGCAGTCCAAGGGGAAGTCCCTTGATGTCGTCGCGCATCGGTTCAACGGTAAGAAAATATCCAGGAATAAACGTTCTTAAAAGGCAAGAGTTAATTATTCTTAATTTAATTGCTTTTTGAAACTATGGGTAGCGGTTATCTTCATCCCCAATCAAATTTGTACGTTTATATTTTTTATATATTTTAGCTCACTTAGACCTTACTGGAATTCAATTACTACGATCTACTTAAGTCCACGAAATACCCTGTTTCAATATTAACATAGACTGGATGTTGCTTTTGGAAGTATTTCTCCTGTTCTTAACATTTTACTGAAATTTTACCTCCTTCGTTATGAATCGGGCATTGTCGATAAGCGTCACGGCGTACCCTACCGGAATTACGGCGGAAAAAGAGAAATCGGAACGGCGGGGGTGTTTTACAGCGTGCGTCGTTCTCGTGCTGTCAATTCCGTTGGCAATCGAGCGCGAGCCGAGCATTAACATTGGTCTCACTCCCAAGTTTAATCAAACGCTAACCAGCGGAGATTTAATCTGCCGCAGGCTCCCCCGGGTCGGCCCTTCCCGCGACCCCCGCCGTTGGGTGGAAGCCCTTGCGGTATCGTCGTTCGTGTTTTCTCTTCTATGTCACTATTCCCGTCCGTCTGATTCCCCGGCGCGGGTAATGTAATCACAACACTCGGGGGTGGCCTCGTTATTTATAGGCACTCTATTTGCGCCAATGGAGCTCGATTTTGGCAACGATATCGACTCCGGTCGCGATTAAGGGACGACTCGTCAGCACTGGATCCCAGGACTCGGGGGGGGGCACCCTAATGTGCCCTCGGGGGACGTTAAACGTCGGTTTCTCCCGTGAACCGAAACAAAATCACGGTCTGTCAGACGGCGGTGTTCCGGACCAAAGGTCTCCTCGCTTTAATTGATCGCTTGCTACGGGACTGAGACGTGTTTTGATTCCGGCTATGCGTTAAAGGTGGAAATTAAAATAATGAGACCTTCAGCTACTTTTCTCGTTCTGTATCATCATACGTTCATTCATTTTTATTTTAGATTCAGGTACATCGAATTATTTCAGTCTGTATGTTGTGTAATTGTTCTTCTTTGATGTTCTCTCACTAAACGGACGTATAGGCCATACGATATACAGTAAAAAACATACAACAAGACGTCTATGTACAAGAAGTATAAAAGTGTTTATACCGGTCAATGGGTTTAATACTCTTTTTACTTATTTTATTAAACCAAACTCGATGACTCGACCTTCCGGTAGAAAAGGGAGTTCGAAAAAGTTCTCTTCCAAATAGTATACCTGGGAATGAAGAAGCTAAACGTTCGTCTTCGAGAATGTCATCGCGTCGAACTTATAGTTCTCGATCGCCCTCGACCGGGATATTCGTTTCGAGTTGAAACGCGACGCTCGTTTATCGTGCAATTTCATAAGGAAACGCGGCGAGCGTTAGCTAAATAAGCGGTTGAATAAAGCAAGTAGGAGAAAGTTCGACGTGACGTGTACCGAGGATGAAGGAAAATTAACGGTGTTAGGATCGACACGACGAGCAAAGTTCGGCCTTCTTTCGTTCCGCAGCCGAGGAAAGTTTCGCGGCCCACGTGTCGGGAAGGTTTTACACGCCCACGTAATACCCTGTGTCAACCGGGACCAGGTTGTCGAAGAGGAAAAAATGCATACGTCACGTGTGACTTCCGGCCGCGATCGCCGATTGCAGTTGCCAGATGATACGTTGCGATACTTTGTCCTCGAGTAAAAATGACTAACCTCGTGCAACCGTTCTTCCCGCTCCCAATTGCGTACCGTGCGGGTAAAAATGGTATCGTGAACAGGGAGACATCAATATTGCACGCCATGTGACAGAGTTTACGTCGATGCTTGAAAAATGAATGCGGTTTGACACTGATCCGTAGCCTTCGAGGAACTGCCCCTTCTCCCTTAGTCGAAACAATTTTTTCTTTTTATTACTAACAGAAAAATGGCTTCGAACCATCGCTGATCCATAACCCCTTGTAATACGTACAATATATACATACATATTTAACATATTTTTTGATGCGATTTTGATTTTTTGACTATAGTTTGAGGTACTCGAGAGTCGAGGTGTCACTCAGTCTTTGTATTGATTTCCACACCCTTATGCTGTCTTGCATGTTAATTGTGTTTACCGGTTACAGCTCTTCCATTTTCTCTCGTTTCGCAAGCTGTCACTCTCGACTATTTACTATTTTTCAATCCTCCGCGTGCAGCATTCGATTAAAACAGCCGCGCAACGTTTCTCGCGAGGATAAGTGGAGCATAGCGTGACAGTGTGGCTGGAATGAATTCCAACAACCGACGAGAAGCAGAAAAGGTCAACAGAAGGGTGTCGTCTCGTCGTTTCTTGTCGCAACACGGTTCGGTTCGGTTAAGGAAAAGAACAGCCGGTCGTGGTTGCGCGACTTCCATCGAGGATCCCGAGCTCGCAGCCTGTCAACGGCCGCACGTCCGTCGCGACACCGTTGATGACACGTTACAACGTTTCCTCGACGTTCAGTATTATCGTGCAACACGCGGTAAAAGTGACCAGCTGCGAGCACCGCACACCGCAGTGCTCGCAACACGAATTCGTTTATTGTTCGCGGACAATGAAAACTAAGGCACGTTGAAAAGCGAACGATGGTCATCCGCGGCACGACGGATACAGGATACCGCAGCCCCGAAGCGTTCGATCCCGTGTTCGGAGCAGCCTTGGTGGTCCCCGTGGCCTTTCCCTTTCGAGATTTTTCGAGGTTTCTTGGGAGCGGCAGATCGCTATCTTCGTCGACGAGCAATTACTAGAGCTTGCGGTGGCGGTACAAAAGACTCGGCCCGGAGACAAGAGTTTCGACGCGTGGACCTCTGGACGCGCCTCTCACCGGGTTCCTAGACCCGGAATTGCGCGCTGACGTGACCTGCCCTCCACCGAGCAAAGATAAAAAGGCACCGACTCTAGTCCACCGTGCACCTGCAAATATTTCTTCCAGTCGAACGGAACGTACCAGTCAATCCCGGAGGCGTCGGATCTCATTTCGTATTCCATGCCGCGTGGCGGTGCTTCCATTAAGGAAAACGAGACGTACGTAGACGCAGGACGACTGGGAGGAAATAGCAAAAGTGACTCGTGGAAAAGGCGAGGATGCGAGGTAATGGTACCGGTCGTCTGCGTCACCTCGTAACAGAATGCACGCTGAGGGCAGGTCCTGTCTCCGTCTTCGTGATACGAATGCAGATTCAAGATAGTGTCACAAGGCAATTATCTTGCCAAGCATAACCTAATCATTAGCTTAAATATCTTTATTAAAAAAAACATAATATAATAATCCTACGAAAACGAAAATACCATAACAATGATAGATCCTCTAGGGATACCTTAACGGTGTCCACTTCTATTACTTTAATTACTTCGTTTACTTCTACTGCCACTCAAACTTTTATTTCATGTAATTTTATGTATTTTATTTACGCTTTAACTAGCAGGTTGTATAACCGCCTTCGTGGTACGAATGCAGATTCGAGATAGTGTCATAAGGCAATTATCTTACCAAGCATAATCTAACGATTAGCTTAAACGTGTTTATCAAAAAACATAATATCCTACGAAACCGAACGAAATATAACGATAATTGATTTTCTAACGATACCTTAACGATGTCCACAACAGATGCCATCAGCTCGGTTATTATTATCAAACCATATAGATCGTTTCGTTACATTTCGAAAGTTACATTTCCGTATGCTTCCCTCGTCAACAATTTCGATTACAAAAGGGTCGATCCCCAACGGCGTTGATCGCGCGGCGCAGAATTCTTGCGAGCATCAATTTGCATTTTAATCCCCGCGAATGAGCACAGGCGAGACGAAAATGTTACCTGTCACCATCGGGATAAGTTTTAATAGAGCTCGCGGTGGAAAGTCGATATTATCTGCGGCCATCTCCGGCCGATTGAGACGTCGATGATTTCGATCTGGCATCCAGGGAGAGACAGTTTTTCGTCGACGCAGCGGAGTCGAAAGGACCGTGCACTGAAAGGTGGAGCTCTGCCTTCGGTACGAACTTGCCAATTAAGCAATTAAATTGTCGTATATTCAGCTGCTTGGCATGTTCGAGGAGCGAGCGCTCAATCCGCTATTGTGTCAAATTCTGAAATACATAGAGGCCTCGGATACGAAGAGATCGAGTCGCTACCGTCTGCGATTTGTTCGAGGAATGAGATGTTGTCAAAAAAGTACAAGTGTGATACATCGTTGGATACTACGTAATAATAATTCCTATGTCAAACGTCGATAAACTTACACCGTGGCTAATTGCAATCAAACGAAACTTATAGCGCAAACTTCGAAATATCACGTAGCTGGCAGTGGATGAGTTAATCGATAGCTGTGCGAATCTACGCTCACGGACTTCAACAGCCGTAAATTTTCCACACGATCCGGATAGTCCTATAGTCCGTCGAGGGGACAGCCACATCCTCGATCCGGAGCGGTCCGGTATCGTCGTTGGACACGGTTGGTGGGATGTCGCTCGTTAGAAGCTGCCGGACCACGAGGGGGCAAAAATCCGTAGCGATTGGTTCTTAGGGCGAGTCGCGATTACCTCGGAACTAAAGGCTTAATTCCAGTAATCTTCGTGTCAGGCTGGCTTCTGATCCAGGCCGATGGCCGAGGAGCACCGATGCTGGATGCCCGCGGAGTCCCGGCGGTGCTTAGGTTAGCCAGTAGGTGCACACACCGAATAATAATACACGAGCCGAAGAGAAATAAGGGGCGAAGGAGCGCACCGGTCGAAGAGGGCGATAGAGAAGGGTGAAGGAGAAGGAGGAGGGATTCGATAATTACTACCGGGAGTCGTGGAGGCGGCCATCGAATCCTCCTCCCGCAACGAGCGCAAACGCGCAATTATTCCCCATCGCCATCCGACGGGGATCTCTGATTCCGAGTTTCCTGCTTCAATGTAACGTGCACGCGCGTACGGACTTATGGGGCTCCTGGTATTTGATCTTACGTACCGCTTGTTTTCCGCCTCGCCCGGCGAACCGCGGATCTCGATCGGGCGAAGATAAGCCGCAATACGATTTAGAAGATACCGGCTTGTTTCGTCATACTATCCCCCTTCGGTAGCCAGAGAAAGCTGAGGCTAGGTGGAAACCCTGGGACATTGCTCTGGAGTACTATTGGGTTGGACCACATTTAATAAAAATTAATCTTACTTCAAACTTGCTCTTTTTTTAAGTAATTCATAATTATTTTTAACACTTGCGACTCGACTTTATTCTGTTTGTATTCTATTCGTTTGCCTTGTAGAAATTAATTATGTTAACCCATTCACTGCCAGACTCAAACGTTTTGCCTTGAGCTTCAAGATTTAATACAAAATGTGTAACTTAGCAATACGTACAAGCAACCTAGATTTCCTACATTCTAAATTGGGCAGAATCTAGAAAACGTTCGTTCCGATCGTAAACCATCCTTGCTAGATATAAAATAAAATGAAATACAGCGGACTAATTTACCGCAATAGACGAGCCCGTCTAGATAACGAACTTGTAACGTCGCTAATGCCGGAGATACCGTCCGAATAATTGCCCGAGCGATCTTCTTCTCTTACTTTTATTACGTTGTCATGCGTCGTGTTCTTGCGGTCTGACGCGCGTGTTCGTGGATGGTTTCTCCGCTCGGCGGTCACGGTCTGACGCTTCTAATCGTTACGGGATATGAAGTTAACGCGCTCCCGGGATCCTCGCCGAGTCGAAACCGCAAAATCTGCTCGGGAATCAAGCCGTTAAAGCGATCTATACGCCCCGACACCTCGAAAAACACGATGAACAAAACGTAATTGCCGCGGCAGCCGTTTGAAAGTGCGCGTGACATTCCGGCCATGTTTCCCAGTCGGCGGTGCAACTTTTCTTCGCGCGTATTTTTGGCGTCGGGGTGCATCCACCCCTTTGAAACGTCTTTGCGTCGCTAGGAGTCCCGGCGTCGGTGTCTTTGCCGAGCGTCATGGACGAGCGAGTGCGGTCGCGATGGGCGTGGTGGCCCGCAGTCAGAGAACCATGACGCATCGAGCACACGCTATTCACGCACGCGTACGTACACACCACCGTGGCCCACCGCGAGCGTGACACGGGACATGTTTCCATGGTGCGGACAAGTAAACCAAAACAGGTTCAAATAGGTCTTTTGGAATTTTTGCGGGAGGAAAAGTATTAAGTAAGATCGAGGTAGAATTTTATTAGATAATGGCGATAAATGATATTATTGGCTGCAATACCGATCGATATTTAGCTAACCTTCTAAAAAGAGTATAACGCGCTATAATCGAAGGACAGCCAAATTTATGGGATACCCAGCCTTCCAAACGTTTCCTCGAGCCAGTGAAAACGCTTTTTCGTTTTTTAAATAACGACAACTCTTCACGGTGTTTCCCAGCCCGTATATCGGCAGGACGATCTCCTCTGGATTTGTTCACAGTAATTGTCCCACTGACACGAAAAGCAATTTGTGTGGTAACGGTATAGAGCACGGTGTCGATTCGTTCGTTTCGTGACGTAAGCTCGTTAGCGTAGTCCCTAACGTGCATGCCCCACTGGTGGCAGAATAATTATGGAAAATTATCGTCCCACGCTGGACTGGACTGGAGATGCTCGTAGGGCATGAAAAAAAGGCTCCCGCTACCGTAAATCACGTAAACCGTTGCATCAAAGGAATACCACGGCTCCTCGTTCGATCGCCCGTCCCGTTTGCTTCTTCATTTTCACGAATCAAGAAACTTAAATCGGTCCCGATCGTAGTAAAGCTCTTGCAATGGATGACGTTACTCGCACTTGAACAATTCATGCACACTTTAGGCAAATTTATATTTCGAAGTACTGGAAGTTCCTTGATGTTTCTTTATGCTGTAGAAAGATTACACCTTCATCTAAAGTGGTTATTTGTTACAATACTCTTCGTTATCGTATAACGGTCGGATCTATCTGCACAGATGTACGTCCATCAAGAAGAATACATAATCGCATAATTTTTCTAATTTTTTAAAATTGCAAAAACGGCGTTACTTTCCAGTCCACCAAATACGATATCCTTCGACCAGCTTTTCCATCGTACTTGATATGGTTTTTGTTCTTGGTCCCATCGACGATCCTCGACCTTTGAAAGGGTGTTCGACCCCCACGGAGTCCAGTGCCGTACCACACCCTGGGTTCACCAGGTTCGGTGTCAGTCGTAAGTAATGACAATGCGATGACTGGCCGAGCGCTAAACACCTGCATTCACCACCTTATCTCGCGGATCCCGCTGTTAGGACAGGTTTTCGCTATCGTTAGCCGTCCTCGACGATGGACCGTCCGGGACCATCGCTTTGGGTGGTCTCCCCGTCCAATGGGACGCAATTTTGACACGTCTCGCGCGTCCTCCTCTCCCATTGTAAACGACGTGGCTTGTCGATCGATCTGCGACTCATCGATCCAACGATTTGTAAATCCAACCCGAGCTTCTCGTTTTTTCCCCGATATCCTTGTTCTCCCGAGTCCGGAGACGGGCCTCTTCATTCGAATAACAAATTAGGAATAAAACCCGCGTGCAATAGTTCATTCGTGACGCGTCTTCGGTTCTCAATCTATTTAATATAACCCAAACAATTTACATAACACAGGCATGCGATATAGTATCATAGAAATAATCAGGAAGTGACGTTGACTCTTCTATCATATCCATTCATCTTTCATTGTGTGCTCAATGTAGACTATTATTTTAAGATTATACAATTCTGTGCTCGACATTTTAATCTAGACAAGAAATCTGCCCAACATCGCTGGTCTCTCACGCTGAGGACGGGATTCACCGAGAGTTGAAATAATCGAGACGATTCGTCGTTACCCTGAACGAAGGGACCAAGAACCGAGGGGCTCGAGGTCCTTTCGCATTTATGGGGCTCCGCCAAAACTTTGGAGAACGTCGAGAGTCTCCCGCTCCGCTTTAATAGCGACACGTTTTCGCGAGGACGGAAGTAATTAACGGTGTTCCTCCATCGAAGCGTCCCCAGGCTCGAGATTGACGATCGATATCAGCGACGATTCTGAAATTCCTGGCTTCCCTTGTCGCCCACCCCGTTCCCTCATCACGACGGCACACGCGCACCTTGATCTTATTGATCCGACATCCGTGTTGGTGTTAATTATGCCGCTCGCCGGACGACCAACCGATATCGTTACTTTAGAAACAATTTTTCAGACGGACACTATTATACTTTCAAATTGCACCTAAGGAATACACCGTGGCGACTCTAATGCGAGAGAAACTTATGTCACAGGGTAGAGGACGACGTTCGAGAGTTTTATATTCTGCATATGTAGAATATATTCTATTAATCGATATAATGATATTAATATTTCGTTTTCCATGAGTGCATATACATTTTGGTTGCGTTTCTCATGTCATATTTTCTTATATACTTTTATACAAGTTTCTCTTCCTCGTTCACGTATTATTATTAGGTTGACCCAACCATTTTTTCCGTGACTTACACACAGTTATTTTATGCGACAGTGTTTGTATAAATAGACAACTTAATTTCTTAGATGTTAACACATTGAGTACGGGAGACGATATACGTCTTTAGCAGGCACTTAAGGAAAAACCTAACATGTTCTTCGAACATTTATTCCAATTATCCAGAACTTCGAAACTCTAGCAATAATCACACATCGCGAACTTAACGATATAGGCGGGAAAAATTCTCAGCCCCTATTTCCACCCTCGCTAATGAGTGTATAACCCTTTACGGTGATCAAGAACCATCGTTCCAGGTTTAATATAGACAAATCGCGGCGATGTTCTTTTTAGACTGTTGCCCTCGATGCGAAATCTAGTCTCTCGAAGCCAATAACCCTCGATAGAAGAGTTAGAGCGTTCGTTCAGTCGAATCGACGCGTGCGAGCGTCGCAGGTGCAACCGATTCCGGAACCCAGTGCGTTTAGCCGCAGGGACGCCATCGGAGAGTCCGCGTTCGGGGGCCCGTTGAATATTTATCGGTGTTCGTCTTGTTTGTAGCTGGCCGTGGCTCGGTTGAATTTAAATATCGCGGCTTTTGCATTCCCGCGCGTGCCTTCCTCCTCGTCTCCATTTTTCCCCGGCTACGCACGTCGGCTGCTATTATTTATAGGCACCGGAGTGTACGTGTGCCGCTCGTCGCCTTGATTCTTCCCACCCCCTCTGGCCTCGCACCCTTTCGCGACAAAAGAAAAATCGCGAAAACATCGGTTAGGAATAACGAGCATCGTCCATCCCGCGGCTATGTTTAGAAACCCGACGGAAAGCAACATGTCGACGTACAAGCGACACCTGCGCGCCGTTTACGCTTATTTGCCTCGTCGTGCTATTGTCATCAGGGACAGAATCGCTGTCGTGTCACCGACGACTACATGCATTTTTTATCGCGATGGCTATAGCACTCTCAATCGACGCTCTTCTTGCAGCTACGTCTCGGACGTGCCTGACCGCGAATCGGGGACGAATTTCGATTGCAAGCGAGCACCGTAATAGCATCATTTTCTTTATCTGTTTGACGTATCGAGGATGTTAGGTAGAAAATTGTTTTCCTTATCAGAAGCGTCGCACGCTCATACTCAAGAATACGATATCCCGAGAAATTCCGGCTACAGTATTACGTATACTAATGCGTATACTTAAAATATTTATCATAATGTCTAGATTATGGGATTCCGCTGTTCAAAATTCTGCGTAAGAAATGATCAGAGCGAGAGTCGTCTTCGCTACATCGCAGGGTACCAAAACTTATAAAACTCTGAATTTAACCCGTAGCGTTCCACGTAGCGTTTTTTCACCCTTAAAATTCCTTCATCGCCAAAACAAAGAACACTCGTGATGTCATCATCGAACCACATTACCGCCAAGTCTAAAGCGTTTTTAAACGTTCTAATCGTCGAACCTCCCTCGCGGGTTAAAAATTCACCGCCCGAGGGTTACTTTCGGCGCTTCCACCCCGAGGGGGGTAACGAGACGAGACGAGAGGAGACGCAGAAGCTTGAATCGAGGGACAGGCAAAGGCAAGGGTATGCACGCAACGGAGTTTCTTCTCCCGCGGGAAGGCGTGGTCGGGAGACGCGCGACGTCCATTTGTCTCGTGCGCCTCCCGCACCAGGAACGCCCTCGCATCCCACGGGCATCGATCACGTCTTCCTCTTACCAGTCGCATCGGTCCGCGCCTGTGTACACTTTGCGCGCACCTACCCTCCCAGCGTTGTACGTGCATGTGTGCGTTCTCCGCATCCCCGTTCGCGTTCCTCCCTCGCTGAGCCTCCCGATACATTCCGTCCCCTTCCACCCGCTACGTCCCCCGACGAGCTTTCGCTACACTTTGCCGGGGAATCGTTAGGGAATATATCGCGAAACGATCTTACTCCGACCACTGGGAAGCCTGATTTGTCGGCTAAGCGTTTGCGATTTTCTGGAATAGATTGGGTAGGGTGGAATCACGGAACGGGAACCGATTCTCCTGGGTAGTTGGCTACGACCTTGATAGGCGACCTTTTCACCTATTTGCGAACTGTTATCGCGACTATTCGGAAGCTTAGTTTCGGAACTGTTGAAATTGCTCCGTTCGGGAACATCGCAGGTCTTTTGGGATTCAGGGACCATTTTCTTGCGATAGTCAGAGTTAGGAGGCCAGTAGAGTACTGTTGCTATAAGTTGAAAGTACTATAGCTTCGAATGTAATGACATGACCTACGTACGAGGTAGAGCAGTCCATTTGCAGTTATATCTACCATTGCCGATCAAATGACTGGTCTTAAAGACACTCTTCTTAATTAAAAGCAAAAATATTTTACGTGAAATTACATTGAATAATGCACGAAACAATTGTATATAATTCACGTATCGCATATATGAACTGTATTTACAAGTTTGAGAACGATCGTTTGACCGGTAGTGGTAGGTTTAGTATTAAACGATCTCAATCATCTCATTTACGAGATGTATTAGTACTCATGTATCGTTTTCCCTTTTGTTTCAGCCGGTAAGTGACACTGTTCTGTCGACTGATTTTGGTGGACAACCATACGTATGTAAGTTTCAATTATTTATAAAGAACTTCGTGGTAAAACTTCAAATTAAATCAGATTAATTCTAATGGATTATTAAATGCGAGTCCGAGCTACCCGTATCGTTGAAATTGAAATACATTTAACAAATTTTAAGTGCCCTACAAACGTCGACTTATCTGCCACCTTGGAGCACGGTGAACGCTGGTGGATCCGTCGCAATTATTTCTTCGTCGCGCCAATTAGCCAATTTATGCGTCGTTAATCAGATCCCCGGTCGAAGACGTGCGAAAGCGATACCACTCGGCGTTCAACTATGCATAAATATGCCGACACATATTTATACCTACGTATAATTCGGGCCCGTGAATATTCATACCAGTACGAATGATATAGCCACGGTCCGTCTGGTAAGCGCCGTGGCGAGATATTCGCACGAGGCTTCGCGGATTTTCGTTATCGCTGAAATCGCTGCGTTTCCGGGGAAGAGGTTCTTCGTGATATTGAAGGTGAAACGTTTCAACGCAACAAACTAAACGCACGTGCGTAGGGTCACTGTTCTAATAACTGGATAGGTAAAGAATATTACCTCCTCGAAGAATATTTATGCTCCTCCTTTAAGTAAACAGATTACCAGCGACTAAAAATGTGCCCACCCGCTTGTCCGTGAATATCGACACCGATATCGACTACTGGTTCGGTTACCTTATATTCCCACAGCATCGAAGAAACACGTTGCCAAGTATCTGATCACCGGGCCATGTCCAATCATTCGAACATCTACTTTAGACGATGACCGACCGTTTTCAACGCCGAGCACGGTTTTTATCCTAGTCCTCTTCTTGCGAGCAGTTTCCGCGGCCCCGGCAAACGGTTCACCGTCTGTCGGTCACTTCATTGCCGTAAAATATTCACCGTCATATTTTATGCAGACTCTTTAGCGTCCGCTCGAGGGATTGCATAGAAGAACGCGTTGGAAAATTGTCCCGGCACGCAACATTTCGCGGAAATACTTACAACATAATTGCGGCCGGGAGCGACGCAGGATGTCGCAGTTTGCGATTGCGTGCAGAGTGTGCGCCTCTTCAGGTTTTCGCCGAACCAGAGTTGGAATAACGGAGCGAGCCGTCGCTGGATTCGATCGTATCAAGGCTCGCTCGTGTTATCATCTGTCGCGCGAGAATCGGTGGAACTCTGTTAGAGATAGTGGAAAGGAATTACTTTCAATGTTGTTAACAAATATCGAGGAGACTTTCTTTCTTTTTAAAGAAGGGTGCCGCGATCAAAACTGGATACCAGTAGCATTTTTTAAAAAATGCAAAACAATTATTTAAAGATTTGCTTGTTTACACCATTGAATTCAGCGTGACAAACTACATGGAAGTACAAAGTTTCAAAATTTTATCTCAATAATTACTAGTTTTGGTCGGCGACCTCTCTGAAAGATTCCTTAAAAGAATCGAAACATCGTAGATGCCATAATTCCTCATCAGTTACTTTAATTTCTGTAACAAGCACGAATCGAGTCTTCGATTTCCATTCTTTACTTCTCGCGACAATTTCGTTTTGGGAAGGGGAAAGGAGTTGGCAAAGAGACTCCGATCCGTGACTTCGATGACCGAAAGGCGGCAATTAACGATAGCGCGGTCACGCATGCCTACGCCCGCAAAATTTATGCGTCGGTATTTTTCTCCTTTTTCTCGTCGCACACGCGTCAAGACCGTCGCGGCTGCAAAACGTGGACGGTGCGTTGCATATGCATGCCTCGATTGATATGAATGCATCGCTGCATACTAAACGACCGGGCCGCCTATCTGATCCCGTTTTCCTTTCGGCTGCGAAAGGTCTCCGCGCGGCTGCGATTGGCGTCTCTCGGAGCCGCCTCTCCACGCGGAAACGCGACGCGGAAATCTCTAATTATCGATCGTTAATTTACTCGATGAGGGAACGATCGAACATCTTTCGTAAAAATAGAAACGACGTTCAAACGACGTTTGCAATTAATTCCAAGACAGACATTTATACGAGCTTTTAAATATAAGTAACTGTTTTGATTTGATTGTGCAAATATCTCAGAGTAATCCTAAGTCTATCTTCCGTCAAAGGGTTATGAGTTAACTCCTTATTAGATGCCTTTAGGATGAACTTAAACTAGTAGGCAACAATTTAACTAGACTTCTTGTTGGTCGACGAGCAGTCGATTCTTAACGTTTCAGTACGAGCTCGAGCATCTTGGTCTTCTCGGATTTCCTTCCTCCAGCTTAGGATGTAAGTACCGCTGACGTCCGATGAAACGCGCTTAGATCGGACTTCGAAATAGTGCCGAGAGGGCGGCCATTATGAATATATTGGCCGGTCGAGCGAACCGGCGATTTTATCTGCGGAATTTCGAGGTCCGTCCCAAGCTGCGTGGGAGGATAATGTTTCCCCTTCTCGCGCCTTTCGCTTTTTACATCCTTCGCGGTGGTCGTTTCGTTCCCTTTTCTGCGTCTTTCGACTCTTCCTTCTCTTCTTCTTCTCCCGTCCTATCTGCTTGGCTCTTAAATCGGACGGTCTTGCATGTACCAGTGACGTCACGAGTGTTCTCCCGCCATTCTTCTTTCACCGCCGCTGTCTACCAGCGAGGACCTCCGGACAGGTTCGCATCAACGACGCTATTAAGGGAACAGACTCTCCTCGTAATGCGTCGAATTGTTGTAACGTCGTCGCTTCGAGATAACTGGAGAAACTTCGCGCGAGATGATTTAACCTCCGGCGTACGGTTCGCTGCTTAAGTCGAGAGTATCGACGATTTTCCATCGTGTTCGATCATAAGTTCACGTGTGTAAAATGCACAGTTTACTGTAAGTAACCACGAAATAAAACAAAAAACTTTAACGAACATTTACACGATTCGATAAGTTAAACTTGAAGTATGAGAAACGAGTCCAACGAATGACAGAAATAATATCATGCAAATGAAATGTTAAATCGACATCAGATCTTTTTGCTTGCAAATCCTATCTTCTTGTTGTATGATGAAAAGGTGTAGGTGTGAATGATCATGGAACTGATCAAGGATATGCGCATTCATAACGGATTATCTACCACTGATTAATTCACCAGTGAAGAGGTTAAGACAGTCTCGCTCGGTTTGTGCAATTCGTCGACTAGACGAGTCATGCGCTCCTTTATGCTCGCGTCAGGATATATTATGCTCGTATCTGGCCTCGTGGTTTCGCGCGGGGTCCCTGGGCATCAGCCAGGCTGGGCACGTTCTCCCCTCTCGCGCCTGCTATCGTATCTAATTATCGAGAAAATTACTCGATATCACGAGCCCACCGTGCCCTTCGCACGAATACGATTGCCTGTGACCACTCCACGTCGATCGCCCATTACGTCTCTATCCCGTTTTGCTTCTTGTTTCTTTTCAGCGGCTGTTTCATTGGCTCCTCGCCATTCCGTATTACCGTGTAATCGCGAGTTCGAGCACGAAGCGTTAACATCGTAGACCATCGCCGTCTTCGCGCAGTGACACGACGAATGATTGATAACGCACGCTTCCGCGATCGATAATTGAGACGCTAAAGCACTTGGAAGCCTCGACGGCCACTTTATTCGAGGAGCATCACGGCTATAGGAGCTATAGGAGTTAACTGGCAGGCATATCTATCCCGAAGATCGATACCTAATTAGGTCGAGTCCCGCGGGGATGTAACTGCCGTGTACTCGGCGTATCGGGCCTAATTATCGTGGAAATTGAGCGATATTCATTGACACGTACGGGATATCCCTGACTACCGATACGTTCCAACGGTTATGACGGTAATTGCGGTTTTCCACGGTAGGTGTTGAGTCGATCTTCGGCTCGTCGACGCTCAGGGAAAAGTAACTTGTTACCCGGGTTAATTATGAGCGCGGGCATTAAGATACATGACGCCGTTCGACTATCTTGACGCGCATCTTTTTTGTCGACACGCACTTCTGTACACGCCAGCCTCGAGGTAAACGCCGACCCAGATATTTATTATTATATTTCTTTTATCGTGCATCCCAATGCACATTACGCGTTGTTGAACGGGTCACGGGCCATCCCTGACCGCGTATTCGATTTAATCTAGGCGGGATTGAGCGTGGTCCATCATTATTTCGTTAATAACTCGTATACTTAATTGAATTTATAATTGAAGTCGTTCATGGCCCGCCGAGCGTAAAGTTTATCAGAGCGATTTTAACCCGGAGCTTCAGACTTCCATGTTGATAAAGAAATTCTTCGTTAACGAATATGTTTAACAAATGGTGGGGACAGAGGTGAACGGAAATTTAGCGAGGAGTGATTTTGTGTTGAACAAATATTTATATTTATTATAGACTAATTTTTAGCAAGTTGGTAACTCTCTGCGAGATCATCGATTTACTATTTAGAGTTCGACTATTAACGGGTTTACACGCAAACCTGACATTTTATTATCTCGTTTCCTCGGTTTGGTTCGCGATGTTGGAAGGTGGAACGACGACGTGCGTCGTCGAGACGTCATCGTCAGTAGGAGCCCCAGAAACTCCGCGCGTTCCCACGTGCAGAATGCGGGAACAATTAAAACATACTTTAATAACACCTCATCGAAGTTGCCTATTACGGCGCACGCGAGACGGTCGTGCCAGCCCCGGGGGCTGAAAACTTTTTCTCTTGGACGCGCAAAAGGCCGAGTCTAGCCCAAGATTTTTAAGTGACGAGGGTGCTCAGTCATATATCTCCCTTCTGGCTCCGCCAGAGTTTCGACGTTTGAACAGCCCACGAAATTATACGTCGGACTCTCTCGCTTTTCAACGTTAGAACACGCGTATACAGACGTCTCGAGCCTCGGACTCGGGCCACGAACGAGTTGGCGACTGACGCCGGAATGAAATTCGAAACGCAAGTAACTCTTGGACGACATCCTTAGGTGCGTAACGAAGTTTATGAGATAAATTTCGACGAATAATTACGTTCATCTTGGTCAAGATTCTTTGGCTGTCCTTCGCGAGCAATTGATTCGATCCGATCATTGAAATTATATCTTCGTACAATATCCGTCACAGTAATCTTACGCAGATTAAAAGTTTTACCAGTTTCTCGATAAGATTTTTTCGCGGTGAAAAATCATCAATTGTTGAACATCGAACGAGATAGTTTTGCTTTCCCGTTCCATATTACAAATTGCGAACGATCACGTCGACTATCGAACAGAAACTGATATTACTAAGTGTGATTACACCTTGCTGAACATCATGTTTGCAAACAATCATAAACGTCGACCAAGGCAAAGAGTTAACGTTAAGGAACATGGAAATGTAACGAGTGTCTGAATATTAATGCGACGCAGGAATTATTACCTAGTCAATTGTTTGTGACGTTGCAAACTCGATATGTTAAATAAACAAAATTTACATTTCTGTTAAATAGAATATACGTTCTAACATATCACGCAACAAAAAATATATCAACAGAGATATGCGATAACGAATAAATTACTATAGTGTCTGAATATTAATACGAGTCACTGTATGTAACATATCAACGATATTTTAGTATCAAATATACCAACGAAATAAAAAAAAAAAAAAAAAAAAAAAACTAGAGGTCTACTTGAGAAATTTCTCATTGATCTCAAAACAAAACCCGAAGTTCGTCTTCGTATTGTCATTTGTAGTCGCACCACCAAAGATTAGTTTTACCAAAAATGTAAATAAAGATTATTATCCCTGATAAAAGGGACGCATCGGTGTCGAGAGAAGGTTCGAGTTGCCATTATTCGAATGAAAAAGAATTCAGAGGAACTGCACCTATCTCATGAAAAATCGACGAATCTCGGCGGCTAGAGGGTCGAACGAGGAACAAAAGAGCAAGCGAGAAAACGGAGCGAGGAATCGAGCGAAGAATGAATGGACTCGGTAACGTTATACGTGGACCGGTAATTATGACTCCTCTAATCACCGACAATTACCGCAGTTACCGGCCTGGCGGCGTTATCTCGAGCGGTCCATCTCCGGCTCGCCGGTCGCCTCGCTTCGGGAGAAGGAAGCGAAACGAGAGTACCAGAAAAAGAAACGAACAGAACACGGTACAGTTCAGTTGCTGGAATCAATCATAGCGGAAAGAAAATGTTCGGAACACGCATCAATTATTTCGCGGCGATTAATAACGTTTACAGACGGAATCGTCCATCATTCGTCTAATTTGCATGTTTGCTGCTTTTTGCGAGGGGGGCAGAAAAATTGACGTTTCAATCAGGCCCATTGACAGTCGGGAACTGGAAGTGCATACTCACGGTACGATGTTAGATAATCAGTGCGTCTATTAGTGGGAATGAGTGTAATGTTATTGGAATTATGATTTGACGAAAAAAGGCAGGAACGAATGACGACTAAATTAACGCTGCCTGTATTGCAAGAGATTTTATTGTTGTTTGAAGTGTTACGTAGTATAGGTCCTTTTCAGCAAGCAATGATAACATTGGAAGATTAAAATTGATTCTTAAAACATCTTCAACAAACGTAACATACTTTCTCATCGGAAGCCAGAAGTAATTTAAGTTATAAATGATTAAAATCTTGTTACCTTTATTGAGTCGGCTTCGAAAAACGGAAATGACGTTGGGGCAAAAAAAAGTCGGGATAGGACCATCTTTTCTCATTATCGCAGCCGGTAATTAGTCAAGAACGTCGTTGGATCGAAAGGAAACGAGACCCGTTACGCGACGAGAACGAGAACGATTCCTCCAAGTTTTTGCTAATTTCTTTCCAGAGACCGTTCAAATCATCATTCAAGAATCGCTCGAACAAATTTGTATAGTTGATCGCTGTTATTCTCGTTAACGTCGAATCATGTACGATTAACTGTGCGAATCAACGTGTCATCCTTACGAGAAATCGAATGATTAAGAAATTTCTAGCGAAACTTACTCGCGTGTTTTCTCGATGTAACAGTAGGTTTTTTCGTCCAATATAGTCAACGTGAATCATCTGTAATACAACGATTTCACAAGTTGTTATTTAGTTGTATTATTCAGGCTGCACGAAACAACTGGTTTTAGTTTATTGTTCTCCAAAACAGATAAATATATTATTAATTTCTGAGGAACTGCACATGTTTAACATATTCCGAGGGAACAATGTAGAAATGTGTCATTTGAAATTATTTTACGAGGAAAATTGCTTTCCGATGGACTGGTTTCCTCGATGACGATTGGCAACCATGTCCTGCGACGCTTCGACCGGAAATAACATGATTGAATTCGTGTACGATAGCTCGGGGGCTTTACCCACGACCACGTCGGCCATCAATAATCCAGTAACGCGATCATTCTCATAGAAAAATGCTCGCTCGATCGGAATCGTTTTCTCTATCGAATGCTCTGCTAGTTAGCCTTCCATTAGAAATGGAGACGCGGCGAGTACCGCGATCCTAATTGCCTAATTGCTAACCCTTTGCCTTACGCGTTGCTATAAGCTGAGGCTTCAATAGGGTCAGTGGAGAAATGCGATTAAAACGGCCTCTGAAATAAATTATTTATTATTCAACAAAATTTTGTCGCTTAATGGCGTTAAACTTTATTATTCAGGAAAATTATTACAAATACAAAAAGATATAACTGTATCCAGTGGTCACTTAAGTTTAAGATTTTTCAAAAAGTGGTGTCAATCGATTTCTGCTCATGTAACAGTCTTTCTTTGAATTAATCCCAATCATTACCTCGAAAATAGATCCTTGTGACCGAGAAAAAATGACTTTAGATTCTTCAGATTCTGATCTGGGGTACTAGAACAAGGTCTCTTTCACCTCCCGTACGATCAAACGTTAGATTCGAACCGCAGAATTGATCAAAGACCCCTTCGCTCGCCGTACGAGCCAGTTTGAAAAGTCGCGACCGAAAATATTTATAAATCGGCCGAAGGAAACAATGGATTGTCCCGACGAGTGGGGGATTCGAGGGCACGTTAATTAGACACGCTGTCAAAATTGTTATATTTTCGCCAGTCATTGCGCCTCGCGCAGCAGCGTTACATCGGTCGAAGTGGATATCAGATCGCCACGCTCCGATGTCGGCTATGTAATTCGCTCGGGCGTGCAGGCTCGTCTGGTTTCGAGCAAGAAGAAGAGGGCGCACGGGATGACGAGGGGGGGGGAGGGGTTGGGGGGTGAACGGAGGATATTCAAATGCCGACCACTCTTGTATGGAAATACGCGAGATGTAAAGATGACGGTGAGATACGCGAGTCCCGTCGCGGAGATATTACCAGCTGCTAACGCGTCGACTAAATCACCGACCATAATACGATACCACGGCCGGCGGTGTTTGCCACTTTCAAGACGCCGGCCACTTAACCTCGCCTGTATTAATTCCTATAATAGTCACCGTAAATACACGTTCTAACGAAAATCTGTCGCGGCGTCATTAACGCTGTTTCACCGGGCGATTTTCGCGTGCCTCCATTAGCTTTCGAATCTCGGGGATCTACAAATATGATGGCTTCATAAACCGGTGACCGAGACACTTCTTTCTTTCTCTCTTTATTTTTTAGGTGTAGGGTGGATGTCCTAATTATCGATCACTTTTCGAGGGGTGTTTTATAAAAATACAGGTATTACAGAACTGTATTTGATATTGTTGCGTTTCGGCATAATGAGTAAATACGAACTTTAATAAATAATAAACAGCTTTGCAATGGAAATGTGTACAATAGGAATACAATTAAATATAGCTTCGGAACGTCTGCTCTCAATGGCGTCTTGCTCGAATCTGACAGCTTCACAGGCGATCGATCCGATCGCCTTTTTCTCGCTATCTTCATGGTCGCGAGCACCAACAGGCCTTGGATCCATCCAAAGGGTGCTCGCAACAATATTTTGTTTTAAATGAAAATAAGTTTCGATGTATCTGACGCTTCTTCATTTTCTTTTGCATTTATTAAACGGAGAGTAAGTGTCCCAATTATCGATGAACTTTTAACGGTAACGAGAAAATTGCGCAAAAGTATATTTCATGATATAATAATGTTTACCAACGTGGCGTATCACCACCAAAGCTTTCGCATAAAGCCAATAATTGGCTCGATTCGTCGAATCTTCCCCTACGTCGGTGGCTGAATGGGGTCCCGATGGCATCGAGCTCGATCGCCTCGGAAAAGCCTCGAGGCTGCGACGAGACCGCGCTGATTATAAAACCATCGCACAATATGCTCCTGATGAGGTCGCCTGCGCTTCTCCCGTTCCACGAACACCCTTCCTATTCACCGAAGCTACGCGAACGACGCGAGTTATTTCTGCCGGGGCTCCCTTTTCCTCGTCGGCGTCGCCGGCCACGACGACGCTGCAGCTGTATATATAGATGTCGCCGCTGATGACAGAGCGAAGCCAATAATTATTACAGTGCGCGAATCGCGATTACAGGGCAGCCCAGAGAAGAGTCGGTCCGGCGCTGGCGACTCGTTCGCCGCGCTCGCCGCGGTCAACCATCGCGAACACTGGATAGAACCGTCTACGTATGCACACGTATCGCCGGAAACGGCATCAATGCGCCCACGTATACCGTCATTTGCGCGTCGATATCGATGTTTATGTATCGATATATCTTGGACCCGTCTCGCCGCAGCCGGGATTCTACCCTAGAGCGCAACGTCTCCGCTCGGCGTCGCCGTTTCTTTCCGCGTCTTCCCGTCGCCATAAATTTGCAAGACGAATAAAATGTCCCGGGGAGAGAGTTACTTCGAGGACGTGCATTTTTGTTCGATTTCCGCGACGCGGCGATCCAACGATCGACGATCGTATCGCGGAATCGCCGCGATCGCGGATGGAGCATCCGCGATGGACCGATTACTTCTGTACGCGATGTCAGGGAGCTGGTTGAATATAGATGTACAGACTGTTCGATTGGAGCGTATTTCTGAGCGTTTGGTCTGTAAAAGATGTTTCAATTGCGTTACTGAGAAATACATGTTGTCGCCAAGAGGGTACGAACATTATTGGAGCAGTGTCGTATTTAGCAATGAAAAATACTCGATATTTTATTCATTATGGTTACATGAAATCACTAATAATACTATTTCGTGTATAATTTTTGCCAATCTTATATATTTCTTAATGCGAATAAAGAGTCTCGCATTCTCCGAGTAAATAACGTAATTTACATAAATTCAGTCAGACGAAACAGAGGATTTCTTGCAAATTAACTCTCGTCTAGACAATATTATCTTCGATTCTGAATCGCATACTGTTAGTTTAAACGCGTTACCTGCGATACTTCTAGATTCACGATACCATCGCCTCTCCTATCGTAACAAAATTA
This sequence comes from Hylaeus anthracinus, assembly GCF_026225885.1. Classification (NCBI taxonomy): domain Eukaryota; kingdom Metazoa; phylum Arthropoda; class Insecta; order Hymenoptera; family Colletidae; genus Hylaeus; species Hylaeus anthracinus. Next base: position 14,850,087 of record NW_026533254.1, read on the forward strand.
ACAAAAAGTTGCGAACAACGTAACATAATTTTTTCACCCGTGGAAGTGGAATAACTATCAGACGATTTGCTCGAAATTTCTAAAGTGGCGCCGGACTCGTGTACTAGTCACGCTCCCGTATCAAAAATGGCAATTATCTCGCGCACATATCACAATCGACGTTACAATCAACGCCGTGTTACATACTCAATTCTGTAATGAGAGTAAACGTCAATATTTATTGCGCCTGGCCTACTCAATTAATCTCCCACAAATAACGAACACGATCAAGATTCGTCGATAACCAACTTCTCTGCTTTATTCCATCGCCGTACGTAATTACGTTGTTACTCGCCAACCATAAAGTCTCGATCACATGATCGCGACGCGGACATCCGTTGAATATTTCTCTCTTTCCCTTCCCATTTGGGCTCCCTTTCTCTGTTTCTGATCGCGGAAGCACGTAATCTACCCGGGTTACAACGTCTCCTTTCATACCAGGAAGACAACGGACAAAGTGTGTACTCGCAAGGTGTTGCGAGAGATCACCGATCTTCCGCACCTTTCTCCATTGTCTTCACCTGGATCTTTAACCTCGGCAACATCCAGCCGATTTTTGCACGGTGCCGCGCCTCGTCTCGCCACGCCACCGACGAAATCGCGAAACTCGTATCGCGGTCGTCGTGGTTCGTGCGAAAACGAAAGGAGTTCCATTTTCCATCGTACGCGGCTTCAGAGATCTGTATTTCGAAAGTAAACTACGTTCGAGAGATGTTGAGATTAATAACCTAAGAGGGACAGCATTGGTACAAAGTTCTATTACATCACTTGGAAGACATCACGACAAATCGCGCAAACTAAACTTGGACATCTGCTGGCTGGTGTTGAGGAAATACTATGTCCGGTATTCTTCTCGTCGTTGGTGGTACGATCGGGCCGACATTCGACGCGAAACGAGGGGGAATGAATTCTCTGTAAAAAAAGGGGATGGTGTGCAGGGAGTACCGATTTACGAGCACGCGCATCCGCTTGGCGCGAGCATTATTGAGATTAACAGGCGTTCGCTCAGACTCTTGCTCCATCGGAATGGTTTCTCGATCGTCGATGGAAGTCAGCCGATCTGGTCGATGAAACCCATAGGGTGAAGCATTAGGGTGAAGCAGTAACTATTGTCAGAAATTAGTATTAAGTTGGTCCGATCGATAGATATTAAAATATAGAAAAGTATCTCACTATTTCTTTTTTTCAATTTTTCATGTTCGGAAATATTAGTTTCTCGAGAAACATTGGTATAATAAACTGAAACTTTACAACGGGACATATTTATTCTGTTACCACCCAGCCGTTTCATCGCCACGCAGCATTTTTCGCCATACAACGGGAAATGAATTTCGGCTGTTCGAAAATAAAAAGATTTTCAATCTTGAAAACTGCTCGAACTCGATTGCTAACGTATAGCCTAATTGCTTGGAGTGCAAAGGGTTAATAACCGGTCGATGGAATCTCGTTCACGCGCGAGTGTGTTCGTTGAAATTCACCGCGTGAAATAATATAACGCTGCGCGGCTACAACGAGGGAAATTTATCCTCGAATTACCAGCAGCGAATCTATTGACAGGCCTCGAACGACGTACAGGCACGAGCATGTGCATCACCACCTGGACAATACATGAACCACGCTGGAGCCACCGAAGTGGATGATTTATCAGCGGGCCGCGTGTGGCGGGAAAATGATACAAAATGACGCCAGCCGATCGAGCGTTCGCCGTTTTGGATTTTTATTCCGTTCCACGTCGACAAACGACCCGCTATCGACATTCTGCTGCACGACAGTTTAATCGATACATACGAGTGTGAAAACATGTGCTCCACTCGATAGAACGGTCCGGCGTGGCATTGATTTTCGACAGGAAAATTCTACCACAGCGATATATTTGCGACAGTGGTTTCCAAACTTTTTGGAAGACACCCCTATCCCTCAAAGTAAGAGAAACTTCAGGACAGAGTAATAATTATTAATAATTAGAGTAGCACTAAACAAAATTCAGCAGAACCGAACAAAACTGAACAGATCCGAAAAAAAATATACGATACTAAACAAAAGCGAACAATACTGAGTCGTATCGAATAAAACGCGCCTCATCCGGCAAGAGTCGGTACGATCTTGGATCGCGTTACCAGCTCGATCAGGCCCCTGGTTATTATCTCGACGACAAATAAAGCATTTTATACGCAGCCGATAATTCATCGTGGCCACGGTCGTGGAATGTAGCGAGATGTTAAATCGATAAAGTGTTTCGCGGTGGGGCAAAAGACTAAGCGAAACAGGGGGGCAGAGAGAAGGCGAAGAATTATGAGAGTTATTACGGAGTTCGTCGAACGGGTCTTACTTGTCCAGAGCCAACCGAGAGATCACGGTGTATATATCTCGTGCTCACTTTCTGCCCTTTCGAGGAAACGCTCCGACGCATCCTAGATGCACTCCCAGTTAACGGATATGGGGGTAATTACATTCATTTCGTAAAACACCATCGTGCCCGATTATTATCGTTGCCGAACAGGAAGAGCGTACGGCACCCTTTGAATGGAAAATAGTTAATTCTCCAATTAAGGATTGCAAATCGTATCGGTGTAAGGTTTCCATTACGCTATTTTTAAGGTCGATCCTTGAACGAAATTTATTCAAAACTGTTGGATAATCAGACTATCTGCGAAATAAGGCAAAAATTCAGAATACTGTTGAATCACACAGCATAATACATGGTCTAATAGCGTGATGCAGAAACAAAGATCTCATTTGAAGGTGGTATAGGCTCGCGACTACATGTATTCATTGAATGAGAACTGTAGCACATAATTCCGTAATGAAGGAGGAAATATGATGGCCTGGGATAGGTGTAGTTGGGACCCAAGCGGAATGGTACGAGAGATTAAGGTTAACCGTGCAAGTAGAGAGATCCGTGCGACGATAATGCAGGTGGTTTCCTAGAAATCAGGTGTAAAATATGCGAGGCGCGCGTGTGTCGTACGCGCATTCACGTAAGCGGCCAGGGAATTGCAAATCGGCGAACGAGGGGAGATTTACGGATCGCGTTTATGCAAACAATAATGCGGGCCTGGTCATAGAACCCGAGCTGAACGAAGGTAAGACGGTATCCGAGTCGGCAAAGGATATCGACGTACAAGAATTGGCGGTGTTAAAGCTCGAACGTCGAGGTTAGGTCGTTCCCTCGATGATTCACCGGATAATGGAGACGAATGCGGTCATAACTCCTCGTCTCCGTGCAACGTGTGTATACTGAAACGCCGTGTTCTGCCTCTTGCCTATTCGGCCCGGTACCGTTCTCGGGACCCCGAGACTTGATACGCTTCGCGTAATTTTCCTCTCCCGTTGCTTAGTTTTCGTCTGAGATGCTGCGCAATTAACGCGTCGAAACAGTCCACCAAAGACGCTCTACGTTCGAAAGTGTTTCCTTTTAACACTACAGCTACAAACTTTTGCTACGGAACCGAAGGGGAGAGAAACAAGAGGATTACGCCGTACGAGGTATTTCAGATGCGAGAGTTAGGTGATATGTTAAACCAGCTAATAGCGCGTTATGAATTACAAACCGTTTAATGAATAAAGTATATAGAACACGTACGCCCGTCAATTGACGTTTTTTGCCCAGTTTCAGCGAGGTACCTGTTGCCCCGTTATTGGCTTCCATTACGTGCACGTGGTTGCGCCTACTCACGGGAACAGAGAGAAAGGTCGAACGGTTCGGGTACGGTTGGGGAGCTGGGGAAACGCAATAAAACGGAGACTTTCGTCGAATCGTTATCGAAGGTCTGGCAAAGCAAGGGCGAGGAGCGATCGCGAACTGGCCACGTTCACCGAAGGAGGATAATCGCCACGCAATTTCTTGCCTCTTTGCTTTGGAGCGGTTTCACACCTCGGTCGTTCCTTCTCCTTCCGTTCTGCGTTCTCCTCTCGGCCAGCCGCAAACCCCATCGAGTCAGCGCGGGCATCGAGGTAAAAGGTTAACTTGATAACCACGCGGTAACCGCGGACTAACCGCTGGTGAGCCCAGCGGGGCCGAGTGCATCGCTGCGAGAGAGTCCAACGCGAGCCAACACGTACGAGCAACTACCGTAAGAGCCCTCCGTAAGCGTCGTCATGTTTTCCCTTCGCTACTTAGAGACCCGTGATTGCGGTCGCAACGACTTACCATGCCACTTTAAATGGCTGCATATTCCCTTGGTAATCGCACGGTCCGCGTCTTCGTTGAACAATCCGTGGCACGAGATATCACTTAGCCGGCCAGGTGCAACTCCTGCTGCGCACTCTTCCAAAAAATGTTTGCCGCCCTCCGAGCCTCTTCGACCTAGATCCTTAAATTACGATCGTTAAGGATAGCGGCTCTCTCTTTGTTGTCAGGGTATTTGAGGAAATTTTGTTTTTATTGGATCGAGTCGTAAGTATTAGGTTCATGGATAGTCGTCCGACGTGTTCTTTTTTCTCACCGTTTTCTCACCCTCAAAAACTATCCCATCTTTTGCTTAGCTTTACTATTTTATTTGATGTTTTTCATTCATGTGGCAATACTATGAACTAATCAGAAATGTATACAAGTCGCAGTGCGTTAGCAAGTTGTTGACACTGTTTCTCTGCGCAGCTTGAATTTTATTTTTATTTTCTAATCGCGTGGCCCAAAGGATTAACCGATGTTTTAACTCGCATCAGTCTCTCCTATCCTATCGTCCAACTGTTTACGCGTCGATGAATGCTAATATCGTGCTCGAGGCGTCCGACACCGACGCCTTTTACACGTACATTGCTGTTAATGTAATCCAGATATTATCGATATTTCGTCCCCGGGGGGGTGTGAATTGACCGGGACCGATCGAACAGGAACACCCTATCGACGATCGACAGTCGAGTTTACTTCTCGCTTTCCACTTAGCGCCAACATGACCGTACATCCTGTTACATTAGCAGCCTATTTGTAAAGATTGAAACCACCCGCGGTCCAACAGTGCCGCGAAGGTGTGTTCGAGCAGGAGGCGATCGTTCGCAGCGTGCGCTCTCCCAGCGGGGGTCGCTTGTTCCTTTCTTCTTGGTGACTCTTCGATACAACGTGCCCCTCGAACTCGCTCATCGGCCTTGTAACTTCGCGCCATCACGTTTGAAGGCACCTGGGAATAAATAATTAAACTCACGCAAACCATCGGAGTTATGACTTATCACACTTACTTACTCTATATAGTAAACACAGTAATCTGTACTAGTCAATAGAAATTCTTATCGAGGAAGAATTTTAGATTGGAATGACTCCGGTTCAGATTTTTGAGGCACCTCTTGTTCGATACTTTTTTTCTTATCGCCAAAAGTAAGCGAATTATTCAGGTGGCCTGTTTTAAATGCCTCACCCTTTATATTAACCAACAGAATTATTCTACCACCGATTTATTTCACCGAGTATCACTGCCATTTCCATCCAGACCGCGACCTCTTCGTACCAGAGTTCCCCAGCATCCCTACTCATCTCTCTTTCCTCCTTCTTCCACTCTTGCTCGAATCTTTGGCTCGCCCAACAGCCATACTCCTGGCTTGGCAGGAACGGTTGTACGTGGGTACGTGGAGTAATCAATTAATTTACCGCAGTGCAGTACGCAGGCATCTTCCATCTCGCCCTCGTGCTCCGCCTGGTCGTCCACGACGATCCCCGTTTCCTTTGTAAGCGCGCGTCCGTGTGGACACCACAGACCCCGGCTCGGATATTCTTCGAGATTGAGTCTAGAGAGCCGGGACGGATCGCGGGGATCCATTAGCTTTTATATGCGCGTAGAGGGCCCGGGCGTACGTACGTAGATGCTGCATCGAGATAACGATGCCATACCTCCTCGATCGGTCGAGCGTCACGATAATTAGAAAATTAAATTGTCTGCTTGATCCTGGGACGCTGACTACGCCGGCACCGCGAGCCAGCCCTTCGAAAAGAGACCCTTGCACCTGCTAATCTATACAGTAATCCATGTTAGTCAAGAAAATGCTAGTCACGACAAATTCTTGTCAAGTGAATAGATACACAACACTAGAAATACAAAATGATATTTTCAACTATTACATTGGCAAACTAGAATTACACGCTGTAGATAGTTCGACTGTTTACGTTTCCTATGAAGGTATGCAACTGCACCGAAGTTTGGTACGTGGAATGTATTTGCGTGTTTCTGCCCAACCATTTTTGTAACGGGTTCGATTCACCTGTTCATCTTTCTCTGAGTTCAAGTCCAAATCTGACGAAATGAATTCTCAAAACGCGTCTTTTTCACTTAGAACAGCGTATCGTCCACCGATGGATGGATGGCGCGCTGAGGGAGTATACGCGAAACCGGATTTCTTGCCCTTCCGTCTTTTTTTCCTGCAGGTTCGCGCGGAAGGAAAGAGAGAGCCTGATAGATTTACTACAAATGCAAAGAGTCCTGGTCGAAAGCCGGGGAGACTCTACGATATCTTAGCCGGTCCACAGATAGGCTCGGGAGATAACCCGAGGGCTGGTGGGTGGTTGATTTAATGCCAACGAGGCGGCGGCGGAACGTCGAGTAACCCCGAAGCGAGGGCTGCACGGCCGCGGGGGTGACTCTCTGATATTTTAATACGACGGGGAGCGTGATGCTCGGTCATCCATCTAACGCCGCGAGAGCCGCGAGGTGCGTGTGCACGCTCGGTTTTGCATGCGGGAAGAGAAGCCGCTCTCGTTCTGTAACAGGAAGGAAGACAGTTTGTTACCATTATCTCCGTTTTCGCCTTTGCGCTCCACTCCCCGCTCCACCGAACCAGGAAATGCTCGACAAATTCTCCAGTAACTTCAATCATCGACTCCTTGAATCCTATTAAGGGGATGTTCTACTGTAGGGCCGTGAGAGACGCGTTTCTCTTGGAATTCTTTTCAGAGACACCGATGGTACTTGCTGTATTTATTTGGACGTACTTTAACCCTTTGCACTCTACGCCATCTCGTCATCATATGAGACAAGAATCTGTTTGTTTTTGCTCACTTGGAAGACCGCGATTGCTTGAAGCTTGCATATTAGTACATAGGAATAGTATGCCACTAAAATTACAACCCAAGGTTATTTTACAAGAATGACAATGTAGGGGATACTCGAAGTTTTTCCAAAGACGCGTCACTTCTGTTTAAGAGAAGCGATTATGGTGCCCGGACACCGTTCACGTATCATCACGTCGAGATCGGCAGAGGAAGGGGCGTGCGAACAAGCCAGCCTGCCAGGGTGGATCCTCGTAGACCGCGTCTAGGCAGAAGAGCATTTCTTTCTCGATTAGGTTCCCACATATTACCAAGCCACCCCCGCGACGTCCGCATCTTAGGTTCCTCTGGCTTGGTACATCCGTGTGCGAGGCTCGCTCGCGCTGGCTTAAGCAACGTTTCGACGTTGTTTTTTGTGTCTGGCGGGCCCTTCGCTGGCCAGGTCCAGGGCCCGCTACGATTTAGTGGCCCTAATTGCAGGGTTCGGCTATTTAATTACCGGGTTTGGGGCCCCGCCGCGATCGTCCCTGACCCCCCTATACGCCCGGTCAAAATGCGAGTACATTCATACTGGCTAGCACACGTAGAGACGTGTCCCGAGCCGGGTCCACCCACAAAGAATCGTGCCAATTCTCTCCTTTGACCCGAAACCATGCTCGCGACAAGTGCGCAGCATCGTCTTCCCTTGAACTTTCATCGTCGTGGCCACCTTTGGCCTCTTTTTATCTGTTTGTCTTACTATCGACGATTCCGTCGACGTTAACTTTAGGGATCGCGCTTAAATGGGGTAAGAAAGTCGACTATTGAAAAATATCTTTTATTAGGTCAGATTATGTCAGTTGAAATTAATGTAGAGAGGTTTTAACAACTCGCACATCGGCCATTTTTGCGCCTGTCGGTAGTTAACTTCTGGCATGTTTGGGTCCTATAGGTTTCCGAAGAATAATTTTTTGTTAAGGAGAATTTATATATAAATTCATTTGATCTCACTTCATTTTAAATAGAAACTTCCTTACAATGACAGTGTCATCTTTTGTTCTTTATTTTATTATTAAAAAACAAAATCTTACAGCCTTGTACTCCGTTCGAAAAACCTTGTATACTGCATACTTTCTGTGTATAATATTCATATTTGCCCAAGCAGCAGATGCACAGAATCCGCAGTTTAGCCATGACACAAAACTGTCCGTTTATCAACCGTGTTATCATCGCGAAGTCGTGACTTACGTCACGGCGAGTCGTGGCTTCGCGTCGCACGAAGACGGGCCTTCGCCAACCGATGCGTCGCTTTCCATCGAACGAGCAGCGATATATCCAACTGGCCAGCCACCATTTTACTCTACACCCACGTATCACTTTACGTGCCCCACTCGTCGCGCGTCCTCCTACCACGAGGCTGCACGACCAAGCATATATCACCTTTTGCTCGCACCTTGGCCCACCTTCCTGCGAAGCCCGCTGCTGCACCGGCACCGCGGTCACTCGGCGCCATTTTGGTACCCACCTCTCGATCTCTGTTCGCTCGCTCGGAAATACTTGCGAATCTTCGCTGCAACAAATTTTACTTTAGATACAGACGTTAACGTTCCTAAACCACTCTCTTTTGAGCAAACTTTGCAAAATTAAATAGGGTAAAAAATACTCTTTAATATTTAGTAGAGTAAATATTCGTTATCCAGGTGTAACGAATACTTTCAATCTCAATTTAGTTTCATGAAAATAATTTTGCTTTAATTTTAGTTTCTTTCTGAAGTTTAATTTATATCTTGCTATCGTTACTAAAATGACTCGTTACTTAAGTACTGGTCAGACATTTCTAATAAATATTGTCTATGTATTATCAACTGAATCAAGATACTCGAATACTCATTCATCGTCGTCATCAGCCAACGATGCAGCAACTGCAGTCGCCTGCGACCGAGTCGAACAAAGAACATCGGACGAAACACTCGACGATACGTCCCACGCAAAACGCCCGGCGTAAATTCATGCGAACGTCAGTCGATTCTTTCTTTCGATCCTACCTAATAACAGGCTGCAAATCTCCGGGCTGGGCTACCAAATGATTGATAAGTCCATAAAGTATTGCACGTGTCCTGCTGGTCCTGTTTGGCGTTGCCGATGGTGGTCGACTTGTCGATGCAAGTACGCGCGAAATTAATATCCCGAACAACTTTCATTGAGTAGAATAAAGTATACTTCGTACGCCTCGAGTTACTTGTGGTAAGACATTTCTCTTAACACGGTTTTTATAGGTACTTGTGTACTTTCATTACTTTATTCTTCATCGTCTTTTTTCTTTATTTACATTCAAAATTATATTAAGCTACGTTGTTTGAGAAAATTATCCATCATAACGTAACCTACCACGTTTTCATATCTCTAAACAATAGTAGAATACCATGAAATTAATGTTCTCGAACGCCAGTCTTACGGTGAACGCGTCAAACAGAAAGCAGCCGTGGGTAAGCGACACTCGTTATTTTTCAAAGTTGATCATCGAAGTTCACGTATGTGGATAATGTATAGCAGGCCTGAAGAGGTTAACGTGTGCGTGGCAGAGTTTTTTGGCCGCGGGTGACGCGGTGACGAGATGATGACCGACCCCGAAGTCGGAATCATCGTGATTACCCCGCCCGCGTAACCCGTAATGCGAACCCAACCACCAGACCGACTGCCACCGTTGCCATGTACTCCTTCATTTTTTATTCGTATGCTTCTCATCCACACCGTTCCTTGCTATTCGAGTACGATACCTATTCCCAATGTGTTCGCTAATTTATATTATTAGCTGGACGGGAACTGATCACCTTCATTTTTCACCGACAGCTCGCACGACTCCGGAATTATTCCCATTCGTCGTGGATAAGTTCGAGCGAGTTTCTTTTGCCGCTCACGAACGAATTAATTGGAACGCTTCGTTGGTAATTAACACTGCTCGTATTTGAGTTTTAAGGCAGTGAATTTACTTTTGGAGTGTTGAGTTGCTGGGTGGACGATTCGTTCGGGGATGGGATGCTCCGTGAACCAAAAGAGAAACGTTATACAGTTACGGAGAAAATGATTTTCGCGTAACCTTTTACATTAATAATCTCGCGACCGCTGACGTGAATTCACGCCACTTCAAATTCTATTCCTGGTTATGAAAAAATTATAAAAATCTGTTTATTTTATATACGACATATTTACAACATCGATAATTCGGGGATATAAAAGTAGTCGAAATTCTATCGCAATGTGCTACATATAAAAATTGCGTGGTCGTGCGAGGGTTGAAACAACTGTCACCGTCTATCGTGACCGAGTCGACGGGAAATTTACGCGTTAACGTATTTCCTGAACCCGTCGAACCCTCTTTTTCGCCGTCCGGAAAGGGAAACATTCGTTTTGCTAAGAACGTCTAAAAAAGCTAGGGATCGAGGACCACTAGGGTGGTGTCGTCGGACCTAAAGTACAACGGGAAGTTTTACTCTTCCGTACACGCGTACGTTTTCTCCAACAGCGATTCATTGTTATCTCGTACTGTTTATAAAATAATTATAATTATACATCGTTTCTAATATAACTAACGGTGCCAGACTACCATAATTTCTCAAAAAAATTCTCGCTACATCCATTTTACAGTTACGTAGAGTGTAGAAAATAAATTTCTAGGTAATAATACTCTCGTGGTAGGGAACAGACTCGTGAGTAGAATCGCTATGACACCATTATACCAAGCGAGGATTAATTGCAAACCTGGTAAGCTGCATCTACGTGAGAGCATACGAAGATCGAGTATTTACGGAATCGTCTATCTCGCACTTAGCAGACTCCACGCGACGGGGATTGAAAATTTTAATTGACAAGGCGAGCTTCGTTATTCGTCTCGTCAAGGATGTATACCTAATTCTCTGTTTACCTCTAGTCTCTTCCGTTGTAAGAAAATTTTCACGAAATCATTGTATCGCAAGTAAAGGCTGTTGTTGGATTCCCTTTTTAAAAAAGTCCTTCGATTTTTCATTGAAAAACTTTTCCAAGTCAAAGACATTTTGATTACTTTTCGGTCCCCCTGATATTATAATTCGAACGCTAATGAGCCTTCATCTCGCATGGTCAGGTAAAAGGTAATGCGTCCATCGTCCGCAAATATATAAAGTAACAACCGGGGATAAATCGTTCCGCAGACGTCGTCATGCTGGACATTCGGCGAGTCGATTAACCGGGCAGCAACGAGAAACCTTCCACCCCACCGTTGGGAACGCGCGAGAGTTTTAATTGTAGACCGCGGCCACCTAAGGGGGAGGCTATTATTCTTTCTCTCGTCGGTAACGCGCCCGATCCGCTTCTTCGGGACTCGAAGAAAAGAGAAGAGAAACGGGAAAGGGAGAAAGATATAATAACAGAGCACCCGGCCCGCTCTCGCGGCTCCAAAGAAACGGCCATCCGTTCTTTTCGTCCGTCCGTCCACCCGACTGGCAGTCTCATATCCAAGAGGAACGCACGAGTCTCCAGCGGCACAATTTTTCATCCACCGCTGCTCACGCACGCCTCTTCCCGCCTACCTCGGTGCCCTACGTTGCCCGTCATTCATCATCCCTTAACGCGATCGGCGTTTACTTTATTTCAGAAAAAACTCCGCGGCGTCACCTGGCCGGATATCGATACGGTGGATCGACCTACCCCGGAATGAGAACGTTCACCATGGGCCATCCCGCGAACCTTCGATCAATCGCGCCCTTAATTAGCCAGACATAATTCACTCTTTAATCAGGAAGGTTGAAGGGATACTCTTTTATTTTTACCAGCTTCGGGGCTATTCTCATTCTGATTCTTTTCCTGCTGCTACTGCAGTTAATTTATAGAATAGCTTTATCATTTGATACCTACCGTGGACGTTGGTGCGAATTCATATTTTCAAAGAAGAATTGCGACTGAAATGTATTTTATTCTTGACGAGTATTTTAGAATGATTTTATAACGGATGTAATTCTTTTCGTCCGAAAGTTTTGTCCTACCTACTCAACATTCACTATATTTGCTTCAGCTTTGTCTTCATCTATTGTCCCTTTGATAAAAGTCCCTGAAGAAACTAACAACCCTGATGAAACGTCAAAGTATCTTATCCAAAGGACACAGCCTACTTCCAAAAGCCTCGATATCAATCGTTACAGAACCAGGTCGTGAAAATCCCCAAAATCAAGAACAACTCTCCGTAGAGTAACTTCGTAACAACCCGATCGCCGAGGATAACGTTGCGGCAACTCGAGGGAGCATCGTCGTAGTCGCGATTCTTGTAAATATTGTAGCGCGGAAGTACAGTATAAAGTTACCCCTTCACGAGGGGGCGTCCGCGTCCCTCGGTGTCCCAGGATGCTCTGAAAGGGAGCAGAAGGGTGGCGTACAGTGGCCGTGGAAGGCGTAAAATAAAACTCCGACAATCGACTGCGGGCTAAGTTTAAAGAGCGTCTCGGTTCCCTTGAACTATCCTGCCCGGGGAGACGGCGAAGACTTTGTCGGCAGGGCCGTCTCGGTGTCAGCGAAGCAATCCTTTGGGTCCTTCCATAACATTTTAGCCGGTGGTGAATGGAGATCACACGCGGTTCCCACTGTATCGAGTTACAGGCCAAGGGAGACGCGCACCAAGAAAGAGCAAGAAACACTCGAGGCATTATGCGTCCGAGGGAGAATACGAATCCATTCACCGGCAATCATCCGTTCACCCAAGCGTTCCTGCTCGCCGTCTCGTTCATTCATTCCTCACCGTCGATGGAACTAGCTCGAGTAATTCACGCTGAAACGGGGGAAACTGCCTGGGTGAATCGTAGGAGGATGAAAAAAGGCTTCCATGTAGTTCCGAGGCGGACGCTCGCTTGGAATTCACCGTTCATCGATGCAATCGCTATCGAACGAGCCGTGCCTACGAGTAGAAAGTGCACTCGACGATTGTTGGTTAAATGTCGCAACTATAATGCACACCGTCATGCCGTTTCAGCGCGCCAACATGGCGCTTCGACCGTCTGGTCGATACACTCTGTCCACCTGGTTGTATCTTCCAAGTTTTTTAACCCATCAGCTGCAACGATCGCCATTAAGGGATTTTGGAATTTTACGTATCGGCGCCAGAAATATATTTGGTACGCTTGACCGTTTAGTTTCATTCCACATATGAGCCCCATTCGTTGCACAAATCATGTACAATGAAATTATGTACAAATAATAATATTGACGTAACCACTGTACCAAGTGCTTTAACATTTAAATTCAAGATCTGTCGAAAAGTGAAGTTCATCGATTTGTGCAGTGAACGACTAATATGTATCAAAAATTCGAATGTGTCTTTGAATTTTTCTTAAAAATTGGCGCGAACTTTCTGGATAATAAGTCAAAGCATTGCAGTCTCAGATTGCAATTTACTGAATTTGCTTTCAATTTTATTTCGCACCCTGGATTAGCTCGCCTTGCGCGCCACTGACGTACTCTATATCCTAGTATTATGTTACACCACGTGTTACTTTATCGCATTAATCTCTCACGTACGTGCTCGCGATTTTTCAGAAACATTCTCACCTGGTTTTTAATGGAAGCCATAATTCAACGGGGGACTCTATATATCGGACACTTTGTTTAACTTGTAGCACGCCGATAACCAGCTATTTTCTAACCCGAGCCAAATTGAATTAACCGTGCGCCGCGACAAACGCTCGCGAGCCGATTCGATAATTGAATTTTAATTACCGTGCCTCGCCTCGGTGAATAATTGCGCACCGCGAACAGGATACGCTTAACGCGTGCTTCCTATCCTTTAAACAAACGATACCTCATTAACGAGATTGCCAAGGTTCGTTTCCACTGCGACTCGTTCCAAGAATTTCCATTAACCCTTTGACGCTTAAGCGCCCGTATCTCGCGAGGACTCTGTACGTCTCGCGTGTCGCCATCTTGGGTAAGATACGAACTCCTGCGGGTGACTGGTGTCACTCTTCTTGAGCTCAAATAAACAACAATATCGTACCATGGGTTGTGTATTTCTTAACTATGTAGAACAAGGTCTCCCGAACCGTGTTTCGTGGAGATATAAATCCTTGGAATATGTTTTTAAAAAATATCGGCTTGTAGGGGATGATGAGTTTGGAAAATAAAAATTGAAAACAAGTTCGTCGCAAATATTGAATTTCAAGAAAAAGGTTTTGGAAGTTCTCGAGAATGGACATTAGAATGGACATTCCATCTCTGAAACTAAACGTCGAATGAATAAATCTTACATATGCATCGAAATTCTGAAAAATTCGATCATCTTCAAAAAGTCCACGCGAGTCCGATTGAGATTGCCATCGAGATACCGTGAAATTAACAAACCTGTCCCAATGCTGTGACGACACGTTAATATCGCGAGCCCGTCGACTCCCACGCGTGACCTCGCGCAAGAGTATCCGATGGTCGAGAAGAAAAGAAAGGCTCGCCGATGAGGCTGGAGGAGGAGGAAGGAAAGGGCGACCAGCAGCGGCGGCGGAGGGCGAAGAGTACGAAGAGCAACAACGATCAAAGCGAAAGGCAGGGAGGAGGAAGGAGGCAGAGTCGGAGCAGAAGAAGAAGAGATGAAGAAGCAGAAGAAGCAGAAGAAGAAGAAGAAGAAGAAGAAGAAGACGATGACGATGTGGCGGCCGCGACGGTGAACCACGTGATCGCAGCGCGTTTTAATTGGTCGGGAGCGTGGTCTGCGGGCGCGATGGAGGGAGGACGAGTCGGACAGGGAGAGAAAAAGAGGGCAGGGGGAACGCGGTGGGGTTCGTTAGGGTTGCCACGAGGATTAGACAATCGAGGTTGCACGAGGAGGCCCGTTGCGAGGGCGGGCGCTGCTTCTGCCCCACCAGCAACACCTTCCCTGGATGGGAACACACACTTGTGGAGTTCCTGCGGGACGTATACCACGGTCCGCTGCCACTCGACGCACTCTCCTGCTGCACGCACTCGCGTATACGGACACCTATATGCTAAAAGACTAGCAGACGCAGCCGTGGAAGGGACGGAGGAGCGGGAAACAGAGAAAGAGGGAGGAACCGCCTCCGTGGAGGCGCTCCTCTCCTACGTGAGGGACGAAAAAGCTCAGTTATAATTGTTGCACGCCGCGAGCTGCACCTCCAGAGTTCCTCCGTTTAATTGTAACCACCTTCCGCGTTGAACACGCACCGCGTCGAGCATCGGCCACGCGAGTCGTTCTGCGTCCTCGACCGACCTCCTTGTCGACTGACCTCATCCGCTCTGCCTTCTGTGGCCAACAGCCACAGAAATTACTGTGATTACCAGGATATACGAGGGGCTAAGGCAACCTTCCAACGGACTACCGATGTCCGGGACCGCTACCACCTCACGATCGACCATCCACGCCAAGGATCTATAACGGGAGCTGCTATCTCTTCTTCCCTGAACGGTCGATCGTGAAGCAACCTGACGTCTGGGAGACATGTTCATCGACTCGTTCTTGTTCGTTTCAACGCTGGGACGCATCTGGGATCATACGTGGAGTTGACCGCTCGTAGTCGCACGCCATTGGACGCTGCGCGTCGCAACACCGGACACGGATTAAGAGTTCAGTTTCTGTGCAATCCAAGTGCCGAGTCGTTTGTCGTAGCACCGTTATCGAACTAGAAATAGTTACAGACTGGAGGTGTTCAACATGAATTGCGCGTATCAGTACTCGCTGCCTGCACACCCGCAGAACGTCATGGCCATGCCACCGACGGCTGCACAACAACCTCATCATTCCACGGAGACCGAATATCTCGAGGTAAAGTTAAGTTAAATTATTTGTTAGAACAAGCCGCGTTCTCATCTGCAAACTAATTAGGCACGCGTCGTTAGCAACGGTCGATGATATAGTTATTGGTTATCGGAGACATTATTATATTTTCGATATATACAAAATTTTATCCTACATTTTCGATTCAAGTTTTCACATAGAATTACTTCCTACTCGCTTGCACACCAGTTACGGGACACCCTGTATAATTAAGACGTATACGTCCTCTTGTAAAGAAACTAAAATTATCTAATTAAATGTCGACGTATTAACATGAAATTCGAAAGTTACACGGCCTCGTGGAAGGTTAACTTGTAGTTTTTTCGTGTAATTTGAAAAATTCTGCACTCAAAGTTCGTCGCAGAGGTGTACTTAATTTTCCCCACTCAAATTAAAACAAATCCGTAACGAAAAGCGCGTAATTTACGCGGAACGACCCCATCACGCGCCTGTTTAAGGGTACAACGACGAAGTGGTCCTCGAGATCGCAGCCCCAGCTCGAGGTAAGCACGTTCGTCGGAGCTTTCCGTCAAGCTGGTGCCAATATTTGACGGACTCCATCGACACCGTCCCTTCTGCGACGACATCCTGGGCGGTTCTGGAACACCCCTTGTTAATTGTTCATCTCCCGGGTAGCGAAAGAGGCCAATGCGAGTCCCAGCACACCCCCGATTCTCCTTAACGCGCTGCCAATTCATCAGCTCTCGCTGAGAATTCAATTTTCGCGATTGCCAATCGGATCTTGGAATTCGATTTGTACAAAGCCACGTCCCCCACGGGGCCCCCCTCGGGCCGTGGCTGCGGAAAAAGCGCGCCCCGAACGCGGAACAAAGATTCCGAAAGGCGACACCGTTGATTGCTGACTCCCGTACGGTTTCCCCGTGAATCTGCAAACTGGCAACGCCAACGATGGAAACGTGATGGCACCGTAAGCGCTCATTAGCGAACAAAATGACGTTCACGGCAACAATAAATAGGAGTCGATCGGCTCGCGTGAAAGGTTGGGGGAAGAAACGTCGACTTTCGCGCGGCCGGGGCGAACGTACCAACGAAGAATCGACGGGAGAGAGAGAGAGAGATAGAGAGAGGGAGGGAGAGAGAGAGAGAGAGAGAGAGAGAGAGAGAGAGAGAGAGAGAGAGGCGAACGAAAGACAGAAAGAGCGACGTAGCTGGGGGATATTAATATAAGGGCTCGATACGTAATTATAGTGATTACCTACCGTATTGCCAGGGGGCGGACGAGGGCGTCCCTCAGTTTGCACGTCATTTTGCAATCTCAACTTCCAGCGAACATGCGCGCGAATTTGTCGGCGGTCCTCCGCCTGGCTAATTGTTTCCCCTTTTTCGCGCTTATTCTTCACGCTACACTCTATGTTTTTTTTCTTTTCGTTCGCGACACCGAGGTTTGCCGTGGAAAATTAGCCCGCGCACAGAATGTTGCGTAAGGTCCACGTTTGTCTAAATATTTTCGATGAAAACCGAAATATTTCAGTTTTGGTGACGGTTTCCTATAGGTAAGACGTGTTACGTATATTTTTCACGAAAAAACAGAAAACAGGGGATGAAGAGAAATGATAAAATTCATTGAATGCTTATTGTAGGGAAAAATCAAAGTTAAACGACTCTGCGATAACATTGTATATTAGAATCTGTACGCATAAGTTTGAAGTCATTTAACCAGTCGTGGGTTCAACGTTGAGAGAGTTCCTTGTTTGCGGATTACGCGCCGACAGAACATCGGAGTAGCGCGTGAATTACTGAGGATCGGCTTCTCTCCTCCCCGTGAAACACCCCATAAATCTGGTCTAGTAGCGTCTCTCTATTCTGGACCACGATGTAGACGGAACCGCGAGCTGTACGCCAGCCCAGGCCTGGCCAACGAGTCGGTAAATCAGTCCTAGACAAGTTTCTCTTCGCCTTGTTTCACGGCAAAACGTGCTGCTCGACCTTAAAACTCTCAAAGAGATGCTTCTACGCGCCTCCCCTCGGTCGTGCGTCTTGCCGCGAGAGACGGATCGCCGACAACGGTCAAAATGTGCCACGATAATATTTATATGAC
The DNA here is from genome assembly GCF_026225885.1 of Hylaeus anthracinus. Taxonomy (NCBI): domain Eukaryota; kingdom Metazoa; phylum Arthropoda; class Insecta; order Hymenoptera; family Colletidae; genus Hylaeus; species Hylaeus anthracinus. Next base: position 14,867,937 of record NW_026533254.1, read on the forward strand.
CGTGGCCAGTGTATCGCTATAGTTCTTTCATTATCTGTGTCTTTCTCTCGAATACACACTAAAAGGTTGCAACCGACCTTCTGGCCAGTCACACGGTTGGTCACTCTGGTTATAGCATCAAGCAATAGTGACCGAAGTGGAGAACGATGTTACGAGTCCGATATGGACCTGCGAACGAACAAAAGAATTGAAAAAATGATTGATAATTGTTTGACGGAGGACAGACACTCGTACATGCACGCCTTAAAACAAACTACGATAATCAAGGAAGAATAAGACGGAGACGAGGCACGCGCGCGATCGCGAGATCCATATGGACCGAAAGATCGTTGAAAAATGAGCCCTCTCGAAGTAGTGAAGGGAAAGGGCGAACAATATGACATGACGGTCGATTCGAAGGCTTGTTGGATCCATCGAGAAAATAATTTGCGAAACATTAATATTATAACAAAATCATATTCCCCATCATTGTTTAAATAATAATGCAATCGTTAATGAATTGGTATAATAATTTGAAACTTTGAAATGCATTAAATATGTACATCTCGGAATTAATTGAATATTTACGCACAGAACACAGAACAGAATAGAGTAAAAATATCGAAATAATATACACTATACCGAATAAATCGTAATTATATTGTAAACATAGACGAGGTCGCTAACAACCATGAAGTTGATGCATAAAATAAAATAACTTGACCAAAAAATCTGTTTAACCCCGTCGCCGCGTAACCGTGATCGCGGAAACGTCTGCCACTAGAGAGTTAACAATCGCGTGCGGCAAACGAAGCATTGTACGCCTATATCGTTCAAAGAATGTTTGCGCGTTATCACGTGCTCTTCCATTACGTACTTCACGCGAGTGTTTGATTTATGAAACGAGGATTGGAACTGGTTGACACACACCGTGCGTCGGTACGTTAAAACTCAGCTTATTAACCGTGTTCGCTGACTGTCATTATCGCGTGTCAACCGTGTATCGCCAGAGACACGTTGAAGACTCACCTAATTGCACCGATTTCGTGATCCCGCGGTCGCGATAAACGGTAATTGCGTGAAGCAAACGTCACAATTATCGTTTACATGATAATAGAAAATGGAAAACGCAGGCTAGAACTCTTTCTGCCTCGAATAGGCTTTCATTGTGGAAAGGTGAAGTTTGTTGGCTACAGTTTATTGCAAACAAAAATGTATGTTTCGGACAATTTTATTTTAAGTTTCATGAAATTTTTACACGACACTACAAACATTTTAGACTTCCTTTATCACAAATCAAGTTTGCCTGGACTTGCGATGTCCCCTCAGAAGAGACATCCGAGTGCAAAGGGTTGAATTATGTGGGTTCTGCTTCTACGATCGACCCGTGAAAAGTGTCGGTGGTAGCATAACGGCTGTTTCGTCTGAACGAAGCCGATAGCGATAGGCCAAACAGATACTGGACAGAGTACGTAGTTATTAAACTCGAAGCACCTTGCCGTCCTCGAGGAGCCTACTGGCAAGCTTTACACAACGATACATCTCTGGTCCCAGTCTGGTCCGGTGAATCTTCATTTTCGACGGTCCCAGCCGTTATATGCGAAGCTGGTTCCTTGGTAATTATTAGTCCATCAGCATCTCCCGATGGCCACATGGCCGTATAAGAGCCAAAAGCCCGTGGTCCCAACGCGGGCCATCCTAGCTTCGCGAGGCCGCCCTGTCATTATCCGCCCCCGTCAGGCCCGTGGGCCCCATTTCCCTTTCAACCCCGTTCGGCCCGTCTCTGCCAATCAGCGATCCGTCATTTCGTCCCGTCGATATCGCTCGATCACTTACCGAGAAAATCAATCGTCCCGCTCCTCGATCAACTTTTCCACGCCGATAAGCTACGTGCACCCAATTTCGATGCTAACCCAATCATCAACGCTTTCAACGTATTTCGTTTAAGTGGAAAGTATGGGGTTCCCCGGAAGGGCCTTTAATATCTTGTTTCTTAATCAAACACGAGTCGTATGGAATATATTAAATTTTTTTTTTTTTCTTATAAAAACAGATATGATTACAATTACATTGATATACGTATTTTTTATTGGTAGACTGCGAATGTTTATGGAAATTGCATATTTTCATGTGCAGAGGTGGAGAACAGATACTTGAAATCAAAGTATGTTTTGTCTTTTAAATAATCTAATGTGTATCTTATTTTGCATATTCATATATTGCCCTTTCGTTATTTATATTTTTTAAGAAAACCGAACCCTTCAGTTCTTAGGTGCCTGGCCAACTCCTGAGCAATATACAATATATGTTAAATTTTTAAAGATAAAATATCCAGAATTCTCTGTCACCTTCAATAGATTTTCGACAAATGTATCGATAGTTGGAGCGTTCCTTTTAGCTCGACTCCAGTTGCGATCAGTTTTCGTGCGTGACCGAGGCACAGCGATGCTTCGACGGTAATAAATTATTACCAGCCTCGTCTTTATCCAAAAATCTAAACATGTTACTGCACGAGGGACGCCAACAGCGATCAACGATACGAAACCACCCCACGTGAGATACCAGCGCACCCTCATTTCCTCGATCCAATGCCGTTTGCTCTTTCAAAGGACGCTAACGCCCGGTTCTGCTCCGGTTCATTGTAAAACATCCCTCTTCCCGCTTCCCGCTAACAGTGGCCGTTCTCCTCTGACCTCGAGGAGGTGGGGCGGATCACACCTTTTGTGGCATGATCGCACGCGAACTACGCATCATCGTCTTCCATCAGCCGCGGGGATTGGTCACCGATAATGCCTCGTCGTTCTAGAAAATATTTGTTCACAACTTTTTATCAATTCTCGTCGCAGCTGTGCCGCGAGTTGCACGTACGATTCCTTCGAATTCAACGTGTATCTTCATCTTCCATATTCTGGGAGAATGCGTTTCGTATTTAAAACAGCTCGATCAAAATGGCATTTTCATACTTCTCGAAGCCGTGTGTATTGTATACTTGACATCTGGTCTGCATGGACAATCATTTATATCGTGTCAATCTTCGTCTGTACATGAAGACACTTCTGCTCGTCTTTTTAATTCACGATTTTCTTAAAATTCTAGCACACCTTCATTTTATTAATATAATTTCATGCCCTGGGCCCATAACCTATCGAAGAAATCGTACTTGTGACGCTTGTAACGTAATCTAACAAAAGGATAAATTATTCGAATAAAATTCTGCTCGTCTACGACTGCAAGACGACCGTCGAACATTAAGAAATTGATGCTGCCTGCGGTCGTGGAACATTACGCGCAAATTGGTCGCGGAAATCTCGGACACGACTCGGAGGATGGCCTTCTTTCTCCAGCGACAGACGACGAAGGGCGGTTATGAATGGGCCACGATTAGACGGTCGCCTCGCCACAGTGGCGCCTCGATCTTCTTCCATTATGGAAAATTAGGATCTAATGCGACCTCGACGCGTCCGTTCCGTACCCAATGGCGTAGGCGCGACGCTCGAGACCGCTCTCATTTGCAATCATATCCGTCGACCTTTCGAATAATTAAGCGTCTACTCTTTCGAAAAGGCGAACAAGCACGCCACTGGGAGAAACGGAATCGTCCCTCATCCTAACTGAAATTTCACCCGGTATAGCAGCCCGGGCTGCTTCGTATGGTCGACTCGATAGGATTTGAAATTCAAACTCCTCGATTAAAATCACATTAGACGCTCGTAAATCGGTGTACCCGTCATCTTCTTGCGCCCCCTTTTCCATGGATCTCTCGGTGCTCTGGTTCCGAGGCAGCTCGAAGCGTCGCAAATGTCGCTGTAGATTAAGCGATAATTTATTTCCACGGATAAAAAGGCCGACGGGAACCGCGCGCACTTTTTCCAGAAGTGTTACGACCGAGACAGACGGGCAACGTCGGCGTCGTCGGCGAATTCCTCGAGTTCCACTTTTCGTTCGCGGATATTATATGCTCGAGTTTGTCTTGTTAACGCTTTCGCGACATTCCAGCTAGGTGATTCTTGCTATGTTAGTAAATAAAAGAGGAGCAAGTATTAGGGGAATCGGAAAGTAATGTCGTTTTTCTTACATTAAATTCAGATAAATAAGCTTGGAACAAGTTTTTATTATTAATCAATTACGTAATCGCTCTCGTTACCAACAACCTTTTGCTATCTAGTGAGCCAATTTTCAATATCTGGTCGATCAAAATAAACAAGTATTGACGTTCGCAGAAACATTACTTTTTGGTCTCCCTGATAGGTGCGTAAAAAGGATTAGCTGTGAAATTTTACGTTTGGAGGACCAGTAAGTACGTTGAAATAAACGAAATCTAATATCGTAGTCCACTTGATCGTTGAGAATCTTATTGCTGCTAAGCAGAACATTCACAAAAATTATACAGAGCTAATACATTGTAAAAGAACAACTCCGCGAGAACATTCTCCGGTAATGATACAGGTACATAATGATACACCGTTATTTTCTTAAACCGGTATGACATCACACCGGAATTTCCATACCTTTATTTCTATCAAATTTTCCCATACGCGACCGGAAAGTATCGGTACGTTGTCGGTACTCCGCGTTCCAGTATGAACCTCCGTATCATAGTACATTAACCCAGATATTACTATCGTTCTATACAACAGTCAATATATCGATTTATAAATAACTTGCGAATTAAGACGTATATCTCATCTTGCGAAGAAATTAAAATTATTCGGTAAAATGTCGATATATTAGGACGTGAAATTTACGCGAGTCCATAGAGTCCATCCATAATTAAATAAGATATCATACGCAATATCGTACAGTAATGTTCGCAAAATTCGATACAAGAACGTCACGGCACTTAGCCGCACGAAATAGTAGGTTCTGTAAGGAGAGCCGGCCTAGCGCAGCCGGCGCAAGTAGAATGAGGATCGTGCGTAGGCAGACACGGACGACGCTCGTTTCCTTTGTGCCCGCTTTCGCCACGCGACATTAAAGTTCAATCGAAGTTCCCATTTCAACGATGACGACACGCTCCGAACTGTTCTCCCGTTTCATGAATCGGCTTTCGCGTACGCTGCAACTAAAAAAAAATAAAAAAAAAAAAAAAAAAGACACAAAAAGTAGCGGCGAAATTCACGACAAAAGCTGTTCGCGTGGAATGTGGATCCGTATTTGTATATCAATTACGAAGGCCCGCGTAGGGTCGATGAACTTTGCTTGTTTCGCCGGTATCAGATAGCGGCCTGTCGGTATTTAAATACCAACGGCGTGCATACCGTTACGTCGAACAACGAGGCTGAAGCCTAATACGACAACTTCGGGTCACGTAAGCCTCGTCCTGGAACAAGAGGAGTCCGATATAGAGGGGAAAGGGTAAGGAAGAGGAGGAAGGACGAACGTGGAAAGACTCGATGAAGCCGAAACTCACGGTGGGAGAGGGCACCACCAAAGGCTGTACGCGTGCCTCCTTCGCGACTGCGCGTTGCGCGCGCATTTCACGGTTCAATTATCGAGGGAGGGCTGCGGATAGGTCAGGAGGAAGCGAGAACGAGCCGCGAACCGGTCGTGGCTGGACGGAGAGGAGAGAGACCAGCGTCGAAGGTGGGAGGAAAATCGGAGGGGGTAAATAAAGTAAAGAGGAAGCGGGCACGGCACGGAGGCGGTTAGGGGCGGTTACTGGTTAGGTCTGAGCACCGCCCAACAGGCTCTGCCCCTTTTTTGCCCGGGGGCCGAAGTCCTGGCCGCTTCCCTACTACCATTCCCCTGTCTGGTCGGGGCAAAGCCGATCGGATAGCCGGCAGTCTGTCACGGGGCGAAGAACGGGAACCACGTTAACCGGTTTCCCTTAAGCATCGCAACGTTTTGCGACCCACTGGCATTTTTTTTAACGCACACCCGACGGCCGTGGGGAACCGACTCCACGACCCCTTCGACCGAATCGAGTTCTCCAGTACTCCTGTGATACACCGCTAGTGAAGTGTGCGCCGACAGAGACTCTCTCACACGTCGCGAGAAACCGTCCAGGTGACGCGTCGGGCCACGCAGGGAAGACAGTCGGTTTCGTGGACCAGCTGAGAACCGACAGGATTCCGCCAACAACCGGGCCTGCTCCCTGAAGCGTCAACCGAGATGTTGACCGACATGACGCCGGCTGCGGCTGGACAACTCTACCCGCAGCTACAGTCCATCGCCAAGTCGCCAGTTCACGGACATGTGGTGAGTCCACGATCTTTCGTCGATTTTTCGAAGCTTTGAGGATTCGAGTCATTTACGTTCCCAAGACCGAACTGAAGTCTCGAGGAGTGTACTCAAGTTAAAGTAACTTCAGGAATCTCAATCCTTCGTGGATTTGAATCAGTTCGTGCAGTTCTTAAGACCGAGCTGAAATCTTGAGAATGATATCCAAGTTGTGTCAAACTCTAGCCTCGAAAACTTCAAGGATCACAACATACAGGTGTAGCTTCAAACTTCAAATATTCGATTCTTCTGTAATTCTTAAGACCGAGGATTCTAAAACCCTTGAGTATTGTATCCAAGTTGGGTCAAACTCGAGACTCGAAGGCTTCAACGATTACCAACTTCGGGAGTCTCAAACCTTTGAGGATTTGAGTATCGTTCACTTCATAAGACCTAGCTGAAATCTTTGAGGATTTGCATCCAAGTTGCGTCAAACTCGAAAACTTCAAGGATAACGATCTACAGGTGTCTCAAAACTTCAAATATTCGATTCTTGTGTAATTCCTAAAACTAACCGCCAAATTCGCGAGAATTCCGTTAAGACTTCCGTTATTGGAGGCTTCAAAATCATCCCCGTAACGATAGGAACATTCTGTTCTCTCGACTCTAGGAGAACTCTAGAGCGTTTTCAGAATTCTACCACTCTTCGCGTGCGACGGAAAGTGGCTAGCACGAGTCCTGCGATTCTGCAGTCGGTCGGTAGATGGTCTCCTGGCGACGGAGGAGTAAAAGGTCGAGATCAGGAGTTAACTAATGGCTGGATTTGTTCTGCGATCGTGGCCGCTAAAACCCCGAACCTGCCTTCCGGGGTAAGGGTAGCTGTCAACCGTCGATCTCCTCGGGGCAAGGTCAATTACTCAGCCTCCTCCCAGATAGGGATCTTAATCCGTCCAGGTAGAACACGAATAGTTGATCTCGCTGATCAGGTGCTACTGTTCGTCCTGTCACCTTCGTCGAAGATCCTTCGACAGCCTAAGCGATAAAATCGAAGATCTTGTCGAGGCGGGTAAATTAGGGGCTTTTTCGACAACTCCTTTGACTGTTCGCCCGTCTCTGACCGCGATCGATTAGATAAATGGACTTCAAAAGTACTTAAAAGTCAGAGGACCTGGACAATTAACTTCCCAGACCTGTATTGCATAATGTACACGATCGAAAACCTAACGAAAGCTATCCATGTGGAATTCTATAGAATTTATTCATGATTTTCCTTGTTAGGATATTCGGTAAACTCGGTATATTCGGTTTTGACTTTCTTTAGATTAAGTATTAATTTGTTATTGTATGTTTGTCATTTCGGATAGTGAAATAAAATTCATCCAAGGGTTGAAGAATTGCAGATAATATTTCTTGAATTGATGGTAAATTATTTGATTGAGGATTTAATGAAATTACTTCATGCAAAAACAGGAGAAAGTTTCGTAGTACTTACACGCGATCTTTCCTTATAGGAACACCTAGTAGACTTGTAAATTCAGCCTCTCGTTATTCAATTCGAGCGTTATTTAATTCGCAGACGTATGACTAACAAAGGAATAATTTCTCTTTCGAAGGATGAAATAAAATTCGTACAATACGGAGTTCAAAAGTGCCTTGCGTCTCTTCAATTATAACCATCATACCTAAACATGTATGATTATAAGTCTTACATAATTAGCTCACTCTGTTCCCGTATATCAATTCTTACCAGATCTACAGGTTCAACCTATCGTTATCTAATCTAATGATTAATTGATTTCCAAGATCCATAAATAGCCGCGGTGTAATTTCTCGTCTAAAAAGTGGAATTCGTTTCACGCAATAGAGGATTAGAAAATATCTCGCAGATCGTATCTTTTCAATTAAAGGCGTCTAGATTTAACGGTATCGTTGCTCGAGGACTCGCCATGAAAATAACCTCGTTCGTTCGCTTCGGTCATTTTATTGTAAACGTGCAGCGTTCCGAGATCTGGAATGCGACCGCTCCTTTTTGCGCATTGATAAGATTGAAGGAATCGAGACGACAACGCCTCGGTTGCGCAGATGCAGACCGTTTCCCGTATCCTGGCGCATCGAACCTCCGGCGTTGACATTGTCCAGGCAGGCCGCAAGGATCCTCGAATCTACCTGGCTGAATTATCAGCTTGCGCCGCCTGTAATCCCGCAGATCATCCCGGATGATCCATTCTGTTTTGACAGAAGCGACGGTCCCCGAAGCCGCGGGCCCGTTTTCGCCGGTGAAAACGTTCATGCCGCTGCCGTGGCAGCTTTTGTGCGCTCTCTCGACACGTGTTCCTACTCGCCGCACGCACACACGCGCACCCGCGGGCCTTACCGAAGCTTTTTCTTTTTTTTTTTTTTATTTTATGACTCGGCAAAAAGGAAGAACGCTCCGTGCCGCCGTGGCCTCGGCAAGATGATTTACGAGTCGATGTAAAAAAGTAATTAAATCCGTGGCATCGAAAAAGCGACGCGCACGAGTATTAATTAAGTCAGCAGAAAAGTTTCCTGTCGGTGTGTGTCGTGCCCCGAAAATTAATCTCGCCGGAAAGTCCTCCGACGTGCAGGCTCTTCCTGCTCTGTTTCAGACACGACCTTGCTCTTTTTACAGCCGCTGCTCTTGGTCCCCGTGACTCTTGAAACGGAACCACGAGCAGGTTCTTCTAAACCGTATGGCAATTCTAGAACGTAAACGCTTGAGTTTTGAATTCGTTACTCTTTCAATTACGTATGTCTTTAAACAAATTTCTATCGGGGTCGGCTCTTCTCATGGACTTTTAGATTCAACGCTGTATCCACCAGCAATCTGTTCATAGGTGTTTTGTTTTTAATGCTCCTTTAGGAAACCTACTTTCTATTTGAAGATGCGGAATAAATTTCTATCCAAGAAAGAAAGAATTTCCATCGAGATTAATATTTATGGGAATTAAGTATCGAGAATAGTGTTTGAAGTATCGTTCAAGCTTATCAAAAATCCTGACAAAAAACTCATCGAAAGAGTTATTAATTAAAAGTATCTCTTACAACATCGATGTCAATTACGCTACATTTATTTTTGTCAGATTGAAATATTGATCGGTTTAAAATCCCCAGTGGCACTCTCTGAATCGAATGACGGATTCGAAATTATCGGGGACGCGTCGCTGTCGCATCGACGCTCAGAATGTTGCAAACAGTTTAGTTTTCTTCGCTTCTTTTCTCCTCGTTCGGGTCGTCGAGCACCCGATCCGAATGTATCGAGTGTCCTTCGCATAATGGTCCTTACGCAAGGTTCTCAGGGATCAAAGGGACTGCTCTTCTACCTGTGCGCCCAAGGAGCCAATTATTTGTCTGCTCCTCTTTGTGCACCGAGAGGATCCACTTGACAGGATGCGTGGGATGGTAACACGATACGTACTTCCTCTCGTCACTCGATCCCTGCAACAGGGACACACAAGCTTGCCAAGAATGTTCTCTTTCATCATTTTTGTTGTCATCTTCTCTGGAGCTTACGCGCGCCTTTGTCGCGTCGCCAACAACGTTGCGTCCTCGTTACGTCGCAATAATGCAACTTGTTATTATTATTATTATTATTATTATTATTATCGTTACGAACGGTTATTATTAAAAGTTCCTTTCCCCGAAATTTATTTTAAAATACAAATCGTTGCAACTCGACCAAATGTTATCGAAATTCTTTCAAATTTTATACAGGGTTATCTGGTTTCGTTACGTTACTGGATTCTGATAATATGTTGACTTTTTTGTGAACGAATATATACGGCCTTCGCTGTCAAAGAATGAACGATACTTACATTTCCAGACGTCCGGGAGGAATGATTGATTAGCGAAATACAGAGAAATTAAGTAGGTAGATTGAAAGCAAGTGTAATAACTGGACTGTGGATTTTATGCCTTCATGACATATGATAATGACATGGTATGCGCAACGCATGTAGAGTATATTTCAAATTAGTATAATAATAATGCACCACAGATTAGTATCTTTCCAACAGGTCAAACGCATGATTATTAAGATTAATCGTATCGCATCTTGTGGCACCCTATTTTATTTTTGATGCAACGGGAATTAATTAGCTAAACAACCTTTTTTCTCAGAAACAAAGAAATACAGAATATACATAATTTTCCTTCGTAACTTAATGCAAATCGTATACGTTTCATTTCAATTCATGGACACATTATAACTAAAATGTTTTCCTTTGTATGCAATCATCAATGAATTACGTTTCCTTTACAATAAAAAAAAAAAGCTGGGGAATATTTATACATTCCTCGTAAGGCCTAACTTCCTCTTTTATTACCGCTGTTAATATTTCATACCGTATAAGTCCATACATCCTAGATATGTTTATCGTGTTCTTCTCGCGTTCCCACGCTCCATAAATGCATAAAATCCGCGATCTAATATTAACACCAGGCAACGTACGTACGAATAAGTCTCTGAAGCTGACCTGTTTAGAATTGCAAAGGGAGCAACCGTTCGAATGTATTCAATGAGCAATAGAAAATCCCATCTTATCGCGTTTCTATGTAAATTATTAATCACGATGCACATTCTAGGTAGAAGATCGAAGCAATTTATTATGGACTTATTGAGTGCCACGCGTTGTGGAACTTTCGTGTAAACGTTCGTCGAGCTGACTTAGAATTTGTTCACTTTCGTGAGACGCGTTTATAGTTTCACACGTTCTTGACTTCGCTGTGACATCTATCACTTTAGGTCGGCTATAAAAGCCGGAATAAAATTCCAACAACCTTCGGAAATTATGACAGTGCGTTTTGAAATATATTTACTTTCGAAATAGCGAGAAGAAAAATCGTGACACACCGGAGCGACTCCTTAATTATCGAGTCAACGTGAGCAGTTTCCATTGGCGAACATCGTGCTATAAGTATCCGTAGTCGTCCATTTCACGTCGAGGATCGATCGACGTTACATCGATACCCATTACATTGATCGTGGGAGCACGGAATACCGTCTGAATTCATCTCACTAATTCATAGACCGAATTCTCCGCGCTCCGTCGCTTCCTGGACGAGCGCAATATTTATTTCCAGTCGGTTGGTAAGCTTGCAACCCTTCTGTGATCGGAAACCGCGACAATGTACTCCGATATCGGTTCTATTCGCGATGAGAATTCTATCCTACGTGCTCTGGTTCAATCGGTACATGGGAATTATTCAACGGAAGATTTAGCAAAGCGATATGGAAGCGAAGATTTAGTCGTCGATGGTCTCGACTACGGTGAAAGGATTTTTGAAGATGGTGCAGGGTTACGAATATGACGTTGTGGGTTAGCGTCTCGTATTTTCACAAATTTATGGCGAGGGATAAGAAAACTATCTAGAGAAACACTCTCTTTGGAAACAATTTTAACTTTGATCCAATAATAATTTTGTTTTTTAACCCTTTGCACTCGAGGCCTTTTTTCTGGTATCTACCAGCAACTCGAGACGCTTTCTTAGCATTCTATTGCCACAAATGCTTAGATTGACTTCGAGGAAGTATCCTTGAACTATTTAGTGGACGCGATTTGAAAAAAGAGATTCTATTAACCTAGTGACCCTATACTTCTCATTTATCCAATAGAGAGCTCAAAAAAAAAGTTTTCTTACCAAACATCGTACGGGCCTAAGAATGCAAAAAAATACGAGGGAAAAGAAGCCCCGCAATTAGCAATAGCCACCGGTCGTCGAGAGCGTTCACAAAAGTCCTGTCGTCTCGCTCGAAAATCCTCGAAATCTCGCTCCACTTCACTTCCGTGCTGGTAATCCGATAATCCGATTCGTGGGGCAAGAGTGTCCTTTTAAGCGACGCCCCGTTGACATTTTCAACGCCAACAATAGACTGCGAACGGGCCCGGCGAACAGCGTTTGTCGCAAAAATACAACCTTCGTCACGCTGGAGGGGATAAAAGCTCGGCACGGCCTTTTTATGTGACCTAAGAGGATTTACCTGGAGCACCGGATGCAACGAGGATGTCATCCTAATTTGACCCCTCTCGTGACAAATTTCTTGGATCCCTAGACCAACTTCGTTTCCTTAGGCAACCCCAAACGCGATGGATGAACAGTCCTGCAATTTCCTCGCTAACATCATCGACCAGCAAGGACAGGAAAAACCTTTCTCGAGTGTTTTAGTTTAGTCACGTTACGTTTCCGATCTTTCAAATTCGATCATTGAAATTGCACGAATCTGAGATGCGTCCTTAACCCTTTGCACTTCGAATTTTCTGATTTCGGTACATTTTAATAAAAGTAAATTCAAAGTAAATATTTATAATTAAATTTCCCAAAGATGTAATATAGCGACGTCGTCACGAAATTAGTCATCGTATTTCACCATCGTTTCCAATTTTACTTCCCTTCAATATTATATTTTATCTCTATAAGTTAACGTAAAAAACGTCATCAGAATCATCTTTTGTCCCGTATGACCCAAGTTAAATCGTCGTTGTATTTCCAAAAGAGAATTCGCCAGAGAATTAACAAACGGTGAAGCTCGATTCATACTTGTGAAAAAAGTGAACCGCACCGTGGAAGTCTCCGCCCCTCGATTGAAAAACTTTTAACCGGGGTCGAGTCAACCAGGATTCCAGGACGTTTACGGACGTCCCGTGTATTCTCTGAACAAAATCCCTTCCGATTGCCGTCACGCCCACCACGGAGGCTTAATGAATTATTTTTGTCGAGCACGTCGCAAGTCCTGACGTGTAAACACCCTTTGGTAAACTCGTACGGCACGCCGTGTCCCGTTTGGAAGGTCCAAAAACGTGGCAGATGTTCGGGGTGACAACATGGCCGCTGGTGCTCGCTCGACGATGCTCGCGTCTTGGAAAACCGTTTTCGCGTATGATCGATCAATTTCGAAGCCCTTGGCTGCTGGCCCGTGTCATGGTGCGACAACCTTTGTCGTCGAATCGGACGGAGAGCTTTTTTTCACCACTTATGCACAATCCGAACGGTTCTCGATCATTGATGGCCGTTAACGTTGCTCGGAGCGTTAAACGAAATCTCCTCGAGTGCAGTTTTTAGAAACGTATCGAACTGTAAGCATCTGCTTTCTTTTGTTTTTTACATGTTACGTTATACTTAGAAAAATATTAGGTTGTCCAGAAAGTGTTCGTGCCAATTTAAGAAAAAAAAATTCAAAGGCACATTTCAATTATAATATATATTTATTGAATTATATAGGTACCATTTTGTTCCACAACCCTTCCACCTTTGGATGTATACAAGGGATGTATACATGTTTGTTTTCGACCATTCTGATATATTCCGACCTGTTTATTGCAATTTCTACATTCTTGGCATTTTGGTGGTTAAAGTGTTGGTATATAAATTTTTCAATATCGATATCGTTTGCGTCAATTTAGCCCTGTTTCATAGGAGTAACGTTGTCAAGAGTTCGTATTATCACGCGAAGATTGAACAAACAGTTCGCTATCATTCGCCTGATTGCCGATCATTAGGGCAACGAAAAGACAGTTGTGTGTTCCTATAACTCATTCGTTTAGATAGGATCTCTTGGCAGTAGGCACGACTAATTGAAGCGGCAGTTTTCCACGGGAAAAGAGTCGCAATTACCAGCCAGCGTTTCCCAAAGGAACGATGCGCAGGGTATTCATAACGCCACGCTCGGTTTCCATTAAACGGTCAGAGATGCAATTTCGCAGTCCCGGTTACGGGGTGCACTCGAGGCGGTGTACACGTACGCAAGTCTAGCGATCTGCATCGTTATCGTTGGAGAAGGTCCGATAATTGAAAACCCTAGACGCCCCTTCGTTGCCGTAGACGGTGTTCCTATTGCACGCGCGAGAGTCAGTACCTCGAATTATCGGTCATTACTCTAACATGGTATCGTCGTCGACGGAATTATTCGACGAACGTGGAGGTTCCGCCTCGTGGCCGGGCTTTCTCATCCGAATACGAGGAAAACGTCGAATGAAATCCAGTTTATCGTATGTGGATTCTATGAATTTTATCTATTGAATGATAATTTTTAATTTACTTATCGTCTCGTCAATTTGTAAGCCAATAGCGATAACTATGAGTTACATGTTCAACATTTATATGCATTATGTGAGTCATAATATAATTAAAATAAATACGGAGTGACTTATGGTTGGAATAACTAATTATTACATTTAACGATATAACAAGTAAGATAGCATTTTTGATATGCGTGTCTTGTCATTTAAACTGGTCTTCAAAGATAGTGTTTTACGTTTGAATATGATATACAGGTATTATAATTAGAAAATGGTAGTATTTAGAGGAACGTAATGCACCACCAATTTGTAGATTCCGATATCAGTGCTGACAAACGTATGCTACTAAAAAATGACTCTTCAAGCATGTACACAGCGTGAAATTTTATTTCTATTAGCTTCTATATTTGAATATCCGTTACTTTGGAGTGCGTGTAAACAGGTTAATAGGTAGGATAGAAAGAAATATCGAGGTCGTGATTCGGTGGAGATACACCGGTGCGTGTGAGTTTGCCGTCCGCCATGGAACGATTCGTGTACATGACTTCCATCGACCATCATCATCGTCGTATCGCTCGGAGGTTCGATAATTGAAAAGCCAAGACTTCTCTCGGCGCTGTATACCGTCGCCAGGAACAATATTCCTCGTAGTGCGCGGGCACGAGCCCCCCCCCCCCCCCCCCCCTCTCCCCACCTCCCCCTTGAGATGGTACGTCGAATTACCAGCCATTATCGCGACGTATCATCGCGGCGAGCGTCATTCACCGGACCATCATGGGAAAGATGAACAATACTCGATCTGGTCAACACCTCGAGGCCTTAACGTGCGCCACTCGAGCAAAGTGGAAGAACGATTATTAACGACTCGATTCTATTAACTCGACTACTTTCCTCCTCGTGCTAAACACAATGCAACATTTTTTCCTCGACCGAGATTGCATGCTTGAATCGGTTCCAGCGTTTACCGCCATATTACAGCCGAGGGATCCTCTTACGCATCGGGATTTGCTAGAAATTTTTCTCTCTTCTCTATTCTCGATCGCTGATCGGTATCACGCCCGCGTCACTCCGAATGCCAAGTTTAAAAGGCATTACCGACATTTGAATATTTTGGTAAACGAAAAGGAAGTTTTGAAGACGATCGGTTGTAAGCAGAAAGATGACGAATGAAAGTGAATTATCTGATACAACATAGTATAATACTGCAAAATACAGTACATAATGCAAAATAAGCTAGTAAAATAGAGCTTCAAACTGCGAAATACAAAATATTCAAGCATCATAGAGCACAATACATCGAATACTGTAATAAAGTTAATGCTGTCCTAACTGAAAGGACGATATTGCTTACTGTGTAAAAGAGGAAGGACCAGGAAGAACATAAACCAAAACTATAGCAATGTAACATTTCCGCGCGACGGACACCTCGAGGCTCGATCGAATCTCGGCGATCTCTCGTTGGGAAAAGAAGCGTGGCAACAGCAGGGATTCCCTGCAGGGGTGCCAATCCCCCGCGGAGTCGGAACCAAAACACCAAACGTTGGCTTACCGGCCCGCCGAGTGCAATGATTTATCGACTGCGCATTATACGTCCCATCAAGCGCGAATTTTTTTCAGCTAACGCAACAGTCAGCGTTCTGCTCGATGGCATCATACTCATTCTCGTCCAATGGCGCCCTAGAAGCGATTCTACGTGCGAGAAAAGTTATCGCATACTAATATCAATCGCATTCATACACGTTTCTTTCGGCAAACTCGACTAAAATTTGTACATGCGTGTTACTAAGTTCTGTTCAAAATTAAATTTTAATCGGTTAAAATCGTTTGAATAAAAATTCATTATATTGTGAAAGGTGAAGAACACGGGTTATCCAAGCAACTTAGATCTTCGGAAATATATGTTTATATAGAAATCCCATTCGTCAGCCGTTATTCGGCAAAAATTCTGCTCATCTTTGGTTGCAACCTGTTCCAAACACGTCGAACGAGTATCGCGTAAATTATTGTTCGCCTTTTCGCCGGGCGGTGTGACGACGGCGGTTAAACTGCGCGATGGCGAATAGAAATTCCTTCTCGGAACGTTCGCTGAATGATAATCTCGCGAGTTATCGCAGTAATCTCATCGCGATCTGGTAGGAAACTGGTATTTTGACAAAAAATACGAATACCTTGAGAGTTAATTTTCATAAAAGTGGCGTAAACTCGTCCCTCGTCTTGTAATTATAACTTTGACTGGCAACTAGCAATCAGAGCGCGATTTGAAGTTTGACGATTAAGTAGATGGTAGAAAAAGCGAGATACGAATCTTTCTCGTTATGTTGAATATTTTGATTTCAATTATTCTCTTATTCTCATTCTCGGATCTCCCAATCGTTCTTTGTACCACGTATAAAATTTTGTTGATACGTTTGAACATGGTTTCGCACTTCGAAAAGCGTTCCTGGTAACTTTAGGTACGGTTAAAGTGCTGTTATAGAAACCCAACCTGAACCGTGTAGATTCCATTCGAGTCGCGAGGTTGTTTCTCGAAAGTAACATCGCCTCTCACGACGAGTATGGAGCCAACGACCCTTTACAGGCAGCGTAAAAACTTCCGGTATACTCGGCACGAGAAGATACAGCCACGATTTTCCCTTTAGCAGATGCATATGGCGGACTCGCAGCTTGCGAGCGACCCTCCGCCTCGGGAATAGCCACGAACGTTGCGTGCAAAGAGGAACCGAGTTTTGAACGACGCCTGGGATAATTGCGAGGGACGTAGGACGTTTACGAAGGAATGCGACGGAATCGATATTAAATCGACTCGACCGCTGCTGAAACGTCACTCGAGGCTCTGCAAAGCGTCGTGGTTTTGCACCGTGGCACGCGTCGAATACATAGGCCTCCAGAGATTGACCCTGAAAAGGGTCCTCGTAACGTCTTGTACGCACCGATTTTAGCGAGGCTTCGTAAAACGGTATAGCCAGTTTCGGAAGCCAAAAGTGCCCTCAGACCGATTTCGATTTACGAAGATACATTCGATAGGCTATGAAAAAACATTAATCTGTGCCAAGTTTCGAGTCCCTGTCTCGACTGGTGGGGGAGTAAACAAGAAAAAACAAAAATCACGTTTTTGACCGATTTCTCTCGTCCTGTTCTATGAAAAATGTTGAAAAAAATCAGTTAGCCAGTTACACGTTCCAGAATGTTTTCAGATTTTTTCAATTCAAAATCCGAGCTCGCGAGAGAAGCAACGAGATTATAATCCACGGAGAGTTATTATCCTCGTAAAAATTTTGAAAGTACCTATCCCCTCTCCTCCGACTCAAATCAATCGAAAAGGTTGTAGCGTTGTTTATCATATTATTCGTAAAAATCTCACGAAAATCGGTGAAGGGTACAACAACAGGGTCAGGCATGTTGGCATCACACATGGATTTCCCAGCGGCATCTACCCGATCATTTTCAAGTATACAATACAGCTTAATTCTACAGTTTGAACTCTAATTTCTATTTACCAAATAGGAGATAGAAAGTCGCGTGCCTCTAATCCGCTATTCGAAATTTGCATCCGGACAAGAATCCCGGCCATTTCGGTACCAAACTGGAACCTAATCGGTTGGCAGTAATGTCAATTGGGAGAAATTGGTCGGAATAAAGATATTTGTTTCGTGGAATGTTTACGTAGGTTCAGGCACGCTCCAGGTGCAGCCATGCGGCCAGCGATACGCTTGTAAACAACGAATTACTCCGCGGTACTGTTTGCTCCGTTTTCGTGGAATCGATTCCCGATACGACGTTCCTCCGAACGACCATAACGGATTTACGCCGCGTGTGTGCCGATCGCGGTTACGTAAGAACAAAACGCAGTAGTCGAACGAGCTAGTCGAACCGGAATGGCGAACAGTTTCAACGAGATCCCCTCAATTTTCTGCGTTTCACTCTCCCCGCGTCCTTGCGAGCGGATAATTTGCATTTCGGTGCCCACGTTCTGTGTCGCTATCAAGCACGTTCCCTAAGGGGACGAATTATCCTCTCGACATATTGCATAACGACCCCCGCGTTTGTCCCGTTAGATTTGCAGATTGGACGCTTCGTTAGATGCCGCGTCTTTTAGTATCGAGAAACGGGCTGCCAGGGACGTTTCATAATAATAACTCGTCCGGCGGTGAACGTGTAATTGATATAGCGAATAACTTTAACGTTTGGGCACTACTGTATTCGAGCCAGAGACCGAAAATAATGGTTATTTCGACATTTTACCGAATCACTGAAGCAGTAGCTAAACGATTCAAACAAATTTTGCAGACCGAGCCAATATTTAATAAAAAAAAAAAACTATAGAAATTTTATAGCGCCGGTATAATGACTATGTCAGAAAGGTGAGAAAATATCGCAAAACGAGAGAGATTACCTCATTTTATAACACTTAAAGGTATATCTCAAATATTAATTTGAGTAGCAGAAGAACAAATGGCGTGAACTTAAGGGACGATCTAATAGATAGTAGTAACTTCTTATTTTATTATTAAATAAAGATGGTGAATGCATTAAGATACTCCAAAACTTGTCTAAATTACGTACTTGGCAGAGGTTCGAAAAAGGGTCGTGTGACTAAACTCTAGAATTATTTTTGTAACTTCAGTAACTGCTTCAGAACTTAGCCAGAGTTTACCAACATCGATTAACGGAATACAGTAGGGCGTATTTTCAAAACTTTATTTACGAAGGAAACATTGTAAACTGTCCGACTGTTAAAGTTACTCGCTATACCTTTTCTCGACGCATAACTTGGTGTAGCGAAATACTGCGTTAAAACGTGCGTGATTGTTTGTGTGTTTATAGAAAGACAAGTACTATTGGGAGCTGAAGAATCTGTCACGTGAGGTAAGCAAAACGCTTATTGATCTACTGTAAAGAGAATTCTGAAATAAGAAGATTGTTATTAATCGTGATTCATAATTATGAGTAGCTTAAACTTTATAAATTGAAACTTGAAAAAAAGAAAAACAATGAAAACGCTGGCTGCGTAGGGTCGACTTAACTCTTTGCACTCCTAAAGCCAGGTGTACTGTCCAGGTACTTCGAGGCATGCTCTTAAGCCCAGCTGTACTGCTTGGGTACTCGGAAATGTCCTACTCTAAAATTTTAAGTTTGAAAAATGTATAATGTAAACGAAATTTAAATTACGCTACATTTAATACACAGTATAGAGCATATATTTTAACGCATATATCTCGGTATAATAAATTATATATCGCACTACTTATTATCGATTTTAAATGCCACGGTACCTTGAATCTAGTTCACCCTTTGCGTTTACGCTTCGCAAGGAGACTGCAGGAGCTTTGAAAAATGTAATTCGTCGAGCTCGAGTCGACAAGACGCTTTTACGCCGGCCATGAATTTTTATGGAGGGGAAGCGGTTTCCGAGTTTCATGGGAATAAAGAACGCCATAAATCCTCGCGAAGAGTAACGCCTTTCTCTTTAAGAAACTGGATCGTACAAAGTTGTGTCGTTCTCGCGAACCACATCTGTCAGAGGCACGGCCCGGTCGCATTCTCCGAACAGTTTCAAGCAATGGTTGTCTACTCGACTTTCTATTTCATTAATTTATATTTTAAATACAATACGTTTCGAAAACAAACCCCTTTTAAATATACCGTCAGTATTTAAATATTATCAGTATCGTAAATGAAAATACTTCCATTGAAGTGAAATTAATACTGGTCAGAAAAAAGCTCTTCAATTGTAGCACTAGAAATCATTCTCGCAATCCCCGATCTCAAGACAGTGCATAATCTCTCGGAACAAATCTTGTTGAATAATTCGTTAATCACCGATAATCCATTAACCACGAAAGCTGTTTATTCTGTGATGTAACTCCGAGCTTTGATTTCGTAGTGTTTTCGTCGGAACGATAATTTATTTACAAGTTCAGGGGTGAATGTAGCGCGTCAGAGCAACCGCAGTTGCTCCCACGGCTCGCTCGGCCACTAAATCGCGAAACAATAAATCTGAGAGTGGAGTCACCCTCTTTATGGGCCTCTTATACGGGAACGATGTTCTCCAGGGGGTGGCCTAATATGTCACAGTCTGTTGCAGCGATCTCGCTGCGCAGGCGAGGCCTGTATCGTCGTGAAACGAGGGTGGATCTGCGCGAGAGAACCATCTCCAAGGGGTTGCGCTCGCCGAGGGGTTAGATACGCTTCTAATGGAGTGATTCAATAGCGACGATCTGATAAACTGATCCAGCGTACACGCGTCTTCGTGAATCGAATTAAGCGGATCGTCGTTTTTCAATTCGCCGCTAATCGACACCCCTTGTGTCAAGAATGAGCGCCAAGTGGGACAGATCTCGGTCAGGATCAATGCTGGAACTGATACTCTGCCGCGTGGCTAGGTCGTTTGCAACATGTGCAGTCGGCAGGAAATATGGAAGCAGTTCGGTTGCTTTAAATCATGAGGAGACAGTGGTAGCAATATTAACCCTTGTTAGTTACAATAACAGTAAAGATTGTTAGATTGTTATCTCTGGTCTTAAACATTATTTGGAACGATAGAAAAATTCAAATAAAATATTGTTGGTATGTCAGGGCGATGATACAAATTTGTACAGATGATAAAGGTAAATACAGATTTCCATCATTTTCTCATAACCTGGAATAGACTTTGAAGTGACGCGAATTCGCGTCAGCTGTCGCGAGTATTTCAAATTAAAAATGAACATTACTCGCTAACTACTCTCGCTAAGTGCTCGTGTCATCGCGTAACTGCAAAACAGATTACAGAAATTTCCAGTAATTGTGCCAACAATCCGGATTTACCTAATATCCATAGGACAGCCGCAGAACAAACAAGCAAGCAAGTTTACTTGACAGAACGTTCCCTGGAAGCTCGCTTTAAAAAAAAAAAAAAAAAAATAAATGACGGTATGTGCACAGGCAAATTGAAGCAGATCGTATCGCGGAGCGATTACGTGATCCTGGAAGTTTTGTCGCGCGTTTATGCCCTTTTCATCCTACAGAAGTTCTTTTTAATAAGCGAACGTTCAACCAGTTCTCGGCGCGAGCGTGCGCTGCCGTGGAAGCTAACGAACGCGCTTTTAGCGGGAAACTATTATTGGGCTTCGTGTGGCACGTACGCCGAGAGCAGGTCGTTATCGCACGGGAAATCGTGATCATTACAAACGAAACATGACAGCTGAAAAATTATTATAATCTTTGGTGGTCGGGTTAACCGGGCCGATTTGCATAATCTCGAAACGCGGCGGAACTTGCGCGACATGGAAAAGCTTCCTACAGCTCGGTATAGTCGGTACACGCGCGTGCGTATAGACCGTGGATCTGCGATGGGAAAAGCACGATGAAGCCATAAATTGCTAGAGCTCTTGATGGAAGACACGCGAACCAATTTTCTACGAGATATCCGACCGTGCGCATCATTTCGCCGATAATTGCTTGGAACTTGGAAGCATACTTCCGCGACACAAAACGCCGAGCGTCGATTTTCATACCGATTTCCTTGCGTGATGCACTTTACACGATCGTTATTGTTATTTTACAAACATGTTATGGACACCGTGTACGCTTTCAGAAAGTGTAAAAGAAAACATTCGACTTTCTCGAATCTTATAGCGAGAAGATCTCCTAACTCCGTGTCATAAAATTAAATTCGAGCTCGTGTTTGCTATAGTCAGTCGTATCAATGATCTAGATGATCGTTTATTAGTTTTTTTCGCGCTAATAGAACAAAGACGCGAGAAGCACGTGTTTCTTTGTTAACGAAGCACTCTGATTCCCATATTTATTCAACGAGTTAATGTTTAATGCATGACGTATAATATTTCTTGACAAAGAAACGTGTTGTTGGAGTGTTCGCACATAAATATGCGAATATTAAGTAAACTGTCACGGCTGAACAAAACATTCATAAACGTCTAGATAACTTTATATAACTCTTTTTAAGGCAAAGTGTCACTCATTGTATTCATAGCTTTTGCAAATCGTGACGTTTGAGTTGTTGTCTCCTGCAGAAAAAAAATATGCACGAAGCCAGGAATCTGGAACGAATGATGCATAAGTCCGTAGTAGGTCACTTTGTTTATAAATCGAGGTATTTAAGTATTAAACCACACATCACTGCAAATATAAAGGATTTATAGCTTCAAGAAAGCTTATAAGAATTTATAACCAAGTCAAGTAACCGAAAAAGACACGTTTCGCATATTTTGCAACGTGATGGCGCACAGAGTGCAAAAGAGTATCGAACGACGTGATTTGTGCCACTTTCAAAGCAAACGACTCGTTTTGCCTCGATAAATCGATACAGTAAAAAAAAAAAAAAATTGTGTTAAAAAAATAAGTGTGGCAACTATTCAAATAAAAAGAAATCTTTATAAGTCGATTTTATTCGTTACGAATTATTCGCGTAAAATGTTGCTCGTCTCTGGTCTACGCGAGAACGCTACTCAAGCGTATCCACGCAGCCGCTGAGGTAAGAAAATTAAACGGTCTCCGTGGTCCTCTTTAGCGGTTTCTAGCCGACCACGTTCGCTTATGCTCCCTACATGCGCGTAATACCTATAATCGTTACGCGTATAATTCACGCTCGGAGAAAGCGTGCGGTCTCCTAGTTTACCTGTTACGAGCTGGCTGGGGGGCACAGGTTTTTCGGTTTGTCGGTTCTCGGCGCAACTACACGGCAATCAACTTCTGCTTCATTTACGCGAAATCGTGAATCAGGAACGTTCGATGCAATTGCTTTTCACCGTATAAGTGCGGTCGTTCGTGACATTATTAGAGGCTCTTAGGAGAAGAGGAGGTTCTTCTGCTTTAAGAAAGCTGAGTCAATGTTGGACGAAATACATGTTTAACGATTTAAAGTTGGCAGCACTGTTACTAATTATGCGTTCAATAATATGGGTATTGATCGGACACTTTCCCTTTGTAGATAGAATTTATAATTGGATCAGAAGAAACGCTGTAGAAATTAATATAATTATCTATTCACGATGTTCTGACCACGAGACTACTCGTATTTAAATTTCCCAGTAAAATTTTGTATTTACATAAAACCCTTGGTCTCTTTAACGAAATTTCTGAAAATTTCGCGATCGTTAAAGTTTCAAACCAGAATGTCCACTTAAATCCACGAAGCGTCTTCCCGAGGATCGATGCTGTCGCGTGTCGATCTTTTCAACGCGGAATGACGGACGCTGTCGACCAGGTTGATCGTTATCGAACGTGAAGATGGATTGATTAACCCTTCTAACGTCCTGTTCGTTTCGTACGCATAATATCGCCAGCGTCGATTTCCAGCGATCGTGACTTTTGTTTCTTTCGACATCAGACGACGGGAATATTTATACTGGTTCACATATACATCAAAAGAGGATGGTAGATTTCATTTTAACACTTTTTACGGTTATTATACTTTTCATAAATGAAAGGTAAAAAATATATTTGCAGTATAAATTAATCGTCTTCGATATATTATAAACATACCCTCATAAAGATTACAAGAATATATATATATATATATATTTTTTTTTTATTTATATAAATATATATAAATATACAACTTTACTTTATATTATACATATATCATTTATACTGTAAATATATTTCTTTCCCCTTATTTAAGTCCCAGAACAATAATTGTAGAAAGTGTAAACAGTAATTCTATCATACCAACATAGTTTTATAACGCTATAACATTAATTTTAGCAATATCTATTATTCATCAAAAACGTCCACATGCTTATAAACGAGGCCCACGCATAAATAAACGTACGAAATTTCAAAAAATTCATATCAACTGCTTCGTCTGCGAAAAAGAATCACGAAAATTGCCTCGAAAGTGGTAAAAAATAAAGGAGCGCCTCCTTAAGCGAGCGGCCAATTTAGCGACGCGTTGATCCTCTCGTGGAGTCTGCGTGTGCCTGGGTCGTGTAATACACGCATAGCGCCGGCTTGTTCCGAGCGTTACCGACGCCGCTACGCCAACAAACTGCCACTAAATCACCTTTGGCAGACCGTGAACCCGTCCATCTCGTCGGACGCAGGTGCTCCGCTGAAACGAACCTTTGGCCAAGAATCCAATCATGGCACCGTTCCGTCCACGCGTTGTAATGTCCTCCATGCAGAAAGCAAATGGGTACGCGATCATCGCTGTGGATCATTCGGTCAAGTAAACAAGCCCCATTCGACATGAGAAAGAACAATCTTAAAAAATGACCGATTGGAATGATGTAAACAATTAAATGTCGAAGTTAACGAATTATGAAATCAGATCTCTCCTCTTAAAATCACAGATTTCCAAGACACTTTCATCGAATTCACACTCGCCGACAATGTCGTTCCACTCCTGTCAACATCTCCGATTTCCCCCTGTTCAGGGATCTTCGCCGAGTCTCTCAGATTTCAAAAGCGTTCGCAGAAATCCGTCAAAGGGATGTAATTACTTGAATGCGACCAATTTCGCTTTGATATAAAAGTGTGAACCTCGTCAGTGTATCGTCCCAAATTAGGACATTTTTTGTCGAAGAAGAAGATCGCCGAAGATCCCTCGGAAAGCAGGTGCGCGACCACGGTGTCACGTGTTTTGGACACGCAACGCGACAAAGTCTCTATTTCTCGTTCGAAGAGAATCAGGCTTGTTTCGTACACGCTCGCGGGAGCCACGTTCGAATAAGACGACATCGTGTCTCCGAGCTTGACGTGCCGCAGTTGGAACAGTTTCGTCGTTCGGGTTCATTTAGATTTAGCCGGTGTTAGGTGTTTACGAGTTTTTAATTGAACGTAAATATTCGCAGGTGCAGGCAGGCCTCTCGTCGTCAGCAGATTCCGTGGCGTAATTAGGAAGAACGAGCTCGGCGTCTATATCGGGCGTATCTTGGTCTCAATGTAGGCTTCTCCCGTAAAAGGAGCACTTAGGTTGTTAGAAGTATGCCGCTCGGTGTAAATTTATCAGCTACGCGCGTTCGCTCGTTGGCGAATATTCGCCGAGTACCGTTCGTTCAGCCGGCCCCTTCGCGTCTCGTAAAACGCAGCCCTGGCTAAATTATGGCTGCCTCTATCAGCGTTCTTCCCGTATCAACAGCCGTTTCGCAAAAATGACGAATAAATAATATCCAGCGGGGCACAGGTGAGACCAGCGTGTGTGGCCGCTGCCAGGAAAACAAGTGCGCTCTTCTTGCTCGCTATCGTCCTCGCGTTATAACTATAGATATACTACGGATACAGTGGGGACACACAGGCTTGCCTGTAATACGCAAGGGTTGACATAAAACAAAAATGTAGCAACATCGAGAATCACATTAACACATTCGCGACCGCTGACGTGAATTCACGTCACTTCAAATTCTGAAAATCTTTTTATTTTATACATAACATATTTACAACATTGATATACCGAAGCGTATTTCGTAATTTTTATTTTTAAAATTGTTGGACAATCATTGTTGAATCATCCCCTACTCGCTTGTACCACCAGTTACGGCACACCCTGTACATCTCCCACGATGTATCTTTAACATTTATCTTCGCCCTAACGATACAAATTTGCGTATGTCCAGCTTCAGAATTTTATTATTTTCGTGAGTACTCGGTATTAGAAACGTAAAATACCTGTCAGTCGCTAATGCGTTAAGCTCGACGTCTGACACCTCTAATATCCCTCGTCAGACGTCTGCTCGATGGATCTGATCGAAGGAGACGACGATTTAGTCAACTGTCGCGCATTCGTCGTCGAGGTGATCGTTGACGGGCGACCGATCGGTCCCGTCAAAAGGTTCATCCATCAGCGCTGGATGTCGAGGTGCGTTCTTCGGGGCCAGATGTTGCCCTCGGTGATCGCAGCCTCGAAAGAAAAAATTGTCCGGAGGGGTTTTTTTGATTTTTCGCAGGTTTCACGAGCACCGCGACGCCGCCCAGGGTCATCGAGATCCTGGGTGAATCGGTGGATCGTTTAAATGCTAATACCGCGGTTAATTTATCGTCCTACGATTCCGTTTCCCGGGTCCGCGGCCGACGCTATTTACTTAAACTTTCGTAATTGAAAGAAAGCCGCCGACCAGGACCACCGTGCAGCAATGGCAATAAAATATCGAATATACGGGGACGGGCGCGGAGCTTTCGACGGGGCTGATCTAGGAGGCGAATAATATATCCGACGATCGACCATGCTAGTCTACCTGGCCCAACAATAAAGACACGCTTACGACTCCGCCCCTGACGCGTCCCTCGGACTTTGAACAAATGGCGCGGGAGGCATTGTCATTATACCGGACCCTCTTTGGGGTACAGGCCGCGCGAAGACACCGTCGAAAATGCGACGTCCGCTAAGCTGGATCGGTGTTTCTCAAACTTTTCTGGCCACGATTCCTCGTAAGAATTACGTTTTACGTATCGACCCAGCGCACCTATCCTAGAGTTAGCCTTTAGCGGTCCAAATCGACTGCCAGGCTTCGGTATTTCTTACAAATATAAATTACGTTGTCGATAGGAGTAATCGTAAAATTCCATTATTTATTTCAAAGAGTATACATTCTATTTTATTACGTATTTCTGATTTACCGTTGCGATAATAACCATCGACACATCGAGACCATCTACAGCGAGATTCGTTATAACGAGACATGATCATGTGCGCCCGTACTCGGCGTAAATTCAAAGTCGATTTTCTCGAAATCAAAGCATCGCACGAAAAATGTTTATTCTATATTTTCGACCTTCCATGGGGGCGAAAAAAATCGTAGTTACGACTCTGCATCCCTATTACGCGATCTTGCCGGAAGAGCGAGGCGAAAGGGATTCGTGGATAAGCAAAAAGAAACGTAATCTGGCCGTGGAAAAGTAAGCAACCGACGGAGGACTTTTACAACTCTCGTAACGTTAATTTAATTGAACCGAGGATCAACGGCGCTGGCAGGATGCCGGCCACCGTTTCTGCGAATGTAGAATTTTATGTTCGGCTGTCCTTCGAAACGAGCGTCGGGGGCCCCGGCGCTTGCACGAGAGTGGAGCATCGGTCGGATATAGGAAGACGAAGAGGTAGTAAACAAGCGAAACCGGCGGGTAGACGTCGAAAGGATCCCGCGGCTCTTCCACGGCCGAAGGGGATCACCTTTCCGAAATTAGAAGCGTTTCTAGAGGGAAGGGAACGACTAGCCGGGGCGATAGATCGGACACTCGGCCGCTAATTGGCTGCAGAATTTTATGTACCACTAAATTACTCGATGCAAATGCAGACGCCTCTGTCCCTTGGCTCGGGGGATATTCCAGGAGCACGCGCAACTATGGGTGATTTACGCCGACCTCATTATCCTAATGAAGACGTAACGGCCGAGAAACCAGTCACGATTTTTGCGTGAAAACCAATTGCTTATTCGAAAAACTTCTTCGTTATCGCCGCTCGCACCGAGGGCACCGCTCGTTCCCGTCGTCGGTGACAGTGGCCACGGAACAGCCGACTATAAAAACGAACCAATCGCGCCCACCGGTATCTAAATCACGGTGAATATACTCGTGCCGCTTTACGAGCATCGGAGAAAATCCAGCCGCGAGGGATCCAACGGGACGCGCTGGAAATCTTAACGTTAATAAGAGCGCGGCTCTTCTTACCGGTTGCGGTCGTACAGAATCGATTCGAGCAGGTACGTTTTGACCTCGAACCCGCCTTCAATGGGAACCCGGAGAAACGATCCGAGTCGGTTCGTCTGGCATTTTAGGTGACGTTTAGTGCCATCGTGCCCATTCCCCTTCGCGGAGTAACGCTGATTCGTTTAGGGCAAACGACGGGCCACTGTCAGCGACAGGATGGGACGCACAGTTTGCTTTTCACGCGTGGCCCGTCGACTCATGGATCGTTCCAGCGATTGCTCGAGACGTCGACACAAGCATGGCCTAGTATCTTTCATCAGAAATAATAGGTTCGATTAGATCTACGTCAATGATTCCCGCCGTTTAAATATTTGATGTCTCAGTCGGAAGGTATCGCTTCGCTCGTCCCAGTTAATACTGTGTCACCCTAGCTTCTTCACCACCCTCTATGATACCTCTTGAGCTTTGCTCTATTTTAATTCATTCGAATGTTTACACGTTACACGCACGACAGGATATATTAATAAAATTCTTTGTCCTTTTTGAAAAAGGCAGAAACTATTTGATTCGTACTAGGTCTTTTACGAACGTCATATTTAGTTTGCACTACCAAGTATGTTCCTCGATCTGTTTCTAATGACAGATACTTTGAACCAGTTCAACTGCTAGTTCTATATTTAGTCACAGCACTGGCATGCATCAAATGCTATTTTTATTGAAAACGAAAAATATGAGGGTCATTCAAATATACCGGTTTACATTTGAATAACCCACTGCGACATTGTTCACTTTTGCATCATCCAGAGCCACGATCTAACAAATTAGATCTAAACCATCGACATTGAGTTAGGCTAAAGATCTATCAAGATATCGCATCGCGATAAACTTTTGCTAAACATCCCAAGAAAGACCATCGGAACGTTTCCAAAACGACAGATAAATCTTCGACCGCGAGGATTTATTAGCCTCCCTTGCCACGCTGGCTTGAATTATCGTCGTCTCGTGTCTCCGCTTTGCGTAATAATCCATTGCGGCGATTATTTACCAAAGCGCGACTCGGCGAACACGCGCACCGGAAGCGACAAAAGATCCCTGACGTCCGAGCTCGTGTATCTCCCGTTCGGCTGAGGATCGCCTAAACGAACGGCGCTAACTGACCAACGAATTATAACTAACCCGTAATGCCCGTTTAATATTCCGGGCTGTCGTTCGCGACAGATTTACGAGTGTTAATGAATTGGTGGCTGGACGGTCGTCGGAGGCTGCGCGTTCGCCACGAGATCCTAGGCGTCGTTCCCTTCGAATCACGTCCCCTATCCTCCGTACCCGGAAATCATTAGGTCCAAGGGCAATTTGAAATTTGTCTCGAGGGAGGCCCGGGAGTTCTATCGGGGCCAACAAAAAGAAAATACTCGCCGCGTCCCTAGGCCGCGCGGGAAGGGTAAAAAGAGGAGAGGACCGCGAGAAGAAGCACGAGAAGAAGCCTCCGTTGTCCCTCCCGCCGCTGGGGTCGCTCGATAGCCGAATAAATTTGGGTAGCTCCCTGTTTTGGCCCCGGGCCACGGTTATACAGCGAGAGGTAGACTTTTTCGGATATACGATCGGACCTTTCGCAACGCGACGGACAGAGGCGAGAAGGGATAGGAGAGGCAAGGGAAAGAGATAGCCGGAGTCGTTCTCTCGCGATGGATTTAATTAAAAAACATAATTTAGAAGGGAGGATAACAGGTAGCTGCCGTTTGATGGGAGCTAACGGAGGCTCCGTCGCGGTTGCAGCCGAGGTTTTACTCATGAATAATATTATTAATCCCGTGCTCCACCGAGAGCTTCTATCGTGTGTCCGGTCTTCCCTATCTCACGTTTCCCAATAGCCACGAAACGCCGCACGAAACTACGTCGAATTTACCCATACCGAGCGATCATGGGAAACGTTCCTTCGCCGCTTCGACGATCTCTCTCGAACCGAGTATCGGGACACAAAAATTTCCTTTGCTCGTGACGATCGCCGTCGACACGCAACCAATACCGCGGGGTCAGAATTTATTCGCGACAGAAATAATTTACACTGATCTCAACGAGGACTGTGCTCAGGGAAATATTGAACGAGTAGTCGATAGAGACTTGGTCTTATTTTTTTTCTTAGATCACCGTGTATGGTACAGACTAACATGTATTCATTCTTGAAGAAGGTATGAACAATAAGCCTACAGAAGTATTGGGTTGTCTGGAAAGTCCATGTCGATTTTTGTTAGGTGGTGCAGATACGAATATATTGGAGTAGTTGAAAATCATGTACATTCCTTAAGAGATGGAAAGGTTACGGAACAAAATGGCACCTACGTAATTCAATAAATAAAGACACGTTCCTGGATGACCGAATACAAATTAATTATCGAATGTGTAGTTACGGTTCTTTCAAAAATCGCTCGATTATTTCGCGGAATGTAATTACTGCGAAACTAACGCGCGGTACGTTGCACGAATTTAAAAGTCCATTTGTCGCGGCAAGCTCGAGATTAAAAGAAAGGACACCGACCGGCAAGAAATGTAGCGCCATCTTGTTCGAACAGGGAGACCAATCGCGCGGTCCTGGCTCCCATGTCACGGTAGCCGTTGCGTGCTAGTTTACAAATTCATTTCGTCTCGGACAGCAAACGACTCCCTTCCGCCAAAAAGTCGAAATCGACTGTAAACTCGCTGTTCGAGTCCTTCGAAACGATTCCTTGTACGTGCTAGCAGCTCCTCTCCCACGGATAGATGGATCGTTTGTTACACTCTCTGGCGACAGCGTCTTCTCGGATCGTTAAGCTACAATAAAAACCAGAGTACGTTTGTGAAAATTAATGCAGCTATCTTACGGTTCGTGTAATCTGTGCAACTTTCAAGTTACATAGGCGCTACAGTAGCTCTAGCCTTCAGGTACTCCAACTTTCCGTAGCTACTGTTACCTAAACCATGGTCGAGAGTGGAGGGTTCATGGTGGAGGGTTCGTGGCGGAGGGTTTATGAAGGGCACAGCTAGTGAACCTCTATTATCTGAACTACCGTATATCGATATTTTATTAAATAATTCAATTTCTCTTCGCACGATGACATGTACATTTTATCGTAGAATGGCTTCTTAGCAATCGCTAATATTCTTGGTAACTGCAACCTGAAATATCGAAGTAAACATTCTAGCGAAGACGCGTTGCTATCGCGCGATCATCCCTGGATTATGACACTACGGATCGTGACGTCCAGGTAGCTAACGGAGTCAGGGAAGGGAATGATAGAGTAACGTTGGAAAAACAGCGTCATTTCCCCAACGGTGATCGCTATCCGATTAGTAGCGGCGATGTACGAACGAGTAATAAGTTGCGCGAACGGGAGGGTGTGCGGTATTTTACTCGCGGAGTCGTGCGTGTCGCGGTAGTTGCATGCGGAGGCCGATAAACAAATAATTAGCATTAAGAGCGAGCCGCAGTCGTGATATCCGCGCGATCGCGGCCGCTGGTCGCAACGTGCGTATATTTACCTAGGCTAGGTACTCGTGACTATGCGATTCGGCGAGAGAACGTTACACAGTTGATCTGGTGAAGCAAAGGTTCGGGATTAACTATATACCGTTTCGTTTATATGGTTACAATATTACGCAATATAATGTTACGCAAAGCCAAGGCACGAGGCGATGATAATTTAAGCCAGTGTAGCAACGGAAGGGTAATAAATCCTTGTGGTCGAAGATTTATCAGTCGACTTTTTGGAAATACGACGAAGGCCTTCCTCGAGACAATTAGGAGAACGGCTAATCAGACGTCAATGCTTTAGACCTAAATTATTGCTATCATTTATCAGCTCATTGGGTTCCAAGTGATTTTTATCGATCAGATCTCGAACATTTGTACATCTAGATGGCAAAAGGTTTTTGATTAACGAGAACGATAACCTAACTGATGAAAAATAAAAACTTATTACAAATTTATTTGTTTGAATTTAATGTAATAGAAATGTCGTTACTTTCCGATCCCCCTAATAACATCTTTTGTATTGCGAATACGTTTCCTTATTTTTCTCCTTTCTACTTAAAACGTATAATCGTACGATTTCGAAACTCCAGAGGATTCGACTTTTATACAGACGCTTCCGATATCAAATTTGAGTAAATATTTAATTCTATATTCATCTATCGAGGGTACCAATGTCCCTTATCGGACTGGGGCACCGGGATCCGCGGAAGCAATTATCCGAAAACGTGAAAATTATGCGCTGGTATTCGTGGTCCTCGCGAGCGCGTACACTACACGCCTGCTTTAATTTAATAGCTCGCGGCCGTTTTTATTGCCGTGCCAAGTTGTTACGGAAGAGCTTATTTTTACAACTGGCGCCGCGTCGCTTTAATAGGAAGCAGATCAATATTAAGATTGCTGTGGCCCATTTGCCGAGGTATAACGTCTGGCGGTGATACGACGCTGCTCTCAGGAAACGAAAAGCCTTTATTGCACGTTTTATAGGTAATTCGAGCGATACGAAGGATGGCGGCATCTAAAGATAAGTCGGGAATCGTCGCGAAACCCACTGGAGTTTCCAAATTTTGAACGGGGGACAATGTTGTCGACAATCTTGCCGACACGTGCACATCCAAACATGCAAAATTTGTCCTAAAATTTCAATATCAGTGCATAAACTCATATACGACTGTACTAAACACGATTTTCTGGTAATAAACAACCACTGAAATATAAAATAAAGTAAGGGCTAATAAATAATCCCATAAGTTCGTGCTGCAGACTGCGTCAATGTTTAATAAAAAAAACTACAGAAATTTTATAGTGACGATATAATGACTAGAGTCAGAAAGGTGGCAACAAAAAATTATAAAATGAGAGAGGTTACCCTTTTTTATAACACTTAATGAATACATTGCAGAAGAAAGCCAAACAGAAGCCATCGCGCGTACACACATTCAAACTTACATAATTTTCTAACCAGCTGTTTCGCACTTCTGGGATATGAACGTTTAAAATGATTCTGGAAAATGGGAAAAGCTAGGGAGTGAGGTCTTGGCCAATAACAATACTTACTCTTCATTGCGATCCTTATTGAATAACACAGCCGGGGAAGTAAAATGAACGATCGCGGTGAGACTCGGTCAGTCGCGGTCGACGCAGGTGGATCCAATCAGAAACGCAGAAGCAATGTCCCGAGGCAGGTGCCAGCGTGGCGGCGGTCATTGGCTCTCGAGAACCGACCGACGCTTTTTACACGGAAACCAGAAAAGACCGCCGACTAATTTCGCGTCCAGCTCTATTACCAGTCAAAGACGAACCGACCTCCTTCAAGCTTTTTGCGGTGATGCCAGTTTTAATTGTCTTTTCGGGATTCCCGAGTCCCATCTTCTACTAAGAACTCAATTCTTTCGTTCTGGAACTACCTCTTTTCTTATCAAATTCTTTCTTTCCTCTAGGAACAATTTATTTTACCTTTCGTTAGATTTTTTACTTTACTCCAGGGTCAGATCACTACAAGATCTCAGGAAAAAGGTCTTCCAAGCTTCTAATTTTTATTTTTGGAATTAAGAGGCAGAAGTAGGCAGAAGTGGTATTAGTTTGTTTTGGTTTGAGGAGACGAGGACTCTATTTGCGGCTAAACGGGCATGGGTTTCGCCAATGTGGGGAAGCAAAGAAGCTTGACGCGTAGACGTCGGATGCGGTTCGCCACAAGCCCCGTTGGATCGACACCCTACGGGTTTACCGGGTTCGCACCCTCCCTGTCGGTCGGCTATCGCGCGAACCCCGCTGCCTCCACGTCCAGCTGTCGCGTGGCTCCTGCACTCGCCCCGATACTCACCAGTCCGTTTTATTTCACCCATTCACAGACCCTGCCTCTCCCTGGGTCCCATTTACCGTCCAACGATCGCTACTGT
Source organism: Hylaeus anthracinus (assembly GCF_026225885.1). Lineage (NCBI taxonomy): Eukaryota > Metazoa > Arthropoda > Insecta > Hymenoptera > Colletidae > Hylaeus > Hylaeus anthracinus. The sequence continues at coordinate 14,901,596 of NW_026533254.1, forward strand.
GCTCGTTTTTCGACGTGACCCGCGAGAGAATTGGGATACTCGCCCCAAACTGCGCTACACCCGTCCCTCGGATTAAAACCGCGTAAACAGACATGCACGAGAGGAGTACTAAAGAAAAATGCCGACGAGAGGTATAAACAGATCTATATCACATATTGTCACGAAGCAATCATTATCAAGGTAGTTGTAATTCGTGTTATGATTAAAAATGTGACAGTGAGTGACATACAATCACTCCCATCAATATTCGCACCATCTGTGTCTATTACAAGAATAGAATTAAGAAATCGTCTTAATTAAATGATAAATTTGATGTTTCCAAATAAATGTTTCATTATAAATTTGTACTCGAATAAACGTTCCATTCGGACTTTCTTCGATAGACATAGAGGGTACGAATATTTATGGGACTGGCTGTATACGAAGCCACTGATGAAAGTGTACTAGTGAATACTTCACACAATTGCATTCATCTCGTTGCTTCGTCTATTATTCAAAGAAAGTTGCGCTCGTCTCTGTTAACTACACAGCGAATATAGTACGCAGTGAAATACTCCTCTCGACGTCAGACTCGTGATGTCCGAGGGTTCCGAGTACCCTCGCCATTTTCACGAATCGCGACGCTTACGATTTCTCGGTCGTGAGCATCGATGCATCTCCTTTGACGCGCCATGAATCTCATTCGTCACAGCGTCGACCCGCTTCGACACGCTCCGCCGGCCAGCTCTAGCGTAAGATACCCGCGACGATTTCTCAGCTGGTAGCGCGCAAACTGCTCGCGACAAACAGAATCACCAAGGCACTCGATTAAATTTACTCGAATAAAAATAATTCTCAGCATTTTACCGGGGGGTCGTGGAAACACACCTTGCCTGTCCGAAGTAATCCGGAGCCGTTAACGAGATTTTGCATCCCCTGAAAAATTCGAAAGACGTCGAGCGCTTCTTGGAAGGTAGCCAAGGAAGACGAGAAACAAACGAAGCTCTTTGGTTTTAATTTATGCGTGGCACGGCCGAAGGCGTTATTAGTCCTAGCTGGCCACGATGGGCGTGACGTCACGCGGCTAAAACAAAGGACCCTAGACCGTGCCCATCCCACGATGGATCTCTTTCAACTGTGCCGACAGGAGGGCGCGAAACCCTGGACGCTTTACGCCTCGCGAGCTTCGCTCTGATTTGAACCAGACCAAAAATTCTCTTAGATGAGGGAAAAATTCTCTTCATGTGGGATATTAATATAGTTTATAATATACTTTCTATGGAATCTATGGACATGGCAATTATCGCAAACACGATAGGAAAATAAATGGTTAAATTATAGGGTTCGCGCAGGTTGTTGCAGAAACATGAAATATAAAGAAAACGCGCATGAAATTGCAACGATATCGATTTTATTCAAGAGCCAATAACGCCTGTTAAATTCGTAGCTGAAACGAATCCTGCTTCGTTTAAGTCCAACCGAGAATGGCAATGGAAGGAGAGGTAATGTACACCCAAGTCGTATACGGGCAGCAGCATGCATAAAACATCGAAACTTCGCGAAGTATGGCAGTAATTGACGGAGGACAGGTATATAGAAGCTACTAAGTCGAGTAAGTGCTACATATATCGACCGCCTCGGAGGCGCCTCGCTCGTGCTGCCTACATGCAATAACGACTTCTTTTCGTTCTGCCCTGCGTAATTACAGACCGGCCAGAACTCCTGGCTAATATCGTTCTAATCGATAATCCTATTAACGCCCTCTCGTTAACCGATCACCCGAATAAATCTGATATTCAAACAAATGGGAAATAGGAATGATCAACGAGTTCCTACCTGGGCATCGGGGTACGTTGCAATTCAAACGTGATGGTAAATGAGTACGCTCGCTAAGAGATAGTTTTATTAGGGAGACTGATCCTCTATGGGCCCGTGTATTTTAGTTTTTTCATAAAATGATGTATACATACGTTCTGACACATTGCGAACCGGTCACGAGTTAACTCGTGTGTTCATCCTCAAACGTTGTCGACCGGTCACGAGTAAACTTCGTGTTCACGTTTGCTTTATCTATTTCAATTTATGAAGCCCAGGGCGATATAGAATATTCCGAAAGCTTTGCTCATCGTGTTATGCGTGTAAAATATTTCATTTTAATTCATTATGTTGGCAAAATGTAAATAATATAGAGTGCATGTAAATACGCAACTTTATCCCTCTCTTGTAATCATTTACATTCAAATGTACACGACCTAGAAACTATGTAGGAAGGAGTACTACTGCGATCCCAAATGAAATGGTTAGGCTAGCCCGGCCCGCGATAAAGCCAGTACACGTCGACTGTAAGTGGAGCGAGCGTTGGTGCTCGATCGCCGCGAGCATGGATGTAGAATGTCGACTGAAAACGAAGCCGGAGGAGGTTAATTGAGAGACGTCGTTGTCTCCGCCAGGCCACTGTCATATCGTTCCAGTGGATCAATACGTAGCTTGCCTACAACCTGCACTCGCAAAGCTCGAAGAGGGCGTGGCCACGTACACCACCGGTAGAGAGATACTCTCTCCTCTCCTCTTTCCCTCTCCCAGGCTCACCCTCTTCGCCCCCCCCCTCTCTCTCTCCTCTATTTATTCTTCCCTTTCCGCTGGCTCTCACCCTAACCACGCGTCCAGGAAGGACGATTTTGTCTTCCAACCCCTGGCGGCGGAGCTACGCCGAGCAAGCGTCGAAGCTCACCACCTCCCTATTCGTCGACGACTCCCAACGCGAGCCATCCTGTTCGACATCTTCCTTCCCCAAATTTTTGGTATCTCTTTCCACCGAGAGAATCGAAATATTAATATGCCCTTCTTAACCCACTGAATTCAACCACTGCTCAAGCTCTGGTACAAGGTCACAATGGCTGAAACGGTAAAAGGGCGTAGAAAATATATTTCAGTCGAAGGAAACTATTTAGAACGTTCACCAACAGCGCGATCCTGGATCATAGGTGGTTGGAAGTACGATTATTAAAATAGAAACGACGGTATTATCCGAAGAAGTTTCTCTCCACACTGATTAATTTAGCGTCGAAAAGGGTTCGTTCGTTGTACAATGAACGTCGGTGAATCCGAAGGGAAAAGATCGCGACGACATAGACGGCGGTAACGAGCCGGGGACGTGAAAAAATACGCCGATGGGGTGAAAGGTTGGAGTCGACGACCCGTTTCGAACGACCCCGGGATTTTTTAAAGAGCGGAACGGGCAAAGAGCTCCGCGTTCGGCGATGACCGCAACCGTGGTTATTACCCTAGCAACCTTGCCCGAAGTCACGGGACGGGGTGACCACGGATTGGTAGGGCTTTCTCTCTCTCTCTCTCTCTCACACTCTCTCTGTTTCCCTCTTTGTCTCTATCGTCGAAGGGTGCGCGCACTCGTTGTCTTTGGTCGGTGTTGGTGCAAGGTTGAACCGTGTGGGGGCGTGTCGCCTCGATGGCGCCGGCTGCTAATGGCTGCGCGGCCCGCCAGACTTTAATTTCCTGCCGCTTCCGCGGACCCTTTGCCTTTACCTTTCCACGTCCGAATCCGCTTCGGACCCTTCTCCAGCCTCCAGCCTTTCGGTAGCCACCGACCGTCTGCTCGTCTTTCGTCCCTCCAAACGACGTCGCCATGATTTGCATGGGACCAAAATCGCGGAGTTGTCCCGTGCCCCGGAGACTTTAGAAAAATCCCATTACCGGAACGTTGTATACCTCCGACTCGTATCGTCAACGCTTGGACCCTTTGCCGTGCTTGTATAAATATTTAAGCGAATCAGGAAAATTGCGTGCTGAGACATTCTAGACGTTTCACGGCTTGGTTCTTTGCGGACGACACTTGTCGAGTCTCCCGGATGTCAACTGCGTCCTTGAAGTAAATTGCTACGACGTTTCGACAGCGTCGTAAGTAGCTTCTTCAGGGATAACGCGATACGTTGATATTGGGGTGTGTCGCGTAATTCGGGACTTTTTATTATTCATGGTTCACCGTTGAAAGCTTGCATACTCGGAAAGGGGGAACTATATGGTCTTTCTTGGGGTCTGCATCGACCTCCATGCTTTTCTAGATTACTTAACTCTCCCAGACCAGTTTTCCTCATAAACTACACTATTTGAATTTTTTTGAAATTTTCTCCATACTAATTTCGGTCAAAGTTATTCCTAACGATTAAGTTGCATTAGTACGAGAGAAAAAAGGAGCCGTAATAAATAGGAAGTCCGAACGAAGTTCCACGAGTCAGGCTCATGTTTATTGTTTATGGACCAAATTCCTTAACACGAGTCTCGCTCATCGTCGTAAACTAAAGAGTTAAACTAATTTTGCTTTTAAATAACAAGACTCGTTATAGCCATCGCGCTTTACAGTAATTTCTGGAAAACAACTAAATGTACCAAAATCAATGAAACTTGAAATCACATGCGATTGAAACCCAGCTCAAAATTGTTATACGATAGCTCGATCTTCAGTGGACTATTAGTGTGCCAGTACACTTCGAGTACAACGCCAAGAGTTCTTGGAATGCCAAGGGTTAAGTTTGTGTAATAACGTACGACTCGCCACGCTATCCGAATATTAATGCGCGTCACCGGTACTACGGTTTGAAAAATTCTCGAGGAATCACGTGTTGCCACGCCGTTTCAGCAGTTTTTCAACATCGAGGAATATGGGAAACGGTCGGCGCCAAAGTGCTCCGAACGAAGCGGATCGCTTCCCCCGGTTCTTGTTTCTCTCGGGCAATCTTCCGTCTCTTCTAGGATAGGACCGGCAATTTTGTGTCATTATACACCCTCGGGGGAAGACTCGGTTCCGGCGGCCGGTGGCGAGCGGACTGGGTTTCTTTTTTGGGTCGATTTAGCCGCGATTATGGTCGGCATACAGCGCTCGCTCGCTGGATTTCGATATTACGAGCTGCGTTACCTTGAGAAAGCGACTCAATCGCCTGGGATCCATTTCGTCGGATCGGTATACGCGAGCGAGCGCCTAATTCGCGAAGCCCGCCTCGAAACTCGTTATTATCGGCTTGCGTAATCGTATCGGAAGAGCTCCCCCGTAATTCCATCGGGTAACACCTGCTCGAGAACGCGGTTCACCGTAATAAAATTGTGGCTAGCGCGCTGTATAACCAACCGATCGGAAATTTCGTCATCCATCTTCGTAAACCGTTTGCTCGCATCGTCGAACGAACGTCTTGTAGCGTCACTCGATGCTTTCGCGAGCAGCGAGAGAAAGAGTTATAATTGCTCCGGTGACTCGCACCGGAAACTCCTCCGAGGCACATCGAGCATACCGAGCGGTTTTTTGATTCTATTACATTTGTTTGCCTAGCGGAGAAAAGCAACGCGCAGTGGTAATTGGACCGCTTAATCGTCTTTTAAGAAGACTCGAAAGATGTTTAATGATACGGCACTGAGGAATGTCCAGCGAGCCGTGCCTTGGAAGCAATTTGTGCTCACCGCGGATGACTTTTATGCGCATACATCAGTCGCTTAATAAAACTCGCGAGAAGCAAGTTAAATGAAAGAGCATCTAACTTGTTTTCCACGCATGTCGTTAAGGAAATAACTCTATGAAGGAGTCGATTGCCGTGAGAGCAAATTGCGAACAAGCTTGCGAGAGAGTGGTCCGTTAGGAACGCATGTTTCTCGGGTACCACGTTTCATCGAAAGGACAATTTCTAATTTTTCTCGAGACGTAATAATGCTCTGATTCAAAGAAGCGTGTCCGGCGCACGACATTCCATCACTGTTCGGAGAAGAGCCACGTCGTAACCGAATCGTTCTTTTTTCTTGTTTCAGGACCATCCGGGGTTACGTGGCACGCCGCTGGCGATGCTCGCAGCTCAGTGCAACAAATTGAGCAGCAAGAGTCCCCCGCCGTTGGCCGACGCGGCCGTAGGCAAGGGTTTTCATCCTTGGAAAAAGAGCCCGCAGAGCAGTGGCAGTTCGCCTCAGCACTCGACTGGGAGCGGCGGAGGCGGAGGGGGCGGAGGCGGAGGATGCACGACGACCGGAGTGAGTCAAAGACCAGCGGCGACGAGCAGCGCGGGCAGCACGGGTGGTTACGCGAGAGCCCCTGTCACCTCTTGCGCGTCCACGGCGCCACAGTACGGGAGCGACCTGTACTTCCCGGGGACGGCGAGCGCCCAACCAGCGAGCGATCCGCATCATCATCAGAGCAGCCTGCTAGGGAAGGTCGAAGGAGCGACCTTGGGCTCGGTGTACGGTCGACACCCGTACGAGTCGTGGCCGTTCAACGCGATGCCAGGCGCGACCCACAGTGGTATAAAAGCAAGCGACGGCTGGTGGGACGTGCACGGAGCCGCGACGGCCGGCGGATGGCTAGACGTAAGCAGCACGGTAGGCGTCGGCGTCCACGCCGCCCAAATGGCCAACTACTCGGCCGACTACTCCACAAGTCTAGCGCTCGCTGGCAATCATCTGTTGACCACCGCGACCACCGCCGGTCATAATCTGCTCCAAGACACGTACAAATCGATGCTACCGGGTGGCCCGCCCGGTTTCGGGCTTCATCATCACGCGGCCGCGACCGCTGGTGCTGGCGCCGGTGCCGGTAGCCCGCAAGGCAGCGGCGGTGGCGTCGGCGTCGGGGCCGGCGGTGTCAGTCAAGCGCCGTCGCCGCGCTCGCAAAGACGGTACACCGGAAGAGCCACCTGCGACTGTCCAAACTGCCAAGAAGCCGAGAGGCTCGGTCCGGCCGGCGTGCATCTCAGGAAGAAGAACATCCATAGCTGTCACATACCGGGATGCGGTAAGGTCTACGGGAAAACGTCGCATCTGAAGGCCCACTTACGGTGGCACACTGGTGAGCGACCGTTTGTTTGCAACTGGCTTTTCTGTGGCAAGCGGTTCACACGTTCGGATGAGTTGCAGCGGCACCTTCGAACCCACACCGGCGAAAAGAGATTCGCCTGCCCGGTCTGCAACAAGCGGTTCATGCGCAGCGACCATCTCGCGAAGCACGTCAAGACCCACAGCAGCAGCAGCAGCAGCAGCGGCAGCAAGGGCAAGGGGGGAGCGGGGAGCTCGTCAGCCGAGTCCTGCTCCGACAGCGAGGACAACGGGAGTCAGCAGAGTCCCACTTCCAGCTCGGTGCCGCCGCAGCCGCAGCCGCCGCCGCCGCCGCAGCAGCAGCAGCAGCAACAGGGCCAACAACCGGCTCAGGCTCAGCAGCAACAAGCTCTGGTGGCGGCGGCGGCGGCGGCGGCGGCAGCGGCAGCGGCGGTGGCGGCGGGCCAGGACACCAACAACACCACATCCCAGACCACCACCAATCACGGCCATCAGCCGACAACGCCCATGACCCCAATACAGATGACCCCGCCGCCT